>NW_024070213.1:101039902-101624474 GCF_014754425.2 Oryx dammah
TGATCTCCTTCAGAATGGACTGGTTGGATCTCCTTGCAGTCCAAGGGACTCTCAAGAGTCTTCTCCAACACCACAGTTCAAAAGCATCAATTCTTCGGTGCTCAGCCTTCTTCACAGTCCAACTCTCATATCCATACATGACCACTGGAAAAACCATAGCCTTGACTAGATGCACCTTAGTCGGCAAAGTAATGTCTCTGCTTTTCAATATGCTATCTAGGTTGGTCATAACTTTCCTTCCAAGGAGTAAACATCTTTTGATTTCATGGGTGTAGTCACCATCTGCAATGATTTTGGAGTCCTCCGAAAAATAAAGTTTGACACTATTTCTGCATCGATTTCCCATGTCACAACTTTAAAATTTAGAAAAAAAATCCACAAAAAACTGTCTTACTCTTTAAGTCCTAGATCATATTAATAACTGAATTAAACACACTGACACACTGATTTTTTATGTAACAGATTTTGTTTCAAGTTATATCAGTTCTCAGTTGTTTGAATGATGACAGCATTCATAATTGACAATTTCCTTAATTCAAACATCAGTTTCTATTAATAAAACTCTTTAAAGCTACTTTATTCAGTGTTTTGATTGGACAGCTTATCCAAATCATCATTTATTATTTTGAATTTTACTAAACATTCATGTATACCAAGTGCTAAAGTTTGAATATCTTGAGTCATTATGTTAAAAGTCAACCAAATGTTGACTTGAAATGATTAGAAAGTTTCATGGATGCAACAATTGATTTATCAGAATCTGTCCTTGATCTGTCAGACAACTTGCCTGACAAAGTAATTAGTAGATTTTGTCACTGTATTTTTCACTGAATTGTGTAAATTTAGTCAATATGTTATCTGCATATTTCTTCCAGTTCCTGTCTTAGAAAAGATCATGGTCAATAAAGATATGTGATCAGATTTGCATTCCAAAACTGTTCACTTAAACACCTAAAATTATTTTGGTATCTTCCCCATAGCCCATGTATTTGAAAATGTTATATATTTCCAAATATATTCTCAGAATTTCATTTTTATCTTTTAGCTTCCCTTTTTAGAATATTTTATTATTAGAATCTTACTAGAATAATTTATAGAAATATCATTTTTTTTCTTTTTATTTTAATTGGAGACTAATTACTTTACAATATGGTAGTGGTTTTTGCCATACATTGATATGAATCAGCATAGGTGTACATGTGTCCCTCATCCTGAACCCACCTCCCAGCTCCCTCCCCATCCCATCCCTCAGGATCATCCCAGTGCACCAGCCCTGAGCACCCTATCTCACATGTCAAACCTGGACTGGCGATCTGTTTCACATATGATAATATACATGTTTCAATGCTATTCTTTCAAATCATCCCACCCTCGCTTTCTCCCACAAAGTTCAAAAGTTTGTGTCTCTTTTGCTATCTTGCATATAGGATCATCGTTACCATCTTTCTAAATTCCATATATATGCATTAGTGTACTGTATTGGTGGGTTTTTTTTTTTCTGACTTACTTCACTTTGTGTAATAGGCTCCAGTTTCATCCACCTCATTAGAACTGATTCAAATGTATTATTTTTAATGGCTGAGTAATACTCCATTGTGTATATGTACCACAGCTTTCTTATCCATTCATCTGCTGATGGACATCTAGGTTGCTTCCATGTCCAGGCTATTATAAACAGTGCTGCGATGAACATTGGGGTACATGTGTCTCTTTCAATTCTGGTTTCCTCGGTGTGTATGCCCAGCAGTGGGATTGCTGGGTCATATGGCAGTTCTATTCCCGGTTTTTTAAGGAATCTCCACATTGTTCTCCATAGTGGCTGTACTAGTTTGCATTCCCACCAACAGTGTAAGAGGCTTCCTTTTTCTCCATACCCTCTCCAGCATTTACTGTTTGTAGACTTTTTGATAGCATTCTGACCAGCATGAGATGGTACCTCATTGTGGTTTGATTTGCATTTCTCTGATAATGAGTGATGTTGAACATCTTTTCATGTGTTTGTTAGCCATCTATATGTCTTCTCTGGAGAAATGTCTGTTTATTTCTTTGGCCCATTTTATGACTGGTCATTTATTTTTCTGGAATTGAGCTGCAGGAGTTGCTTGCATATTTTTGAGATTAATTCTTTGTCAGTTGCTTCATTTGCTATTATTTCCTCCCATTCTGAAGGCTGTCTTTTCACCTTTCTTGTAGTTTCCTTCATTGTGCAAAAGCTTTTAAGTTTAATTAGGTCCCCTTTGTTTATTTTGGCTTTTATTTCCAATATTCTGGGAGGTGGATCATAGAGGATCCTGCTATGATTTACATCAGAGAGTGTTTTGCCTATGTTTTCCACTAGGAGTTTTATAGTTTCTGGCCTTACATTTAGATCTTTAATCCATTTTGAGTTTATTTTTGTGTATGGTGTTAGAAAGTGTTTTAGTTTCATTCTTTTACACGTGGTTGACCAGTTTTCCCAACACCACTTGTTAAAGAGATTGTCTTTTCTCCATTGTATATTCTTACCTCCTTTGTCAGAGATAAGTTGTCCACAGGTGTGTGGATTTATCTCTGGGCTTTCTATTTTGTTCCACTGATCTATATTTCTGTCTTTGTGCCAGTACCATACTGTCTTGATGACTGTGGCTTTGTAGTAGAGCCTGAAGTCAGGCAGGTTGATTCCTCCAGTTCCATTCTTCTTTCTCAAGATTGCTTTGGCTATTTGAGGTTTTTTTGTATTTCCATACAAATTGTGAAATTATTTGTTCTAGTTCTGTGAAAAATATAGTTGGAAACCTTGTTGCAAGCAACTGCTCTTTACCCTTTATATGTTATTGTTGGTATGTATGTTTGTGAAGTTGTGTGTGTTTGTACAGTTGGTATACACACACATATGCTATTGCTGTAGGGACTTCCCAGGTGGCTCAGAGGGTAAAGAATCCACCTGCAATGCCAGAGACACAGGAGATATGGGCATGTTCCCTCAGTTGGGAAGATCCCCTGGAGGAGGAAATGGCAACCCACTCCTGTATTCTTGCCTGGAGAATCCCATGGACAGAGGAGCCTGGTGAGCTACAGTCCATCAGGTCACAAAGAGTTGGACACAATTGAAGCTTCTGTGCACATATGCTCACGTGTGTGTGTGTGTATAAATATAAATAGAGATGAGTGAGAGATTTGCACTTAGTTATACTAAAATAGCTTTCCAGTTCCTATAAGCATTAGACAATAATCACAGTAGTTTCAGATATTTGTTTCCTGTTATTATTGTCAACTTTCTTATAAATCAATGAAGATAGATAACTTTATCTATATATGTTGGAATAGATATCTTTTCAGAAGATAGAACTAATAAATCTTAAATATTACAACATTTTCATTTTTTAAATATATTATCATATTCTAAAGTGATTATTGTGCAAGAACTGAAATATATTAACTCATAAGAAATTACTCCTTTCTTTTATAATTTATAGTGATGAGTATTACCATTATAAAATAATATGCTTTATAAATATTCTAATACAGTCGTTGCAATATAATATATCTTATAGAATGCCAGATTATGAAGAACAACTATGAAAACTAATTTTATAAACACTTAAATCTATTTTGAAGTATTGTAGAATTCTATTAGCAGACAGCTCTTGAATTAAGCCCCTTCAGAGAGGGGAACTATATTGAGCAGTGACCAAATTCCTGTGTCACTTTTTCTTTACTAATTTCTGCAAAAATCGGGGTGCTGAGAAACTGATCATAGCTTTGGACAGTCTCTTAGGACTAGTAAAGTGAAAGTCAGGATTGATGTCTCTCAGGACAGCCGGAACTTGAATGAATGAGGATCACAGAGATCACAAGTATTACGGAGCCTAATATGTGACACCTACCTAAGCATTTGCTGATTTTTAAACTTTAGCCTAAAAGGTAGGAAGTTGAAAGAGCTTTTACCAATTTCACAGTCTGTGAAATAAGCACTTGGTTTAGGATTTGCCAAAAATGATGGGATCTGGTAAATACTTCAGTTTCAATTGGGGTAAGAGAAAACCTAAATAAACTCTCCTAAGGCAGAAAAAAATATAAACCCTTTTGAATGCAGAGTTCCAAAGAATAGCAAGGAGAGATAAGAAAGACTTCCTAAGTGATCAATGCAAAGAGATAGGGGGAAACAATAGAATGGGAAAGACTAGAGATACCTTCAAGAAAATTAAAGATACCAAGGGAACATTTCATGCAAAGATGGGCACAATAAAGGACAGAAATTGTATGGACCTAACAGAAGCAGAAGATATAAGAAGAGGTGGCAACTATACATAGAAGAACTAACAAAAAAAATCTTCATGACCCAGATAACTATAATGATATAATCACTCACCTAGAGCCAGACATCCTGGAATACTAAGTCAAGTGGACCTTAGGAAGCATCACGATGAACAAAGCTAGCGGAGGTGATAGAATTCCAGTTGAGCTATTTCAGATCCTAAAAGATGATGCTGTTAAAGTGCTGCACTCAATATGCCAGCAAATTTGGGAAACACAGCAGTGGCCACAAGACTGGAAAAGGTCAGTTTTCATTTCAATCCCAAATAAAGGCAATGCCAAAGAATGTTTAAACTACCACACAATTACACTCATCTCACACGCTAGTAAAGTAATGTTCAAAATTCTCCAAGCCAGGCTTCAACAGTACATGAACTGTGAGCTTCCAGATGGTCAAGCTGGATTTAGAAAAGGCAGAGGAACCAGAGATCAAATTGCCAACATCCATTGGATCGTCGAAAAAGCATGCGAGTTCCAGAAAAACATCTATTTCTGCTTTGTTGACTATACCAAAGCCTTTGACTGTGTGAATCACAGCAAACTGTGTAAAATTCTTAAAGAGAAGGGAATACCAGACCACCTGATCTGCCTCTTGAGAAATCTGCATGCAGGTCAAGAAGCAACAGTTAGAACCAGACATGGAACAACAGACTAGTTCCAAATTGGAAAAGGAGTACATCAAGGCTGTATATTGTCACCCTGCTTATTTAACTTATATGCAGAGCACTTCATGTGAAATGCTGAGCTGGATGAAGCACAAGCTGGAATCAAGATTGCCAGCAGAAATATCAATAACCTCAGATATGCAGATGACACCACCCTTATTGCAGAAAGTGAAGAAGAACCAAAGAGCCTCCTGATGAAAGTGAAGGAGCAGAGTGAAAAATTTAGTTTAAAACTCAACATTAAAAAACCTTCCAGTTTGTGGCTTCCAGTTCCATCACTTCATGGCAAATAGGTGGGGAAACAATGTAAATAGTGAGAAACTTTATTTTGGAAGGCTTCAAAATCACTGCAGATGGTGACTGCAGCCATGAAATTAAAAGATGCTTGCTCCTTTGAAGAAATGCTATTAGCAAGCTAGACAGCATATTAAAAAGCAGATATATTACTTTGCTGACAAAGGTCCATCTTGTCAAAGCTATTATTTTTCCAGTAGTCATGTATGGATATGAGATTTGGACTATAAAGAAGGCTGAACACCGAAGAATTGATGCTTTTGAATTGTGTTTTTGGAGAAGACTCTTGAGACTTCTCCTTGGACCCTAAGGAGAACCAACCAGTCCATCCTAAAGGAAATCAGGCCTGAATATTCTTTGGAAGGACTGATGCTGAAGGTGAAACTCCAATAGTTGGGCCACCTCATGTGAAGAACTGACTCATTAGAAAAACCCTGATGCTGGGAAAGATTGAAGGCAGGAGGAAAAGGGGACAACAGTTGGAAGGCATTACCACCTCGATGGATATGAGCTTGAGTAACCTCTGGGGGTTGGTGATGGACAGAGAAGCCTGGTGTGCTGCACTCCATGGCATCGCAGAGTCAGACATGACTGAGTGACTGGACTGAACTTTAGGTAGAAAAATGGCTTTGAATCAGTTGTATCCCAGACTGATTAAAGTGCAATCATTGGAGTTATTACATGTGAACATTTAACTTATAATGAGTAATATGCACAGGAATATATCTGACAGATCATTTCAACAGCAAATTGAAATTTATAAAATGAATCTTGTAGTAATTCTAAAACCAACATTAAGAGCATAGTTTATGATATAGCTAGAGTAGGGGTTAATGAATAGGAAGACATTTTTAGGAAACAGACTGAAACACAGAAAGATATATTGCAAATACAGTAAAGATCGTATAGGATGCATACATGTTGAAAAGCTTTAGCATATTTATTAAATCCTCAAGATGACAGGGGAGACTGCATTCCCAAGAGGGCAGAGGAGTAGGATGGCTGCTGCTGCTGCTAAGTCGCTTCAGTCGTGTCCAACTCTGTGCGGCCCCATAGACGGCAGCCCACCAGGCTCCCCCGTCCCTGGGATTCTCCAGACAAGAACACTGGAGTGGGTTGCCATTGCCTTCTGCAATGCATGAAAATGAAAAGTGAAAGTAAAGTCTCTCAGTTGTGTCCGACTCTTCGTGACCAAATGGACTGCAGCCCCCCAGGCTCCTCCATCCATGGGGTTTTCCAGGCAACAGTACTGGAGTGGGGTGCCACTGCCCTCTCTGGAGTAGGATGGGGAGACCACTTTATTCCCCACCAATACATCAAAAGATCATCTGCACGTGGAACAAGCTCCACAAAACAACTTCACAATGCTGGTGGAGAACCCCAGATACCCAGAAAGGCAAACCAATCTCTTTCACGTGAGATAGGACAGAAGATAAACATGAAAAGAGAGACAAAGGATTTAGGGGTGGAGACCCATTCTGGGGAGGGAGTCGTGAAGGAGGAGAAGTTTCCACACAATAGGCAATCCTTTCATAGGCAGCATCAGTAGGGAACTTTGGAATCTCAGAGGGCAGGATAACTGAACAAACAAACATAAAAAACCTGTGCTGTTCATCCACTGTGAGCACTCCTCACACACGCCAGTAGTGTTTGTTTGCAGTGTGCCTCCTTCTCCACAGCACAACTGAGACAGTGAGCCCAAATAAATGGTCACTTTCGCCCCCTCTAGTCAGGGTGGAGGTTAGACACTAAAGAGACATGTAAGCAGACCAGGCCAACCTAAGAAAAGGAGGAAGCACTCCAAAAGTGGCAGGCAAAACAGATCAAACTCCTGCAGCTAAGCTGAGAGTGTGCATTTGAGGGGCAATTGTAGACTTTGATAACAAGTACAAGTGGGAACAAGGGATTATCTGACATGGAACTGACCCCATATATATATATATATATATATATTTAAATTGTTGTGTTCAATTTTGGTTTCTTTTATATTGTACTTTTGAGAGCCTAATATCTATTCTAGATTTTTAATTTTTGCTTTTTGATATTTGTTATTAATTTTGTACCTTTACAATTCCAATGCTATTGAACAACCCAATTAACAAATGGGCAAAAGACCTAAACGGACATTTCTCCAAAGACATCAGTCAGTCAGTTCAGTCTCTCAGTCGTGTCCTACTCTTTGCAACTCCATGAATCGCAGCACACCAGGCCTTCCTGTCCATCACCAACTCCCGGAGTTCACTCAGACTCACGTCCATCGAGTCCGTGATGCCATCCAGCCATCTTATCCTCTGTCGCCCCCTTCTCTTCCTGCCCCCAATCCCTCTCAGCATCAAAGAGTTTTCCAATGAGTCAACTCTTCCCATGAGGTGGCCAAAGTACTGGAGTTTCAGCTTTACCATCATTCCTTCCAAAAAATCCCAGGGCTGATCTCCTTCAGAATGGACTGGTTGGATCTCCTTGCAGTCCAAGGGACTCTCAAGAGTCTTCTCCAACACCACAGTTCAAAAGCATCAATTCTTCGGTGCTCAGCCTTCTTCACAGTCCAACTCTCACATCCATACATGACTACTGGAAAAAGCGTAGCCTTGACTAGATGGACCTTAGTCGACAAAGTAATATCTCTGCTTTTGAATATGCTATCTAGGTTGGTCATAACTTTTCTTCCAAGGAGTAAGTGTCTTTTAATTTCATGGCTGCAGTCACCATCTGCAATGATTTTGGAGCCTCAAAAAGTAAAGTCTGACACTGTTTCCACTGTTTCCCCATCTATTTCCCATGAAGTGATGGGACCAGATGCCATGATCTTCATTTTCTGACTGTGGAGCTTTAAGCCAACTTTTTCACTCTCCTCTTTCACTTTCATCAAGAAGCTTTTTAGTTCCTCTTCACTTTGTGCCATAAGGGTGGTGTCATCTTTATATCTGAGGTGATTGATATTTCTCCTGGCAATCTTGATTCCAGCTTGTGTTTCTTCCAGCCCAGCGTTTCTCATGATGTACTCTGCATAGAAGTTAAATAAGCAGGGTGACAATATACAGCTTTGACGTACTCCTTTTCCTATTTGGAACCAGTCTGTTGTTCCATGTCCAGTTCTAACTGTTGCTTCCTGATCTGCATACAGATTTCTCAAGAGGCAGGTCAGGTGTTCTGGTATTCTCATCTCTCTCAGAATTTTCCACAGTTTATTGTGATCCACACAGTCAAAGGCTTTGGCATAGTCAATAAAGCAGAAATAGATGTTTTTCTGGAACTCTGTTGCTTTTTCCATGATCCAGGCTAATAAACACATGAAAAGATGTTCAACATCTCCCGTTGTTAGAGAAATACAAATCAAAACGACAATGGATTATCATCTCACGCTGGTCAGAATGGCCATCATCAAAGAGTACACAAACAATAAATGCTAGAGAGAGTGTGGAGCAAAGGGAACCCTCATACACTATTGGTGGGAATGCAAACGGGTAGAGCCACTATGGAGAACAATGTGGAGATTCCTTGAAAAACTGGGAATAGAACAGCCATATAACCCAGCAATCCCAAGGAAACCAGGAGTGAAAGAGACACATGTACCCCAATGTTCATTGAGCACTGTTTACAATAGCTAGGACATGGAAGCAACCTAGATGTCCAACCACAGATGAATGGATAAGAAAGCTGCGGTACATATACATAATGGAGTATTACTCAGCTATATAAAGGAACACATTTGAGTCAGTTCAAATGAAGTGGATGAATCTGGAGCCTATTATACAGAGTGAAGTAAGTCAGAAAGAGAAAGACAAATACTGTATACTAATGCATGTATATGGATTAGAAAGATGGTACCAACACTTCTACATACAGGGCAGCAAAGGAGACACAGATGTAAAGAACAAACTTTTGGACTCAGTGGGATAAGCCGAGGGTGGGATGATTTGAGAAAATAGCACTGAAACATGTATATTACCATATGTAAATTAAATGGCCAGTGTAATTTTGATGCATGAAGCAGGACACCCAAAGCTGATACTCTGGGACAACCCAAAGCGATATGGTGGGGAGGGAGGTGGGAGGGAGGTTCAGGATGTGGGAGATACATGCATACCTGTGGCCAATTCATGTTGATGTATGGCAAAGAACCATCAAAATATTGTAAAGAACTTATTCTCCAGTTAAATAAATTAATTAAAATTTAAAAAATAAATGTAATCATATTTTTTTAAAAAGATGAAAGCAGAGAGAGGGAGAGAAAGGAGGTAAGAAGTGTGAGGGAGGTAAGGTGAAATAAAGCAATATGAGAGAAGAGAAGAAAAGAAACAAGTTATAATGGCTTTGAATTTTCCCAAATGAATGAAAGAAACTCAAGTTAAGAAAAGTTATGTACCTCAGGGCCTCCCGGGTGGTGCTAGTGTAAAGAAACTGACTGCCAATGCAGATGTAAGAGACGTGGGTTCAGTCCCTGGGTTGGGAAGATCCCTTGGAGGAGGGCACAGCAACCCACTCCAGTATTCTTTCCTGGGGAATCCCATGGACAGAGGAGCCTGGTGGGCTATAGGCCATAGGGTCACAAAGATCCACACATGACTGTGACTTGGCATGGCACACCTGAAATATACAATATTTCAAATACACAAGTGAAATATACACATATAAAACCTAAGACTGCTAAAAACAAAGACAGAAAGAATGTCTCAGTTTTAAAAAGATGTAGGATTTACATGTTTGCATATGAAGGTGTTTTGAGAGGTGGTGAGTTTTCAAGCAATAAAAAAAAATTTTCATTTGGCAGGAGCTCAGAAAAGATTATTCTCCTTATTTATTTATGAGAAATCAATGACTTCAATTTCTGCTTATGATAAGAAGTGCTAAAAGGGGAAAATCTTTAAATTAAAAAGCACATTATAATATTTTTGAGCATCTTTTGATTTCTTGTTTTTCCTATGATTCCTTGTTCCATAATATAAACTTCTTTCTCTTTTTGCACAGCTTATAGTTTTTATTTTCAAGTGGGTGACTACCGTAATGGATTGAAAAGTTGGAAATTCTCTTTGGAATGTTATTTTCTAAATAGAAAAGACAGCTGAAATCAACCTTAATCTAAACATAGAAGGTTATGATTCTTTTTCTCTTTTTAATTAAAAAGAGAAAAAACTGGTATCATAAAGAATAAGTCACTGGTTTCTAAAGTATGTTCCTCTATTTCCACATAAAACTTAAATTCAGTCCAGTCATCCTAACATAACTTCTTTAAAAATCACATTTAAAAAGTTACTTAAAAGTTACTATTTATTTGTAAATTCATTTGTTTATATAATTTATTTAAAATTTAGAATATAATTATTATGATATTCAATAGTCATTAAAAATTTTCATTATAATGTAGTTTTAGTGACTATTTTTCTTTCAGTAAATTCAAGTGGATGTAAGGTCTTTGGTGTCCCTTCCTCTTTTACACTGGCAGTGTGATTTTAAAATTATATTAATTAATTCCCCATAGGACATAACTATAAACTCCAATGCACAAACCAATTATTTCAAATTTCCCAAATGCTGTCTCTAAAACAAATTGTGGAAATAATTAGTTTCCCTTCTCTGTAGAATTAGAGGTTACATAGTATTGCATTTCTTTTGAACTTTCAGGTTATCCAGTGTATTCCTCTAAGGCATATGTTTGTGCATTCTAAATCTATCTCCAGCTTGTCTAGGATACCAACAGTGCCTCAGAATCTGTAGATTAAATTGGGATCACAGAGAGGGAATGAGTAAATTTCTCCAATTGGGAAGTTTTTCCTCATTTTGTATGTATGTTCCGTATGCTATGCCCTGTTGCCCATAAACAAGGAAGATATAATGTTTAAACTCCTGAGAGAGTTTTCAGTACTGTTTCAAATAATTTCTTTTGCATTTTGCCACCAAACAATCATAGTGCATGCAATTTCCAGTCCTCTTTTTCCCACTAGAAAGTCCAGTAGCCAGGGTGAACTCCATTCCCCTAAAATCGCTGGAAGTTTGCGTCATTTCTCATCATCATTCTGTTTAGTTGTTTCATGCTCCTCTTTGAAAAAATACTTCTCCAGCAAAATCTGAGCAGAAATGTTGCAGTGGAAAAGAGAAATCCAGTCTCTGCTCACTGGAAGAAATGTAGTCTAAGACAGGCAAAGGCCCAACAGGTCCTTATCTCAGCAAGGCACATGCCTCAGCTTCCATTGCAGTGCACTTTGGATGTGAATGCTTTGGTAATCTATTTTGGGAAACATCAGATAAAATTGTAAAGTAAAATTAAATAAATAAAAGAAAACAATGAAAAAAAAAAGAAATTAAAATTGCCATTTGATTTGTCAAGGTAATTTTCTCCTAATTCAAGAATATTTTTGGCTTTCTGGAGGTCCCCTAATCTTAAGTTATGTACAGTATTCTTACTGAGGTGCAACTTAGGTAACTAACCCACTTTCAATATCTTCAAGCCTGTAATAGTACCTGTAAGAAATGACATTTTCTTTGCAATTGGCAAGTAGGAAGACATAATGTCTGTGGTCAAAGTAGACTGTGGTTGAGTGTGGATAACTGAAACTGAAAAAAAAAAGAAACCATGGATAAGGGGACACTATGGCTGGGAGGAGACACCATACATCCGAGGTCAAGGGTAGCCGGGAGGAGACACCTCGTGTCCAAGGTCAGTGGCGGCCCGGAGGAGACACCCCACGTCAGAGGTCAGGGGCGGCCTGGAGAAGCCACCTCGCACCCGGGGCCAGGGGCGGTGACCCTGAGGAGCCACCCTGTGCCCAAGGCCAGAGGCAGCAGCTGGGAGGAGCCACCCACGCCCGAGGCCAGGGACCACAGCCAGCGGGAGCAACCCGCGGAGCAGTGGCTGCTCAGGCACAGGAGGGCCTAGAGGAGCTATCCCACGTTGAAGGTCAGGAACAGTGGCGGTAAGGAGATACCCCCATCCAAGGTAAGGAGCATCGGCTGTGCTTTGCTGGAGCAGCTGTGAAGAGATACCCCAGGTCCAAGGTATGAGAAACCAAGTAAGATGGTAGGTGTTGCAAGAGGGCATCAGAGGGCAGACACACTGAAACCATACTCACAGAAAACTAGTCAATCTAATCACACTAGGACCACAGCCTTGTCTAACTCAAAGAAACCAAGCCATGCCTGCAGGGCAACCCAAGACGGGCGGGTCATGGTGGAGAGGTCTGACAGAACCTGGTCCACTGGAGAAGGGAATGGCAAGCCACTTCAGTATTCTTTCCTTGAGAACCCCATGAACAGTATGAAAAGGCAATATGATAGGATACCAAAAGAGGAACTCCCCAGGTCATTAGGTGCCCAATATGCTACTGGAGATCAGAGGAGAAATAAATACAGAAAGAATGAAGGGATGGAGCCAAAGCAAAAGCAATACCCAGTTGTGGATGTGACTGGTGATAGAAGCAAGATCCAATCCTGTAAAGAGCAATATTGCATAGGAACCTGGAATGTCAGGTCCATGAATCAAGGCAAATTGGAAGTGGTCAAACAAGAGATGGAAAGAGTGAACGTCAACATTCTAGGAATCAGCGAACTAAAATGGACTGGAATGGGTGAATTTAACTCAGATGACCATTATATCTACTACTGTGGGCAGGAATCCCTCAGAAGAAATGGAGTAGCCATCATGGTCAAAAAAAGACTCCGAAATGCAGTACTTGGATGCAATCTCAAAAATGACAGAATGATCTCTGTTCGTCTCCAAGGCAAACCATTCAATATCACGATAATCCAAGTCTATGCCCCAACCAGTAATGCTGAAGAAGCTGAAGTTGAACGGTTTTATGAAGACCTACAAGACCTTTAGGAACCCAAAAAAGATGTCCTTTTCATTCTAGGGGACTGGAATGCAAAAGTAGGAAGTCAAGAAACACCTGGAGTAACAGGCAAATATGGCCTTGGAATGTGGAATGAGGCAGGGCAAAGACTAATAGAGTTTTGTCAAGAAAATGCACTGGTCATAGCAAACACCCTCTTCCAACAACACAAGAAAAGACTCTACACATGGACATCACCATATGGTCAACACCGAAATCAGATTGATTATATTCTTTGCAGCCAAAGATGGAGAAGCTCTATACAGTCAACAAAAACAAGACTAGGAGCTGACTGTGGTTCAGATCATGAAATCGTTATTACCAAATTCAGACTTAAATTGAAGAAAGTAGGGAAAACCACTAGACCATTCAGGTATGACCTAAATCAAATCCCTTATGATTATACAGTGGAGGTGAGAAATAGATTTAAGGGCCTAGATCTGATAGATAGAGTGCCTGATGAACTATGGAATGAGGTTCATGACATTGTGCAGGAGACAGGGATCAAGACCGTCCCCATGGAAAAGAAATGCAAAAAAGCAAAATGGCTCTCTGGGGAGGCCTTACAAATAGCTGTGAAGAGCAGAGAGGTGAAAAGCAAAGGAGAAAAGGAAAGATATAGGCATCTAAATGCAGAGTTCCAAAGAGTAGCAAGAAGAGATAAGAAAGCCTTCTTCAGTGATCAAAGAAATAGAGGAAAACAACAGAATGGGAAAGACTAGAGATCTCTTCAAGAAAATTAGAGATACCAAGGTAACATTTCATGCAAAGATGGGCTCGATAAAGGACAGAAATGGTCTGGACCTAACAGAAGCAGAAGATATTAAGAAGAGGTGGCAAGAATACACGGAAGAACTGTTCAAAAAGATCTTCATGACCCAGATAATCATGATGATATGGTCACTAATCTAGAACCAGACATCTTCGAATGTGAAGTCAAGCGGGCCTTAGAAAGCATCACTATGAACAAAGCTAGTAGAGGTGATGGAATTCCAATTGAGCTGTTTCAAATCCTGAAAGATGATGCTGTGAAAGTCTTGCACTCAATATGCCAGCCAATTTGGAAAATTCAGCAGTGGCCACAGGACTGGAAAAGGTCAGTTTTCATTCCAATTCCAAAGAAAGGCAATGCCAAAGAATGCTCAAACTACTGCACAATTGCACTCATCTCCCATGCTAGTAAAGTAATGCTCAAAATTCTCCAAGCCAGGCTTCAGCAATACGTAAACTGTGAATTCCCTGACATTCAAGTTGGTTTTAGAAAAGACAGAGGAACCAGAGGTCAAATTGCCAACATCCGCTGGATCATGGAAAAAGCAAGAGAGTTCCAGAAAAACATCTATTTCTGCTTTGCTATGCCAAAGCCTTTGACTGTGTGGATCACTATACACTGTGGAAAATTCTGAAAGAGATGGGAATACCAGACCACCTGACCTGCCTCTTGAGAAATCTGTATGCAGGTCAGGAAGCAACAGTTAGAACTGGACATGGAACAACAGACTGGTTCCAAATAGGAAAAGGAGTACATCAAGGCTGTATATTGTCACCCTGCTTATTTAACTTATGTGCAGAGTACATCATGAGAAACGGTGGACTGGAAGAAACACAAGCTGGAATCAAGATTGCCGGGAGAAATGTCAATAACCTGCTATGCAGATGACACCACCCTTATGGCAGAAAGTGAAGAGGAGCTAAAATGCCTCTTGATGAAAGTGAAAGAGGAGAGTGAAAAAGTTGGCCTAAAGCTCAACATTCAGAAAACGAAGATCATGGCATCTGGTCCCATCACTTCATGGGAAATAGATGGGGAAACAGTGGAAATGGTGTCAGACTTTATTTTTTGGGGCTCCAAAATCACTGCAGATGGTGACTGCAGCCATGAAATTAAAAGACGCTTACTCCTTGGAAGAAAAGTTATGACCAACTTAGATAGCATACTCAAAAGCAGAGACATTACTTTGCCGACTAAGGTCCGTCTACTCAAGGCTATGGTTTTTCCTGTGGTCATGTATGGATGTGAGAGTTGGACTGTGTAGAAGGCTGAGCACCGAAGAATTGATGCTTTTGAACTGTGGTGTTGGAGAAAAGACTCTTCAGAGTCCCTTGGACTGCAAGGAGATCCAACCAGTCCATTCTGAAGGAGATCAGCCCTGGGATTTCTTTGGAAGGAATGATGCTAAAGCTGAAACTCCAGTGCTTTGGCCACCTCATGAGAAGAGTTGACTCACTGGAAAAACTCTGATGCTTGGAGGGATTGGGGGCAGGAGGAGAAGGGGACGACCGAGGATGAGATGGCTGGATGGCGTCATGGACTCGATGGACGTGAGTCTGAGTGCACTCCGGGAGTTGGTGATGGACAGGGAGGCCTGGCGTGCTGCGATTCATGGGTTCGCAAAGAGTTGGACACGACTGAGTAACTGAACTGAACTGAACTGATTGCAGTGAAATGTGCTGATTGACAGCTTATGCTTCCATTCCTTATCACAAAGCATTACCATAATTCTATATCTCCTTCTAATCTTATATTGATATGAATATCAATGCCAGAATTGAGTAACTACTGCTGCTGAGCAGTAGATAAGTTAGTAGATAAGTTTTAAGTGACTGTCAATATAGCCTTCCGTTTAGAAACAAGCAAGTAACAAGGAAGCAGGTCAAACTAAGGATTCAGGAGACAGAGGCCAGGATCGTAACAGAGGTGGGGTCACAAAGGCCAGAGCAGAATTCAGTGGTATTGGGCAGGAATAAATAGGGATCTATGGGACTCAAGTTCAATCCCTGGGTCTGGAAGATACCCTGGAGAAGGAAATGGCTACCCACTCCAGTGTTCTTGCCTGGAGAAAAATAAATGGACCTGGCAGGCTACAGTCCATGGAGTCACACAGAATGAGACATGACTGAGCAACTAATACTTAACTAAGTCAGATAACCTAGGTATTGTTGAGAGACAGTATGGCTGTGAAAAAAAAAAAAAAACAAACTCAAAACATGACTAGCAATGAAATGGCATTAGTCTCATTATTAACATAAGCATCTTATTACATTAATGATTTTGAAACAAGTTTTACATGTGTTTCTCTCTTAGTCCAGATGTAGTGAAAGGAAACAATTGTCTTAATGAACAGGAATTTCTGATTAAGGGAGAGCAGTCTGGGAGGGAAATTTCTGCCAAAGTTGTTGTTTAACTATAAACAAAAACAGTAACAATAAAAATGTGATGAATAAACAAGATGTAGTAGGGCAAGAAATGTCATTTTAATCTTCTGAGAATAGTAAAAGGAAGAAGGAAGAAAAAAGAAATCAACATTCTGCTTTTAATTAAATTCTCAGCATAACTGAATATCCATGCCCTCAACCTCATTCAGCCGCTCAAAGGAGTACTGAGACTGCAAATGCTCTACACAGCCAATATGTTCTATGCAAATTGTCAAGTTAATCTTCTTTCCATCAACATATTTGTTATACTTATATTTTATTTCATATTATCAAATCATCTTACATATTCAGTGATGAGTATAAGCAAACTGCCATCTGCATTATTAGTGGCAATTGAATATATTGTAAATATGACTGCTTCAGAGAGGCTAAAATTCTTATTCAATATTATAAAAATTATAATTCTCAGTCTAGCAGATTCATCACAATGTAATAAGACTGTTCTTAGCATAACAATGGAATGCTAAGATCCAGATGTAAATGATTAATAGAACAAGATATATTCAAAAATATATTGTATTAGACAGTGTAATCACAGGTTATTTTGTAAATCTTTTAGCATTATATTAATTATTTTATAAATAATACTTCCATTTTCTCAAATAAGTCCCTTTTGCATATATATTTGTTAAATATTAGGGTATTGGTAATATAATAAAAAATTATTTTTATGAATTTTGAATACATCATGCGAAGAGTTAACTCATTGGAAAAGACTCTGATGCTGGGAGGGAAGAGAAGGGGACAACCGAGGATGAGATGGCTGGATGGCATCACGGACTCGATGGACATGAGTCTCAGTGAACTCTGGGAGATGGTGATGGACAGGGAGGCCTGGCGTGCTGCGATTCACTGGGTCGCAAAGAGTCGGACAAGACTGAGCGACTGAACTGAACTGAACTGAACTGAACCACCTCTATTAGATAGTTGGAAAAATCTGATAGTTAAGATAATTTGGTTCTAGTTCACAGATGTACTTGCAATAATTTCTCTACGTGTTTTAAAATGGGTCCTTTTTCAACTTTTTTGTTTCAAATTTGTCAACATTGACAGATTTTCTCTGGTTGTTTTATTAAGTTTTATGCATCAATTCTGGTTAAAGAAAGTTAAAATAAAAGCCTATTAATCTCTATAGCAAAGGTTGCTTATACGCTATTTTTGAGAATGTAAATTGGAAAAGAGTGTAGAGTTTCCTCAAAAAATTAAAACTAGAATCACCATATCACCCAGCAATCTCATTTCTGGGTATGTATGGTGATTCTGAAGGAGAGCAGCCCTGGGATTTCTTTGGAAGGAATGATGCTGAAGCTGAAACTCCAGTACTTTGGCCACCTCATGTGAAGAGCTGACTCATTGGAAAAGACTCTGATGCTGGGAGGGATTGGGGGCAGGAGGAGAAGGGGACGACCCAGGATGAGATGGCTGGATGGCATCATGGACTCGATGGACGTGAGTCTGAGTGAACTCCGGGAGTTGGTGATGGACAGGGAGGCCTGGCGTGCTGCGATTCATGGGGTCACAAAGAGTCGGACACGACTGAGCGGCTGAACTGAACTGAACTGATGGTGAAGGGAATGAAATCAGTGTGTCAGAGTGATGTCTGCACTTCCGTGTTCATTGCAACATTATTCGCAGTAGCCAAGATTTGGAAATAACCTAAGTGTCCATTAATGCAAGAATGGGTAAAGAAAATATATGCATATATTATTGAAAATTACTCAGTGTGAAAACATAAATTTTGCCATTTATAATAACATGGATGATTCTGAAGGGCATTAATCTATGTGAAATAAGCCAGTCAGAGAAAAGCAAATACTGTATGATCTCTTTTATATGTAGAATCTAAAAAAGTTTAACTCGTGGTAAACAGTAGAATTCTGATTACCAGGGGCTAGGGTGGGGAAAATAAGGAGATGTCTGTCAAAGGGTACAAACTTTGTGATATAAGATGAATAAATTATAGGGATCTAATGCATAGCATGGTGACTACAGTTAATATTACTGTACTGTCAACTTGACATTTCTATTTAATAAGAGAATTGATCTTAAGTGTGTCACCACACACACAGAAAAAAGTAACTATGTGGGCTGATGGGTGTTATATTAGGTTGATTGTGTTAATCACGGGCTTCCCAGGTGCTGCCCGTGGTGAAGAACCTGCCTGCCAACGCAGAAGACATAAGAGATGAGGGTTTGATCCCTGGGTTGGCAAGATTCCCTGGAGAAGGGCACGGGCAACCCACTGCAGTATTCTTACCTGGAGAATCTCATGGACAGAGGAGCCTAGCAGGCTACAGTCCATTGGGTAGCAAAGAACTGGATATGACTGAGCAACACTTTCACTTTCATACTATATATAGTAGATTCTACTTAGCCTATATACCTTGGAATCATTTTTGTTAAAAGGTGAAAGTGGTTATCAATATATAACTAATTTCAAATTCCAGGTAGTCTACTATAAATATGTATTTCAAGTAACTGTACTAGTGTTAGTTGTAAGCTTATAACAGAAAATGTAAGAATTAGAATGATGCAATGTACTTTCTTTCCCTTCACTTTCTATCTCTAAAATAATAAATCCATTCTTGCTTCTCAACCTTTTAAAATCGATTATATCATTCTATCTTTAAGTGAAGTTTTCTAAACCTTATTTTTATATCACTTCATCAGGAATGTGTAGGTTGTAGGAGCTAACACTTTTACAAGTGGAGCCACATACCTGAATCATAGAAATGGAAAAAAGTAACGAAGGATAGAATCTTAAGGAAAGCTTGGTTTTCAACAGCCAAAAGTGAGTCACAAGTAAACGATAATACATATATCTAGTGACATCTTCTTGCCAAGTATGGTACAAAATGTATGCATTTTCTCATTTAGCCTTCAAGTGAGCTTCCAATTAGGAAATAACTATCTAGATTTTGTAGATAACAAAAATTAAGATTTAAGTAACATTCAATTCATTGGACTGGTACAATAAAAGTGACAGAATGTGAATGTATATCCAGCTGATAACCTTCTTCTGGGTCCTTAACGACTATACCATCACATCAAAAAAGAAGATGGGAAAGAAGTGACTAGGAAAGTACATAAAGACCAAGGTAAATTCATTGTAATAGTGACAAAAAAGAAATAGAAATATCCAAAATGAAGATGAATTTATTCAGTTGTGTGTGTGTGTGTGTTATTTGATGAGAGTAACAACTTCTAATTTTGTTGTGAAAAACATAAATCATGGTATTAGAATTCCTATTAAATAATGTACTACTGGATATTTTTCTTTCCATGTTTAAATGTGATATTTCTCTAGTTGAATAAATAACTATTTACTGGAACAACAAAAAATTATATCATAATACAAGCAAGCATAAACACAAACAGGAAGAGGGGAAGAATTAATTCAATATTGTAGATCATAGAACACAGTGCAAACTTCAAAAATAAATGTAAAGGAGTAATGAACAGGGAAAAAACAAAAGTAAGAAATATCAATCTTACTTCTTTTTACTTTTTCTCAAGCTGACTATTTTTGAAGAAAATGTATTCTAATGCACACACCTCCCCTACACTGTTATCACCAAATTATATATTAACATTTCTCAATCAAATGACACTGTTTAACAATATTACAATGGACGATCAAACTAAGTATTGGATTACTATTTTGAGTAAAAATATGTTTTGAGAGATGCAAATAAATGTGATATGCTTATAATTGTGTAAAATGCTGGAGCTCATTGTGACCAATTTCTACTTTCAGGTGTATATTATTTTTAAAAAGAAATAATAACATTTAAAAAATAAGGCAGCTAATTAAAATATCCTTAAATAATTGTTCTACTGGGGGCCTTACTGATTCAGGTATAATAATAATTACACAACACACATCAGCATTTCTTGAATTATATCCTCCTAGTGCAGTAAATTGAAGAGAAAGTCATATTGTTTTAGTGATCTGCAGAATATATAAATGTTCACATATAATAAATTTAGCTGCCCAATATAAAAGTTGCTGATACAGAGTTAAACTAAGTGTTGTAGTATTAAAAACCACTATTAAGTGAGAGGTAGCAGGAAGCTCTTCTAAGAAATATGGGGAATCCTGTTTAGGTTATTCTCTCCCTGGTACTAAGCGACCACACTGATCACAATTTATCCCAGCTGAAACTGGAAGTCTCCCGCAGAACATTAATGCTTGCTTTAATGTAGATTTTGGTAGATAACATTTTTCTCTGTGACAGTTTCATATTCAGAATTGTATATGCATGGCTCTGTATGCATATAATTTTATGATTAAGTTTAAAGTATAAAGACCATAATTTTATACCTGGAAAAGTCATCAATGATGCTAATAACTTTAACAAATTGAATCAATACTATTGATTATTAAAAGATATGGTGGAATACATTGAGTCTGAACACCTGGGTTTAAAATTCTATCAGCTTCATTACAGATGATCTCATTTTCATTTGCTTTATCACTACTAATCTAAGAAGAAAATCAAATAAATCCTAATCAGCAAAAAAATGTGATCTGTAGAATAGCTGGAAGGTAACCCTTTTTGCCCAGAGCTGAAAATCTAAGGCATGCCCTTAGCAAACTTAAAAGATGTACAGACAACTGACAAACTCCATAAATCAAAATTTCAGTGGATGGTAAATTTTGTGTTGAAGATATTAGCTCTAACTGAGTGTTCTGGTTGAATATGGATTTGCTATATGTAATTACATCATGGAAACAGTTTATTATGTCTCTGCTGCTGCTGCTGTTAAGTTGCTTCAGTCATGTCTGACTCTGTACAACTCCATAGACGGCAGCCCACCAGGCTCCCCTGTCCCTGGGATTCTCCAGGCAAGAACACTGGAGTGGGTTGCCATTTCCTTCTCCAAGGCATGCATGCATGCCAAGTTGCTTCAGTTGTGTCCGACTCTGTGCGACCCTATGGACAGCAGCCCACCAGGCTCCTCTGTCCATGGGATTTCTCCAGGCAAGAGCACTGGAGTGGGTTGCCATTTCCTTCTCCATATTATGTCTCTATCCCCTATTAAAATATCAGAAAACAATAATTTTACCTGTTATAAAAACAGTTCTATCCTCAGAGACTAACAGTCTGATACACTATATTTATTAAGTCAAATGAAATATTTGCTCAATATTAAGTCAAATGAAATTTTAAAATATATAAATTTTATTGGGCAGTTATATTTTATTAAATACTGTTTTCAGTATGTTAATTTGAAAACATGATCCAATAGTACAGATGAAAAAATTGATCTTAGTAATATAAAACACTATTCTGAAAGTCAAATATGTGGCTGATCCTGTATTCAATCAAATTTTTCTGAGTAAAATAATAATAATAAGCAATAGCATGATAATAATAATAGCTAAAACACACAATAATTGCTAAGTGCCAGACCCTTTCCTAAGCCCTTATTTATATCAACTCATTTAATCCAATTCATTTAACACCTCCTACTATAGGTGAGTTCTAACTCTTCTTTCACCAGAGGGGAAAATGGAGTATGCAGAGAGGTTATGAAAAGTAACCTCCACATAGTGACTCAGGTAGGAAGTTGAAAAGCTGGGATTATAAAGCCAGTCTGGTTTGAGACTCTTTCTTTTAGACACTAAACTTTACAGTTATTCAGGGTGACCATTTCTGTTTATAAAACAACTTGGTCCTTCTGTGAATCCACTCTGAATAATTACTGGATGTAGAGCAAATAGATACTCTAGAAATGCAGATCAATTCATCTAGCAAACACTTATGAAGTTTAAGCTACATGATGAGATTGGGGTAAGCACACCACAGATTTCTGACATTCTGAGATTCAAATTTTTATAATATAATTATTATTTGGTAATGTTTTTGAAGCAGCATGGTAGGCTACAGTGAAAATTAACCTGTAAGAAAAATTGTCCTATCCTAGGTTCTAATTGCCAGTAATGATATCAATAGCCATTGAACAGATGTTTAAATAATGTGAACTTCAGATTCTTGATATGTTAAGTAGGGATTCTAACCTCCTAAGGAAATCAGTCTTGAATATTCATTGGAAGGACTGATGTTGAAGCTGAAACTCCAACACTTTGGCCACCTGATGAGAAGAACTGACTCATTGTAAAACACCCTGATGCTGGGAAAGATTGAATACAGGAGGAGGAGGGGATGGCAGAGGATGAGATGGTTGGATGGCATCACTGACTCAATGGACATGAGTTTGGATAAACTCCCAGAGTTGGTGATGGACAAGGAGGCCTGGTGGGCTGCAGTCGGTGGGGTCACAAAGAGTCGGACACGACTTAGTGACTGAACTTAATTGAACTGAAACTCCTAATATGCTTGCTTAAATGAGCTATTAGAATAGTTGATTGACTTAATGTTTGTGGAAAGGGCTTTGTCTATGCTACCTGGGAAACCTCCTGTATGACATAGTGCTATGCAAATTGTAGGACTATCTTTATTGCTTGTTTACAGTTGGTCACCAATGTCTACCAGGTGGCTCTGGTGGTAAATATCTGCTTGCCAATGCAATGTAAGAGACGTGGGTTTGATCCCTGGGTTGGCAAGATCCCCTGGAGAATGAAATGGCAACCCATTCCATTATTCTCGCCTGGGAAATCCCATGGACAGAGGAGTCTGGCAGGACACAGTCCATGGGGTCACAAAGAGTCAGACATGATTGAGCATCTGAGCATCAGTGTTCAGAGAACTGTAGACTCACAGGAGTCCTCTAGCCAGCATTGAATGAAACTGTCTCTTCTGCATTCTAACACATCAAGTAGCAAAAAGTCCCCCATCTTTCCCTCACTTCTGAACTGTGTATTGGAGTGGAAAGAATAACATTCACAGGGAACTCTTTTGGCCTGGTAAACAATCACACAAGGTGGTGCTGTCTACACAACCTTTGCTAGGTTCTGATGTGAGGAAATGTTGCAAAACTGGGGTATCATGAGATTTGCAACTCCTTTGATTTCTCTTTTGGATATATTTTCATTCTGTGAACTTTTTTTCCATTTTGCTTCTCCATATCATTTTTCCTTCTCAGTTTTGTTGTTCTTTGAATGTGAAATACACTCTAATTTTTCTCCACAAAGACAAGAGTAGATTAGAAAAATTTTGTCTGAATTGCTTATATGTGTTTTATCTTTATCTCATTTCTTTAACTATTCACTGAACATCAGCTATATTCTTAGCTCTCTGATAAGTATAGGAGATAGAGATATGAGCTACTAATGGAGCTTTATCAATGGGAATATCAATATGTAACAAAAAATATAGACTAAATCATCATGGTTGAATCTGCCTATGCAGGGAAAAGAGTAGGAAAGGCCTGTACATGGAGGTGAAGCTTGAGCTTGATTTGGAAACTGAATAACTGTTATTCAGTTGGAAGAAGTTTAGGGAGTAGAAACTGTCATCTCTAATGGAAGTTACAAAATATTATGGTCTATTCAGAGCAAGTGGTTCCAAATAGAGAATAAGATAAGGGGAAAAGTAAGACTCAACTGGAAATTAAGCTACAAATTGGGCAGAGGCAAGTCTATGAAGATTCATGATAAGGACAACATCACTCTCTTCATTGTCTTCATCTTTACTGCATTTATCTGCTAATTCATTTGTGATCCTCAAGTTTAAAATTTGAGTGGAAACAGCAGAAGAAAATGATGCATTGTTTTTGTCTATTGTCACTAAAAATCGATAAGTATGACACTCACATACTAAAAATAATAGTGAAAATGCTAGCAGCTGTATTTATATTTTGACTAGCATATTACAAAAAAGATCTTCACGACCCAGATAATCATGATGATGTGATCACTAATCTAGAGCCAGACATCTTGGAATGTGAAGTCAAGTGGGCCTTAGAAAGCATCACTATGAACAAAGCTAGTGGAGGTGATGGAATTCCAGTTGAGCTGTTTCAAATCCTGAAAGATGATGCTGTGATAGTGCTGCACTCAATATGCCAGCAAATTTGGAAAATTCAGCAGTGGCCACAGGACTGGAAAAGGTCAGTTTTCATTACAGTTCCAACGAAAGGCAATGCCAAAGAACGCTCAAACTACTGCACAATTGCACTCAGCTCACATGCTAGTAAAGTAATGCTCAAAATTCTCCAAGCCAGGCTTCAGGAATACATGAACCGTGAACTCCCTGATGATCAAGCTGGTTTTAGAAAAGGCAGAGGAACCAGAGATCAAATTGCCAACATCCACTGGATCATGGAAAAAGCAAGAGAGTTCCAGAAAAACATCTATTTCTGCTTTACTATGCCAAAGCCTTTGACTGTGTGGATCACTATACACTGTGGAAAATTCTGAAAGAGATGGGAATACCAGACCACCTGACCTGCCTCTTGAGAAATCTGTATGCAAGTCAGGAAGCAACAGTTAGAACTGGACATGGAACAACAGACTGGTTCCAAATAGGAAAAGGAGTACGTCAAGGCTGTATATTGTCACCCTGCTTATTTAACTTCTATGCAGAGTACATCATGAGAAACGCTGGGCTGGAAGAAACACAAACTGGAATCAAGATTGCTGGGAGAAATATCAGTAACCTCAGATATGCAGATGACACCACTCTTATGGCAGAAAGTGAAGAGGAACTAAAAAGCCTCTTGATGAAGTGAAAGAGGAGAGTGAAAAAGTTGGCTTAAAGCTCCACAGTCAGAAAACGAAGATCATGGCATCTGGTCCCATCACTTCATGGGAAATAGATGGGGAAACAGTGGAAACAGTGTCAGACTTTATTTTGGGGTGCTCCAAAATCACTGCAGATGGTAACTGCAGCCATGAAATTAAAAGATGCTTACTCCTTGGAAGAAAAGTTATGACCAACCTAGATAGCATATTCAAAAGCAGAGACATTACTCTGCCAACTAAGTTCCTTCTAGTCAAGGCTATGGTTTTTCCAGTGGTTATGTATGGATGTGAGAGTTGGACTGTGAAGAAGGCTGAGCACCGAAGAATTGATGCTTTTGAACTGTGGTGTTGGAGAAGACTCTTGAGAGTCCCTTGGACTGCAAGGAGATCCAACCAGTCCATTCTGAAGGAGATCAGCCCTCGGATTTCTTTGGAAGGAATGATGCTAAAGCTGAAACTTTGGCCACCTCATGCGAAGAGTTGACTCATTGGAAAAGACTCTGATGCTGGGAGAGATTGAGGACAGGAGGAGAAGGGGATGACAGAGGATGAGATGGCTGGATGGCATCACGGACTCGATGGACGTGAGTCTGAGTGAAATCTGGGAGTTGGTGATGAACAGGGAGGCCTGACGTGCTGCGATTCATGGGGTCGCAAAGAGTCGGACACAACTGAGCGACTGAACTCAACTAAACTGAGCATCTTATAATACTTAATCTTTCCACAACCTCACCTACATCATAAAATTAATTTTAAAAAACTAAGGCAAAATAGAAAAAAGTGTTTCCAAGGATCATGAGTTGAGGTATTCTAGATGCTGCTTGGATTCTCTAACATTGCACTCAGTGAACAATGAAAGCACAGAGAATGAAGCCATAGTGTCTATCACTATGGGCCTAAAGTGTGTGTCATCAGTCTCCAACTCTTTGCAACCCCATGGATTGTAGTCCTCCAGGCTCCTCTTGCCATGGAAATTTCCAGGCAAGAATACTGGAGTGGGTTGCCATTTCCTCCTCCAAGGGATCTTCCCAACGCAGGGATCGAACCTATGTCTCAAGATTCTCTTTCATTGGCAGACAGATTCTTCACCAGTGTGCCACCTGAGAAGCCCCCACTGTGGGCCTAGGCAGTAGCAATAAAAAGAAAGAAAAAGACACACATTAAGAAGACATCACACCAAACACTGCATTTCAGGTTGTTTGTACTTACCAGCCCCAGATCATCATCCCCCTCATGATCCAAGCAGCAGGAATGATGGAAAGCATATAATCTCAGTACAACTGTAAAAATCAGGAAATTAACAGTTTTAAAATATTGTTATCTATTCTATAGATTTTATTAATGTCTTCAATTGTCTCAAAAATGTGAAATATTGCAAAAGAAAATTCTGAATTATGCATGGCATTCAGTTGTTACAATTTCCTTAACTTGGCATACTACTTTAATTTTTTTTATCTCATTTTTTTATTTCTTGACACATATTTTGAAGAGTTAAGAGTTATTTTGTAAACTATCCCTCAGTTTTGGTTTGTTTAATCTTATCTCACAATGAGTTTCAGTTTAGTCTTTTAATAGAAATATTTCATAAGGGTGTTGTGTGTTATGTAGACAGATACATATTGTGGATTTATTTCATGACTATTATAATTGGTCAATAAGAAGTTTAATAAATCAGCAAAATAATTTAACATGATAAAACTATGGCTGATAAATTTAAGTTTTCCAGTTAATTAGGACTAAATTTGGATTCATGCTGTGGTGTAATACAGGCTTCCAAGGTGGTTCAATGGTCAGGAATCTGCCTGCCAACCAGGAGATGTGGGTTCAGTCCCTGGGTTGGGAAGATCCCCTGGAGGAGGAAATGGCAACCCACTCCAGTATTCTTGCCTGGGAAATTCCATAGACAGAGGAACCTGGCAGGCTGCAGTCCATGGGATCACAAAGAGTCAGACACTGCATAGTGACTAAACAGCAGCAGCAGTGCTATAATACATGCATTGAAGAGAAAACTCATAGGAATTCATACTTAAAATGCATCTATAACCATGAAGTAGCACTGAAATAATGCTGAATATTTCATGAATAACTTCCAAATTCTCAGCCACAAATGGTATTTGATAAAGTGACTACTGTTTTGATTATTTAAATTCAATGGCAATTTTATCATAAACAGTCATCCTAGTTAGTTCTGGCAGCTTGTTTTGTAATACTTCATCCAGACATGAAATATATTTGGAAAAGATTATAAGGTCATTGAGGGCAGAAAATATACCTTATTCCTCATTTATCAAAGCCTGATGCTGCTAAGTCGCGTCAGTCATGTCCGACTCTGTGTGAACCCATAGACGGCAGCCCACCAGGCTCCCCCGTCCCTGGGATTCTCCAGGCAAGAACACTGGAGTGGGTTGCCATTTCCTTCTCCAAAGCATGAAAGTGAAAAGTGAAAGTGAAGTAGCTCAGTCATGTCCAACTCTTAGTGGCCCCATGGACTGTAGCCTACCAGGCTCGTCTGTCCATGGGATTTCACAGGCAAGAGTACTGGAGTAGGGTGCCATTGCCTTCTCTGTTATCAAAGTCTAGATGTTTCTAAATAAATTATTTAGTTGAATTTATTTATATTTTTTAAAGATACCCTTGCATTCAGAATGTTCACTGATTCACATCAAGTTTTCTCCAGTAAATTTTAATTAATGAAGTTTTCCCAAGTTGATTAGTTCTGTAAATAATTATTAACCACTATCTGCTGCTGCTTAGCCACTTCAGTCATGTCCAGCTCTGTGTGACCCTATAGACTGCAGTCTGCCAGGCTCCTCTGTCCCTTGGATTCTCAAGGCAAGAGTACTAGAGTGGTTTGCCACAACCTCCTCCAAGGGATCTTCCCGACCCAGGGATCGAACCCGGGTCATTTCATTGCAGGCAGATTCCTTACCACTGAGCCACCAGGGAAGCCCCAACCACTATCTACATCAGTACTCTTCAGAATACTTGTGATAAACAATAAATTGAAAAATAAAATATGATCCCTGACTTCAAAAAATGTACAATTTTAATATGAATATAACCATCATGACTATTGTATTAGTATACTGGTGTCATAATCTTTAATTCCAAGTTTAATATCACTTAGTGGAAATGTTCTTTTCAACACCAAAATTGCAATAGGCTAGTTACTGAGGACGGGTTTCAGTGAATGAAGTTAAATTAATTATTTAATAATTTCATGTGGAAATAATTTCATGGATGTGAGAGTTGGACTATAAGGAAAGCTGAGTACCAAAGAACCGATGCATTTAAACTGTGGTGTTGGAGAAGAGTCTTGAGAGTCTCTTGGACTGCAAGGAGATCCAACCAGTCCATCCTAAAAAAAATCAGTCTTGAATATTTATTGGAAGGATTGATGTTGAAGCTGAAACTCCAATACTTTGGCCACCCGATGCGAAGAGCTGACTCATTTGAAAAGACCTTGATGCTGGGAAAGATTGAAGGTGGGAGGAGAAGGGGACAGCAGAGGATGAGATGGCTGGATGGCATCACTGACTCAATGGACTTGAGTTTGAGTAAACTCTGGGAGTTGGTGATGGACAGGCAGCCCTGGCGTACTGCAGTCCCTGGGGTCACAAAAAGTCAAATATGATTGAGCGACTGAACTGAATAATTTCATACATTTTCCAAAAATGAGTTTGACATTTTAAATTCCCTGACTTTAATTTTGCCCTCTTAATTAATATGAGAATTGAGTATGTTTTCTTAAATTATTTTCTTAAATGTTTGAGTTATTATGATTTATTTATTATTTTAAGTACTGTTTCTTGTTTACTATATAATACACTGTTACAACACTATGAAGGATGGGAAAGTAAGGGTTATGTAGTTTTCCAAATGTTGTTACACCATGTTAATTAAGGACATAGCAGTACTTTAAGGCTACTTAATAGTCAAATTTTATTCCAAATACAGAGTTGTTGTTTTTTTTTTCCTTCAAAA
Source organism: Oryx dammah (assembly GCF_014754425.2). Classification (NCBI taxonomy): domain Eukaryota; kingdom Metazoa; phylum Chordata; class Mammalia; order Artiodactyla; family Bovidae; genus Oryx; species Oryx dammah. The sequence continues at coordinate 101,068,834 of NW_024070213.1, forward strand.
ATAAGATTCATCCTTGAAAATACTATATCATGTTTGGATCTAAGTTGCATTTTATTACCTTAATAATTTTGAAAATAGTTTTCAACCTGTCAGAAGATATACTTATCCTCAGCTGAGTACCTAATCCGTTATAGTTGACTGTAATTCTATGCCTATATGCCCTTGCTTCTCAACTTCCAATACATTTAGATAATTTTGGCTGTGGCACAAAAGCAATAAAAATAAGTTACAGACAGCAAAGGAGTATACAGTTTCTTTAGGCATAGTATTTTTCCTTGCATCTATAGTGCACCTTCAAATCTAAGTGTAAAATTTTTGTATTATTTCATTTTAAAAATTATTAATTTAGACATGTGCAATAATCTGTAAGCACTGAGATTTGTTGTTTCAAACCCTGGTATTGATGAGGCCAGAATCTACTATGACCAATACCAGACAGAAAAATAGATGAAGCAATAGATATGACATGTTTATCATTAAATTTTGTAATTAATAGTATTTTTGGTATCAAAATAGGTTTATAAAATGGAATATTAAAAAGGTATAAATATCCCAGATTTATATCTCAATCTTAATTTGATTTGGATCCAAATCTCATTGGGAATTTTATTGTACTTGATAATGTGATTCTAAAATGTTAAACATGAGTAAACAGCTTAAGAAACTGGAATATTTTGAGGAGGAATAATGGAAACAGAAATGTCCTACCACATACATAAAAACATTGTGAAGTTTCAATTAAACAGTTTTAGTAAAATTTCATTCAATAAGAAATACTTTTAAAGGAACAAAATATTTGGTCTTTTGGTATAGAAAGCATCTGGTTTTTAGTCCATTTCATATTTTACTATAAAACTAATAGATCAACAAAAAATACATGAATAATTTTTAAAAACTTCTAAAATTATGCCAAGATTATGGGTAATAAAAAACAGAATCCATAACCTATGAATCAATGTCATTTTTAATTTTTAAAGTATATTTAACTGTGTTATTTGTGATAGTGTCAACAAATACATTCTTTATATTTAAATCTTTAATGTATTGCTGTACACGGAGACTTTAAGATATACAATAATATATAAAATTCAGATATCTATGTATTAATGTATATTGTATATAGCTGGCATAATGAATGAAGCTATCATTCTGATCTAATTAGTCTGTCTAGAAATCTAATTGTCATAATTGAAATCTTTTTTTTTCTTGCAATTCCAATAGCCAGTCTGGCTAAATTTTACTTTAAATAACCCTTAATACCTGCCGCTTTTCTCCTATCAGGTTATAACCTCCAAATACAATATTTTTACCTGGATGGATTACTCATTTTAGTAGCCATGTGTCCCACACATCCAATGTGACCTTCCCATATGCTAGCCTAATTGTACTGTTTTAAGTTCACTGTTAATCTTCTATTAACGGTCTTCAATGACTCACTACCATTCCTCTTTTTCAACGCAGTGCCATTGAAAAGTCCTAGAGAGCCTTGCTTCATCCAGCACCTGCCTCCCTCTCTAGCTGCTTGACTTATTTATTTTATTCCCTCTCTCTGGTATACTAGCATTCTTTCAAAATCTCAAATGCATCCTGTTCCCTGGCACATCAGGAATAGTATGCATGTTCTTCCTTTTCTCTATAATGTTTTTTCCTCAATCCCATATTCCCAGCTATTTAGCCAAAGAATCCCTGCAATCCTAATACATGTTCATGAAACACCATACACTTTTCCACTGAAGTTGTCACAGTTTTAAGTGAAAAATATATAATTGTGTGACTATTTGATTAGTGTCTGTCTCTCCCAGTTGAATTTACACTGCCTTATATATGGTAAAGAATTTGCCTGCCAATGCAGAAGGTACAAGAGATGCAACTTTGATCCTTTGATTGGGAAGATGAATTGGAGGAGGGCATGGCAAACCATCCAGGCAATACTGATCCTTGCCTGGGAAATTCCATGGACAGAGGAGCCTAAAGGCCTACAGTCCGTGGAGTCACAAAAGAGTCAGATACAACATACATGTCAGCAACAACATACCTGTGCTCTTGCTCAACACTGTATTCTCATTACCTAGTAGAATGCCTGTTTAGAGATAAGTACTCATTGATTGAATATGTGATTGAATGTTAATAGCAAGATATATGCATCTCAGTTTTCCAAAGTATTTTATATCATATAGTTCTAGTTACTCTTCTGGACAGTTACCTTCACCAGAATAGTCAAATTTATACAGAAACTTCAGGATAAACCACAAATCCTCTGGCCTGGCAGACATGGAACAACAGACTGGTTCCAAATAGGAAAAGGAGTACGTCAAGGCTGTATATTGTCATCCTGCTTATTTAACTTATATGCAGAGTACATCATGAGAAACGCTGGGCTGGAAGAAACACAAGCTGGAATCAAGATTGCCGGGAGAAATATCAATAACCTCAGGTATGCAGATGACACCACCCTTATGGCACAAAGTGAAGAGGAGCTAAAAAGCCTCTTGATGAAAGTGAAAGAGGAGAGTGAAAAAGTTGGTTTAAAGCTCAGCATTCAGAAAATGAAGATCATGGCATCCGTTCCCATCACTTCATGGGAAATAGATGGGGAAACAGTGGAAACAGTGTCAGACTTTACCTTTTTGGACTCCAGAATCACTGCAGATGGTGACTGCAGCCATGAAATTAAAAGACGCTTACTCCTTGGAAGAAAAGTTATGACCAACCTAGACAGTATATTCAAAAGCAGAGACATTAACTTTGTCGACTAAGGTGCATCTAGTCAAGGCTATGGTTTTTCCAGTGGTCATGTATGGATGTGAGAGTTGGACTGTGAAGAAGGCTGAGCACCGAAGAATTGATGCTTTTGAACTGTGGTGTTGGAGAAGACTCTTGAGAGTCCCTTGGACTGCAAGGAGATCCAACCAGTCCATTCTGAAGGAGATCAGCCCTGGGATTTCTTTGGAAGGAATGATGCTGAAGCTGAAACTCCAGTACTTTGGCCACCTCATGCGAAGAGTTGACTCATTGGAAAAGACTCTGATGCTGGGAGGGATTGGGGGCAGGAGGAGAAGGGGACAATAGAGGATGAGATGGCTGGATGGCATCACGGACTCGATGGATGTGAGTCTGAGTGAACTCCGGGAGATGGTGATGGACAGGGAGGCCTGGCGTGCTGCGATTCATGGGGTCCCAAAGAGTCGGATGCAACTGAGCGACTGAACTGAACTGGCAGACATAAGTCTCAGAGCCACCAGGAAAACCTTCTTAAGACACAGCTACCCCTTATATTTGACTCTTTTTAAAATTTATTTCATACTGCAAACCTTTAAACCTTCTGCTTTTGACAAACTGATTCACACTTTATCTCGCAAAGTCATCACATATTCTTTTGTTTCTAATGCATCTAATACCCTTCTTATCTCTTTGCTTATCTAATTCCTGCATATTAATTCCCTTCAGTCATCTCCAACTCTTTGTGCCACTATGGACTGTAGCCTGCCAGTTTCCTCTTTCTGTGGGATTTTCTAGGTAAGAATACTGGAGTGGGTTGCCATGTTTTTCTCCAGAAGATCTTCCTGACCCAAGGACTGAAGCTATACATTAAAACCTAGTCAGGGCACTTTAGCTTTACTAAGCGTTACCTAAACAAAATGCTTCCTATAATGGCTTAGACAGTAAAGAATCTGCTTGCAATGCAGGAGACCCGAGTTTGATCCCTAGGTCAGGAGGATCCCCTGGAGAAGGAAATAGCAACCCACTCCAGTATTATTAGCTGACAAATCCCATGGACAGAGGAGTCTGGCAAGCTACAGTCCATGGGGTTGCAAAGAGTCAGACACGACTGAGCCCAACACTTTCACTTGCAAACAGAACGCTAATTGTCTTCTACCCTATATATATACAATGTTTGCTGTTCTCTGTCATGCATACTTCTGTATTTTATGTGCATGTATGTCTTTTGCAATTGCTTTTTTAAAGTATCATGTAAGCAAGAGTCATGTTTCATATAAAATCATATTTATACCTAATAAACATTTACAAAATTAATTAATTATTGCATAAAATTGAAGTAAGGACTGAAATTAAGGAATTATGAAATATAGTCTTGGCAATAAATGCAAGCTCAATGGTTTCAGGTGATGTCTTAGTCTATCTAAGTCAAAATCATTTCATATTGTCAAGTTAGGAAATTTAACTTTTCTGACTGACTGCCAATAACCAATCTTAAACAGAGGGTGATTAAAACAATGATTCTCCAGGACTGTGACAAGATGAATAATTCAATAAATAAATCTGTTACATTCCAGGCAAAGGATCAATAATGAGGATGGGAAAGTTTATGAAATGGAGTGTCTGGGACTCTAAGAAATTTCATTCTTAAAAGTAAATAATACTTTCAGTCTAGAATGTTATGGGGAAATACTGCAGCAATTTTGTTGAGCTGATAATTATTGCATTAAAATGGAGTTATATTATAAATAAATTGGCTATTGGCTAGAAGTTTAAAAAAGTATTGCAGAGGGAGATTGGCAGAATTTAGGTACTAATTGTAGAGATTCCACTCAATGTAGTTCAGTCAGTCAGTCATGTCTGACTCTTTGAGACCTCATGGATTGCAATATGCCAGGCTTCCTTGTCCATCACCAGCTCCTGGAACTTGCTCAAACTCATGTCCGTAAAGTCGATATTGCCATCCAACCCTCTTATCCTCTATCATCCCCTTCTCCTCCTACCTTCAATTTTTCCCAGCATTAGAGTCTTTTCCAATGAGTTGGTTCCTCGCATCAGGTGGCCAAAGTATTGGAATTTCATCTTCTGCATCAGTCCTTCCAATGCATATTCAGGACTGATTTCCTTTAGGATGGACTGATTGGATCTCCTTGCTATCCAAGGGACTCTCAAGAGTCTTCTCCAACACCACAGTTCAAAAGCATCAGTTCTTCAGTGCTCAGCTTTCTTTATAGTCCAACTCTCACATCCATGCATGACTACTGGAAAAACCACAGCTTTGACTAGACAGACCTTTGTTGGCAAAGTAATGCCTCTGCTTTTTAATACGCTATCTAAGTTAGTCATAGCTTATCTTCAAAGGAGCCAGTGTCTTTTAATTTCATGGCCGCAGCCACCATTTGTACTGATTTTGAAGCCCACAAAAATAGTCTGTCACTGTTTCTATTTTTTCCCTATCTATTTGCCAAGAAGTGATGGGACTGGATGCCATGATGTTAGTTTTCTGAATGTTGAGTTTTAAGCCAACTTTTTCACTCTCCTTCTTTAATTTTATCAAGATGCTCTTTGGTTTTTCGGTTTCTGCTATAAGGATGTTGTTATCAGCATATCTGAGGTTATTGATATTTCTCCAGGCAATCTTGATTCTAGTTTGTGCTTCATCCACCCCAGCATTTTGCATGATATACTCTGCATATAAGTTAAATAAGTAGAGTGACAATATACAGCCTTGATGCACTCCTTTCCCAATTTGGAACCAGTCTGTTGTTCCATGTCCAGTTCTAACTGTAGCTTCTTGACCTGCATACAGATTTCTCAGGAGGCAGGCCAGGTGGTCTGGTATTCCCTTCTCTTTAAGAATTTTCCAGTTTATTGTGATCCACACAGTCAAAGGCTTTGTCATAGTCGATAAAGCAGAAGTAGATGTTTTTCTGGAACTCTCATGCTTTTTCGGTGATCCAACGGATGTTGGCAATTTGATCTCTGGTTCCTCTGCTTTTCTAAATCCAGCTTGAACATCTGGAAGTTCATGATTCATGTACTGTTGAAGCCTGGCTTGGAGAATTTTGAGCAGTTCTTTACTAGCATTTGAGATGAGTGCAATTTAGAGTAGTTTGAACACTCTTTGGCATTGCCTTTCTTTGGGATTGGAATGAAAACTGACCTTTTCCAGTCCTGTGACCACTGCTGAGTTTTCCAAATTTGCTGGCATATTGAGTGCAGCCCTTTCACAGCATCCTCTTTTAGGATTTGAAAGAGTTCAACTGGAGTTCTATCACCTCCACTAGCTTTGTTCATAGTGATGTTTCCTAAGACCCACTTGACTTCACATTCCAGGATGTTTGGCTCTAGGTGAGTGGTCACTTCATTGTGGTTATCTGGGTCATGAAGATCTTTTCTGTACAGTTCTTCTGTGTATTGTTGCCTCCTCTTCTTAATATCTTCTCCTTCTCTTAGGTCTTTATCATTTCTGTCCTTTATTGTGCACATCTTTTCATGAAATGTTCCCTTGGTATCTCTAATTTTCTTGAAGAGATCTGTAGTCTTTCCCACTCTAATGTTTTCCTTTATTTCTTTGCACTGATCACTGAGGAAGGCTTTCTTATCTCTCCTTGCTATTCTTTGGCTCTCTGCATTCAAATGAGTATATCTTTCCTTTTCTCCTTTGCCTTTTGTGTGTTTTATTTTCTCATCTATTTGTAAGGCCTCCTCAGAAAACCATTTTATGTACTACCATGGGCAAGAAAAACTTAGAAGAAATGGAGTAGCCATCATAGTTTTTAAAAGAGTCTGAAATGCAGTACTTGGATGCAATTTCAAAAATGACAGAGCAATCTCTCTGTGTTCATTTCCAAGGCAAACCATTCAATATCACAGTAATCCAAGTCTATGCCCTGACCAGTAATGCTGAAGAAGCTGAAGTTGAATGCTTCTATGAAGACCTTCAAGACCTTCTAAAACTAACACCCAAAAAAGATGTCCTTTTCATTATAGGGGACTAGAATGCAAAAGTAGGAAGTCAAGAGCTACCTGGAGCAACAGGCAAATTTGGCCTTGGAGTACAAAACAGAGCAAGTCAAAGGCTAACAGAGTTTTGCCAAGAGAACACACTGGTCATAGCAAACACCATCTTCCAAGAACACAAGAGAAGACTCTACACAGGGACATCACCAGATGGTCATTACAAAAATCAGGTTGATATATTCTTTGCAGCCAAAGATGGAGACACTCTCTACAGTTAGCAAAAACAAGATGGGGAGCCAACTGTGGCTCAGATCATGAACTCCTTATTACCAAATTCAGACTTAAATTGAAGAAAGTAGGGAAAACTACTAAACCATTCTGGTATGACCTAAATAAAATCCCTTATAATTATACAGTGGAAGTGACAAATAAATTCAAGGAATTAGATCTGATAAAGTGCCTGAAGAACTATAAATTGAGGTTCAATTTTACTCACAGAGGGTTCCAATTAGAGTCTGAATCAAATTTGCCTAAGATGCTTATTAAAATACAGATCACTAGGGCCTATTTCACTCAATTAGGAACTGCCCTATTGAGTCGTGATCTCAGGATGAATGGCAGACATGAAGCCTTTCTACAGAGCTGGAACACGTTTAATTTTAGGATTAAGAACATGATATTTAAGATCAAGGTAGGAAGTTTGTTTTCTACATTTGTAGGAAATCTGAGTAGACTATCCCACAAGTTATGAAGATGTAGGACAGGCAATTACTTTTAGTGTGAAAAAGTCATTTAGACAAATAGTTCATTTAGCCTTTACACAACTTAAATTTTTTACCAGTAATGATTTCCTAGTTCATAACATAGTCTAGCACGTGATTGGCTGGCTGTAAGATTCATTGACCTAGCTACTTACACTAAGGCCTTATAATCTTTAATTACATTTTTGTCAATTATTGTAATAAATTTTCAATATTTAATATTCTTTAATGTTATAGTTTATCTATTGCAATTATTGTTTTTCTAATTTTCATTTTTATATTTTGTATAATTCTCTACAGTTCTCTTAAATGAGCATGAAGAGTTGCAGACACTCAGTATCTCGTCTGTGTTGCTGATTCTTTCCAAATAAAATATTTGTACCAAGAAATATGTTACATATATTTCCCCATTTTATTTACATATAGTTTTAAGCATTTACTTTTTCAATATTTTTAATGATTATATTTTAATATTCTATTTCTAGTTTAGAGTAGCCAAATTCCACCAGTTATTTGCTCTATTTTTCTGTTGAAGAAACATCTCAAATGTCAATTAGTAGATGTCTCCAGCAGGTAAAAATGACCAGAATTCTAATTTTACCCTGTTATGAATTTTATATTTTAAGAATTGTAGTAAGACTTAGAAGACGGCCATCATGATGTATAAGACACAGACACTAAATAAATAACACATTAATGTATATTTATGAGGGGCTTACCATGTGCTCTGGAGATGCATAGTTGAGTAACGTCATGATCTCTGCCCTCAAACAGTTGTAGTTTACCAAAAGATTATTTATGTAAAGTCAATGACCCTGCATCTAAAATAAATGTACCATTGCCAATGAAATATGTACTATTTTCTAAATTTTCATCTAATCAATTCAGTTCAGTTGCTCAGTCGTGTTCAACCCTTTGCAACCCCATGAACCACAGCACACAAGGCCTCCCTGTCCATCACCAGCTCCCGGAGTTTACTCAAACTCATGTCCATTGAGTTGGTGATGCCATCCAACCATCCCATCCTCTGTCATCCCCTTCTCCTCCTGCCCTCAATCTTTCCCAGCATCAGGGTCTTTTCAAATAAGTCACCTCTTTGCATCAGGTGGCCAAAGTATTGGAGTTTCAGCTTCAACATCAGTCCTTCCAATGAATATCCAGGACTGATTTCCTTTAGGATGGACTGATTGGGTCTCCTGGAAGTCCAAGGGACTCTCAAGAGTCTTCTCCAACACCACAGTTCAAAAGCATCAGTTCTTTGGTGATCAGCTTTCTTTATAGTCCAACTCTCACATCCATACATGACTACTGGAAATACCATAGCCTTGACTAGACAGACCTTTGTTGACAAAGTAATGTCTCTGCTTTTTAATATGCTGTCTAGATTGGTCATAACTTTCCTTCCAAGAAGTAAGCGTCTTTTAGTTTCATGGCTGCAATCACCATCTGGAGTGATTTGGAAATAAGATGAATTAATTGTCATTTCAATCACCTTTAACTACTCCTGCCTTTTCAAGGAAATTATGCTTTTCTAGTCATTTACCATACCTAATCATTAAATCATTGATATCGTATAAGTGGATTTATCCTGTTCATAAGCTTCTTGAATCTATTTTTGTGTACCTGTATAACAAGAACATGCATATTAAAGAGTGTGGTGAATAAGAAGGCATTAATTACCTTTATTTAATTTGCATTACATATTTTTATGCATTGCCTTTAATCTCATTATGAGCTGATTCTTTTCAACTGAGAAAATAATGATTTAAAATAATCATATTTTAAACTCTATATGGATGTAAGTGATTATAATTTTAGATTCAGGATTAATGAATGGCTATAATGCACATTTTTATAATTATATAATGAAAAATCATAAATTAAAAAGAGGGAAATGTAATCATCTACTTACTTAGTTCATGAATACTGTTTCAGTTAAAAAATTTACAGTTGTTCATCTAAAAATCTTGTAGTATATGCAAGCTTGTTTTTCATATGTTGCCTATATTAAAATACCTCATGCCATGATAGTATTTGCATTTCCTGCTTGATCTGTACTTAAACCAATTTTGAAGTAACTCCATTGGGTAAGATAATATAGGATAAGAGAGAGTTTTTCAGTATACAGAGCATTAATTACAACAATCAAGCATGCCAGGAGGGGGGATGGGAATAAAGACAAGGGAGATTGACTAAATCGCCCATTAGCTCTATAACAAGTTAAACTATTTTCATATGGTGACTTATCTTGCTCTTGTGGGAAAAAAAAAAAAATTACATGAAATTTTGAGTCAGGCTGACCAGGGTTACATTTGCATTCTACCATCTTTTAGTTGTGAGATTCTAGGAGGAGAGTTATTTGAACTTTCTCATCCATAAATTACTTAAAAAAAATGAAAATATCAAAACTTCATGGAGTTTTTGAGCATATAATAAAATTTATATATTTTCTTCTGTACTCTAGAATCAGAATCATCTTCACATTTTTCTCTGCATTATCTCTTTATATAATCTCTCCCATTTCATAGCTATTGTCTATATGCCAATGGCTTTCAATATATGACTTCAATCATTACATTGATTGATCACATTATAATTGTCAAAAAGATAAATTCAGTAATTTCATGCAAATGTAATAAGCAGATACCAAAGACTGTTTAACTTATTAATGACAGGATGCTAAAATTGATCCAAAGAACATATGCCAAAATAAATGTATATGTTTAAATATGTGTACATGCATGTATATATATTATGCAAGTTAATTAAAAATTTTAAGATAATATTTCTAAGTCAAAACTGATATTTGTCTCATAAGGCAGAAACCTATTTTTTTTCTATTCCACTAGACAGAAATTATATTCATATATACTTAACGACAACAACAAAAACAAATCTAGAAGTTAACCTCTGCCACTACACAGTTGGAAAATAGTCTAATTAATAGCAAGTCAAGGCCAGCACCACACTGAAAAAAAACACAATAATCTATTTTGTCTAAGTTTAGGATAATTTTCCTGGAACACACACACACACACACACACACATATATATATGTGTGTGAAAGTGAAAGTCATTCAGTCACGTCTGACTCTTTGAGACCCCATGGTATAGTCCGTGGAATTCTCCAGGCCAGAATACTGGAGTGGGCAGCCTTTCCCTTCTCCAGGAGATCTTCCCAACCTAGGGATTGAACCCAGGTTTCCCACATTGCTGGCGGATTCTTTACCAACTGAGCCACAAAGGAAGCCCCAACATATATATATATATATATACATATATATATACACACACACACACACACATATATGTACATATATATATAATTTTCTATTATATGACTTTATATATATATATATATATTTTTTTAACCAAGTTGGCATTTCCAGTTGGATCAAGAAGTGTCATCAAGCACTATAGATCCTTTGATTATACTTTTTCCTTTGTATCTGCATACTGCCACCATCATGTTCGGTTTTCAGTACTTAAGCCATATTATAAACAATCACATTTTGCACTTTTTTTATTCCTGCCTCATTTGGGCTTCCCTGATGGTTCAAGTGGTAAAGAATCCACATGCAATGCAGGAGATGCAGGAGATAGAGGTTTGACCCTGGAATCAGAAAGAAAGATCCCCTGGAGGAAGAAATGGTGACCCACTCCAGTATTCTTGCCTGGAAAATCCCATGGGTAGAGGAACTGTGTGGGCAACTCCATGGAGTTGCAAAGAGTTGGACACAACTTAGTGACTAAACAACAACTATGATACCATTATCTTTCTCCTATATCACCTCTGTGTCTGCTTAAACGGTCGCCATTGCCTTCAGCCTTAACTCCTTACCATCCACTTTTCATACACATGCCACTAAACCATCCTGTTGCTATCCATTATGCTTAGATACAAAATCCCTACTCCTGTCTACAAGGTTTCCTGACCTGGCTCCGAACTAACTCACCAAGTTCACCTCATGCTGTTCTCTGCTACACACTTACTGCCCTTCTATTTGATTTTTCTGTTTCTGAATTCTCCAAGATCTCTTGCACCTTGACAATAGTTCATCCCTCTACCCATGATGGACTTCCCCAGTAGCTCAGATGGTAAAGCGTCTGCCTCCAATGCAGAGGACCCGCGTTCAGTCCCTCTGGCAAAGGAAATAGCAACCCACTCCAGTACTCTTGCCTGGAAAATTCTATGGATGGAGGAGCATGGTAGGCTACAATCCAAGGGGTCCCAAAGGGTTGGACACCACTGAGTGACATCACTTTCACTTTCCATGATATTCATCCAAGGATCATTATTTCTTTGGGTTTTTGCTTAACTATCACCTCCAACTAGAGGCCTTCCCACTAGATCACTCCATCTACATTAGCACTCTCCCAGGAAGGAATTCCACGATGGTCCAGTGGCTAAGACTCTGGGTCCCCAACGCAGGGCCCTGCGATCCCCGGTCAGGGTACTCGATGCCACAACTAAGAGTTTGTATTCTGCAACTAAAGATCCTACATGCAGCAATTAAGACCCAGCACAGACAAATGAAATAAACAGATAGGGTTTAGAAAGAAAATCAACTCAACTGTATAGTTTATGATTAGTCAAGTCAGTGGTTTTAAATAAATAAATAAGCACTCTCCCATTGGGCTTCCTTGATAGCTCAGTTGGTAAAGAATATGCCTGCAATGTAGGAAACCTTGGTTCAGTTCTTGGGCCAGGAAGATCCTCTGGAGAAGAGATAGGCTACCCATTCCTGTATTCTTGGGCTTCACTTGTGGCTCAGCTGGTAAAGAATCCACCTGTAATGTGGGAGACCTGGGTTTGATCCCTGGGTTGGGAAGATCCCCTGGAGAAGGGAAAGATTACCTCTCCCCCAATATTCTGGCCTAGAGAACTTCATGGACTCTATAGTCAGTACATGGGGTCCCAAAGAGTCGGATACAACTGAGCAGTTTTCACTCTCATTACCCTCCATCACACCATCCCACTTTATTTTATCAGAACACAACTTTTTTTTATTAATTTGTTCCATCTTCACTGGAATATAAGCTCCATGAGAACAGTTGTTTTATCTGATTCAGTGCAGTGTCTTCAGTGTCCAGAAATGGACTAGTCACATGGTAAGAACGACATTTATTTTCATAAAGAATGAATGACACAGATGAAGTGCTAGATGAGCTAAGCTCTCAATAAAAGTGACTTTCTTGCAGAAAATGTTTGGGTCAACTAAATACTAAATTAATTTATATGTTTTCTCTGGTTTTCTGGCTACAGCTAAGATTGTAATTAGATCTAAATATATTGTCAGAACTAACAGGTCACTCTCTCAATTACCACTTGTAACAGTGGAGCTTGGAATTTACTCAAGAAATATTCAACATCAGATAAGTACTGCTCCATGGTAGTAAATGTTATGAATTTTGTGTGTATGGTGTGTGTGTGTGTGTGTGTGTGTGTGTGTTTGTATCCCTATTACTTGCCTTATCTTTTCAACATGGTATGATTGATGTTATTCTACATTGCTAACATGTTTTTGTCTACAACATCAAATGTCTTCTTAAAGACACGGTTATGTGTCTTAAAGACACATGATTATGCTCATGTAAAAAGAGAATGCTCACAGTGAGAACAGAGCATATTGAGTATTTTGACTTTTAAGCAACAGTTTTAGAGAAAACTGTCTTTGTGATTTTTTATGTATATTTTTATTGAGGTATTGCTGATTTACAATGTTGTGTTAGTTTCAGGTGTACAGCAAAGTGATTCAATTGTGTATATGTGTATATATACTCTTTTCCAGGTCACTTTCCATTATAAATTATTACAGGATATTGAATATAGTTCCCTGTGCTATGCAGTAGTCCCCTGTTTTTTATTTATTTTATATACAGTACTGTGTATCTGTTAATTCCAAACTCCTAATTTATCCTCTCCACCACTACCCTTTTGAAATTGTAAGTTTGTTTTTTATGTGAGTCTGCTTCTGATTTGTAAATAACTTCATTTGTAGCTTTTTTTTTTTTACATTTTACATGTAAGTAATATATGATATTTTTCTCTGACTTACTTTACTTAGTATGATAATCTCTAGATCCATCCCTGTTGCTACAAATGGTTTTATTTCATTCTTTATATGGGTGAGTAAAATTCCATGGTGTATATATGAGTGTGTGTGTGTGTGTGTGTGTGTCCTTTTTATCCAATAGTTTGCTAATGGACACTTAGGTTGCTTCCTTGTATCTGTTTTACTTTTAACTGAACACATGAGATAGAAAGTAAATTAACTTTTCAGAGGATTCGATACTGTATGTTTTGCGGTTTTTAGGATTATACTTCCATGATTTACTTCATGGACAATTTATTAAGTGCATTTATATATTTGTCTAGTGGGTGTGTGCTGATATATTAGTTTTACAGTTGATTTTTTTTCTGCTGAGTTGACTATCAGTAAATTCAAGAGATTCCCTCCAAAAGTAGGAGAACTAGAAGTACTTGTTGGATTTACAGCTATCTGTATTGAGAGAGGACAATTTCATTTTTTAAATATGTTTTTTGGTTTTAATGTCAGGAAGACTGTGATTCTATGGCTTTCTCCACATTTAGGGGCACACAAGGACAAAGAGTGTTAGTTCTACAACCAACGGTAAAGATTAGAATTGGTGGAGGAGAAAACATAACAGTTTGTACTGTCAGGATCAGGGTATAGCATCTTTAGCAGGATTGACAGTGATGTAATCTGGATTGGACACATTAGCAAAACCCTAAAGGACCCGTGGGAGTAATGGGAAAGTCAGTTCTACATACCACTCTCTTTTCATTTCTGAAAAAACACACCAGGACCTTATATGTAGGTATATGTGTTCATGCAAATGCATATGTCAGCATAGATTTTCAACTCAAATTACATACTCACGTATTTCCTGGCATTACAACAGTGCCTGGTATTCAATGTCTACTCACTAAATCCCTGGGGCTTCCCAGGAGGCTCAGTGGGTAACAAATCCGGCTGCAATGCAGGAAACACAGGAGGCATGGGTTCGATCCCGGGGTTGGGAAGATCCCCTGAAGGAGGGTATGGCCCTATACTCCAATATTCTTGCCTGGAGAACCCCATGGACAGAGAAGCCTGGTGGGCTATGGTGGTGGGATCACAAAGAGTCAGCCCGATTGAAGCAACGGAGTATACACAGACACTAAATCCCTCAATATTTCTTGAATGCATGCTATCTGAATTAGAGACAGTTTTCTTTCTAAACAGACTAGCCTTGTGAGATCTACCATGACAGAATAGGAAGCTATGTAAAAACCGAGAAATATAATAAGCATTGTAGGGTAAATCTTCCAGGGAAAGCAACAAGGAATTTAAAAAAAAAAAAAAAAAAAGCCCTATATCACCTGGCAAAAGGTGGAGAGGCTGAAGGTAGAGAGGCAGTTCAAGAGAGCTTTCAGGAAGGTCAAGCCTGAGGTCAGTGTTAGCAGGACTGCTGAACCTGACAAGTGTGAAACTTGCAGTAGATGTGAGCCTGGGAAAACGACGTAGGGCTGGGAGGTCTGGCCATAGGACCTAGACATTTCATGCAGGAATTTGAGGGGATGAAGGTTATAGAACAGCCTTAGTGGCAAGAACAAGGTGAGGCTCCCTTTGAGGAACCAGAGCATGAAAGCATGACCCAGGGCTTAAGCTACAAGCCATCAGTTATGCCTACTATTGAATGAAGTGCCTGAATTATGGAAACTGATCAATTAATCAGAAAGTAATTTGAAACAGGATATTATTTAACAGCTATAATTAGGTAACACAATTTTATTTTAATAAAATACATAGAAATATTCTTTCATCAATCTTTTCATATGGTGCCAAGATATTTCCCCCCCCTCTGTGTGCTAGTCCATTGATTTGAATTACACTTTATATTTCAGAACAGAAAAGGGTTAACTCGGCAAGCCTGGATTGTTCAAAATCTGTACATTCCCAAGTTTTATCTTCATTATTGACCATTGGCTGGCTCTTGAGAGATAACCCTAAACCCTTGGAATATTGTACTTGACAGGAGCATTTTTATATGCCTGAGGCCTTGGGCCAGTCTGTTTTAGTTCTATAAGCACTACATGCCTGTATTACTGACCCTCAGGAAAACTCTGGATACCAACTCCTGTCTGAGCTCACCACATTGGTAACAGTTAGTATGTGTCCTCAAGCATCACTGATGGGTGACTGTTCCCATGTTACTGCACTGCGAGGGGACACTTGGAGGTACCATCTAGTTTCTCCTAGACTTTGCCCCATGTAACTTTTCCTTTGTTGATTTTAAACTGTTTCTTTTCTCTGTAATAAATCATAACCATGAAAATGACAGCTTTTCAAAGTCCTTTGAGTCTGTCTAGAGAATTATTGAGCCTTCAGGTTGTCTGGGGACCTCTACCACAACTTTTATGAGCCACATCTGAAACCGCAATTCAGATTGCAACTTGAACCCACAGTCTTAGGACTTCATGAAGCTCAGTTTTTTGATGTCTCATCGTAGAAAGAAGTCAGTTAGAGACAAAGCAATAGCTAAGAAGTGGACTTATTTGGAGAGAAATACACTCCACAGATTGGGTGGGGACATTTCAGAAGGCTAGAGGGCCCCACATTTGGGGTGATTACGTTTTATGGGGTGGGTAATTTCATAGGTTAATGAGCAGGAGGATTATTCCAACTATTTTGAGGAAGAGGTGGAGATTTCTAGAAATTGGGCCCACTTTTTTGGTTTTAATGGGCAGCCTTGGAATTATCACGGCACCTGTGTGTTTCATTTAGTAAGCTAATGTATTCAAATGACCACATAATGAAGCTCAAGGTCCACTGAAAATCCAATCTGCCATTTGGACCTAGTTGTTTCTAACCAGTTGTCATATTCTATGATTGTATGTGCTAAGCTTCCATCGTGTCTGACTCTTTGTGACCCTATGGACTAGCCCTCCAGGCTCCTCTATCCATTGAATTCTCCAGGCAAGAATACTGGAGTAAGTGGCCACTCCCTTCTCCAGGGGATCATCCTGACCCAGGGATGGAACCCAGGTCTCCTGGACTGAGGACAGATTCTTTACCATCTGACCCACCAGGGAAACCCATCCTATAGTTACGTTGTTCTTTTGAAGTTACGTTGCCCCCTTCCCTCTTGTTTCATACCCATAATCATTATCTATGATTTCTGGGGTTTGTTTTTGAAGAAGAAGAAAAGGAAATTAATGGCACTTGAAAGCTGGGTGCAAATTTTTACCAAATTTATGATTTTTTAATTAAGTGAAAAATTCCTCTTGCAAAAACGTGTATGATGAGTGACACATTGACTTGCGGTGGGCAAGAGGGAGTGGAAAGGCAGAAATACTTCTTGAATAACAGCTAGCATTTACCAAATGTGGATTATTAGGGCTTCCTAGGTGGCTCAAGGGTAAAGAATCTGCCTGGCAATGCGGGAGAAGCAGGAAACAAAGGTTCGATCCCTGGGTAGGGAAGATCCCTTGGAGGAGGAAACGGCAACACACTCCAATATTCTTGCCTAGAAAATCCCATGGACAGAGGAGCCTGATGGGCTACAGTCCAAGGGGTCACAAAATAGTCGGATGTGACTGACGACACAAGCATGATTTGCCAAGCCTTATTGTATACACTTTATGTTTTAACTCACTTAATCTTCAGTTTTGTCATATAAGAGGTATCTACTTGGATACAATGAGATGAATATCACCAAGCAGGGTCATTCTACTTACCTACTTACAAACAAGAAAGAAAGTTTGAGTTTTTAACTTAGCTTACTAATAGAATATTTCCCCTAAATACTCCCTAAATTTATTGATAGTTTAAATCTCCATTTTATTGGGAACTATGGTACTTCTTTATAATTTATATTTGGAGATAAAATTTGATAAAGTGAAAGTTGCTCAGTCCTGTCCAACTCTTTGTGACCCCATGGATTATACACTCTATGAAATTCTCCAGGCCAGAATACCGGAATAGGCAGCTTTTCCCTTCTCCAGGGGATCTTCCCAACCAAGGGACTGAACCCAGGTCTCCTGCATTGAGACTGAGCCACAAGGGAAGCCCAGAAATATTGGAGTGGTTAGTCTATCCCTTCTCCAGCAGATCTTCTTGACACGGGGATCTAACTGGGGTCTCCTGAATTGCAGGTGGATTCTTTAACAGCCGAACTACCAGGGAAGCCCCCAAATTCAATACTGATGTTGTAAATAACCACAAGTCATTTATTGAGGGAATATTAATATAATTTGAGGCCTCTGTTTAAGAATTATGGTCGAAGATATCATCTCACAAGGAGTCTCCATTTTAGCTTTTTGTAGCTTTCTTTTCCAGTACAGGTTTAAAATGGAAGTTGAAATTTTGTGCTTTTTACTCTTCCATAGCTATGGAATACTAAATGTTACTAGACTTTGTATGAAATGTTCAGGTAAGAGGGTACTGTCTTATCTTGACATGCTTGAAATTTGTTTTAAGTAAAACCTGAAACAGTTAATTCACTTCAAAAAGCATATAAGGAATTATACTTATTCTGGAATTTAAATTTTGAATGTAAACTTTAGTCAATAAATGAAAATCAACTATTTCTATTTTGACTGATCTTGAAAGGACATATCCATGATATATTTGTCTCCTTTAATAGTAAATTTAAAAATTGGAATTTGTGGAAATATCAAATTTTCAGAAAAAATCCAATTAAATCTTTGAAAGTGAAGTGTTAATCATTCAGTCATGTCCAACTCCTTGTGACCCCATGGGCTTAGCTTGCCAAGTTCCTCTGTCTATGGAATTCTCAAGGCAAGAATACTGGCATAGTTAGCCGTTCCCTTCTCTGGATGATAATAAAATCTATAAGTGTCAATAATTTAATATTAACTATTACCATGCTACTATTATTTCTTTGGTATGTGAAAACACTTTAAAATATAAGCATTTTTATATTAATGCAAAAGCTTGAAAATATCTCTCACATTGTATTTAGCATCAAGAACTCATTCTTTATTTTTTCTAATATACAAGAAAACTTACAATAAGCATGAGAAATAAGAACTTAAAATATCATATATTATAGACCCTCCCACTGATAAATCATATCACAGTTATACTTCTATTTTCCTTTCTATACTTGTTCATAAAATAAGAAGGGAGGCTCAGCAGTGCTTGAGGAGAGACATAAAAATTGAACATTAATTTTATTCAGATGAGATGACTTGTATGCAAGCTGATCAGGCTACAAGTTTATCTCATTACAAGCTCAAGGCTGTAAGCATTTCATAATTTCTTGGGTGCCATTCAGTTTAGTAATATGACTGCCTGCATTGTGTGTTAAAAATGTGTGACAGTTCTGCAATTCTGTATGATGATGAAGTGTTTGTGAATATTTATTACTTCAGTCTTTAGCACTCTCAACTTTATACTAAATAGCAAAGTTAATTGCTTGTACTGCTCTAATTGCATTGTTTAGAGAATACCATCCTTTTCCTCTTCAGTTGCAGAGATATTAGTAATATGCAGATTTTTGAAGTGCAATAATTGGCATGTGCAATAATTTGCACCCCAAAATGAAGCACAGTAGGTCCACTTAGTCTCTGGTAGAGTCAATTAGCTCCTTGCCCTTTTCTCTGGTAATGCAAGTTCTGCTGATTTGAAGCAGTTACAGGGATGCTGATTTGCATATACAATTTGTTTTAAGAAATTTTGATAAGAGCACAAATTTTTTAGTGCCAAAAAAGGTGTGTTTGCAAAAAGCCTTTAAAAAACATACTGTTTAATTAGCATTCACTCTATTATTCTCTTCCAAATTGGTAGTTCATATGAAATGCTTCAAAATGCATTTATTATTATTTACTTTTTTTTTTTTTTTTTTTTTTGCCTTGGTTCTTCAAACGTTTCTCTTCCTTTTTTTGCTCTCACTGGAACCCAGTAACTATTCTGATTGGAAATAAAGCTCTGAAATCCAGAGATATGAGATTTAGCCTTTAATTTTGTTTCTCAAGTCTTGTCATATAGAGACCATTTTAGTTTTCTATTTGTGCTTCTACATAGTCCAGATAAAGAGTATCCCACCTATATGTTACAATCCAAGCTACTTTCTCCCTACATCACTAATTTCAGTGTAGTCACATGGAATTGTACTAGTGGTTTAAACCTTTACGTATAAACAATTTCACTCAATATAATCTGGATCTTTCCCCCTTCTCTGTGACTCACTGTGGTTTGCAATTTCTCTAACTTTGAAGGAGAGGCAAAGTTAAATTTCCTTATACAAATATCTTTGATGACAGACTCAAAAGAGATTTATACTTAATCCAGGTACATGCTGTTTAGGCAGAAAGCATTATTCTAAACAATAGGAAAATTGTAGTATTTTAATTTTTTTTTTATATTGTTGCTATCTTACCTCTTCTCTTTACCTTCACCTCATCGAGCCTCAGACTCCTCAGTATTTAGACCCACCTTTCTCTGGATCTAAGATGACACATACGCATTTCAAGTTGAAAGCAAATAAACAAATTACAGCAGCATACACACACAGTTCATCATTTCCATGAAGATAAAGAATCCATCCCCTACTGTTTAGATGGGCCTAGGCTAAGTCAATTTGCTGAGAGCTGTGTAGTAGATGTGTAGTAGACTTTTATAGAGTAAATAGAGTTTAAGATAAGTAAAATATGCCTGTGAAAACAAGAGGGATAAAGGCAAGTTGATATAGAAGTGCATGCAACAATCTGGAAAAAAATAATATTAGAATAGACAAACATAGTATCAAGTAAGGTAGATTGTTGTCGAAATTAAAGGTTCTGAATCTCAGTGATAATGACTTTTAAGTTATGCTGGTAACTACTGATAAGGAGGAGAAGGGGATGACACAGGATGAGATGGCTGGATGGCATCACCGACTCGATGGACATGAGTTTGAGTGAACTCCAGGAGTTGGTGATGGACAGGCCTGGCGTGCTGCAATTCATGGGATCTCAAAGAGTCAGACATGACTGAGCAACTGAACTGAAATGAACTGATTGATAAGCCACACAATTTTTACCCAATGAATAAAATGTGAGTACAAGCTCAGTCACACTGTGTCTGACTCTTTGCAACCCCCTGGACTGTAGCCCACCAGGCTCCTCTGTCCCAGGGATCAAACCCATGTCTCTGGCAGCTCCTGCATTGACAGGTGGAAACTTTACCACTGAGGCACCTAGGAAGCTCCCAATGAATAAAATAATGCTATGGAATTCATGGGAAAGAAAACTTTCAAGGAACTGGAAATGTTTACAAATATTCCATGCTTTATATTAATGTAAAAGCTTGAAATGGTCTCTCACACAGTATTAATATTAACATCAAGAACTCAGTCTTTATTTTTTCTAATATACACTACAACATGCATTGAAAACCAGAAATAAGAATTTAAAATATGTATGCTAGAATGAGAAGGTTGTATAGCTTGTAATTACTACGAGAGATTTAAATAGAGTAAAAGAACATGGAGCAGGAGTCAGAAAATAATATTCTCCTTAAAATACTTTAAAAATTAGTTCAAAAAATAGGTGATAGGTATAACTTCTAATTATAAGTACATAAAAGTGAGTGTGAGGTGAGATGTAGAAATCAGCAAGACTCATGTGAAAACAACAAAAAAATTGTATCTGCCCCAGAGAATAGAGTACACATTCTCTAGGTAATTAAACAAATTAATATACATTAAAGTGAAAAATAAGATAGAATAGATGGGTTCCTTGAAGCAAGTGTGGATATTCATTTTAGCTGTGGTCTTCTGCACAGAATAACCTATAGTCACAAGTAAGTAGAGTACACACCAATATCAAGGCTTCCCTGATATCTCAGTTGGTAAAGAATCTGCCTGCAATGCAGGAGACCCTGGTTCAATTCCTGGGTCTGAAAGATCCACTGGAGAAGGGATAGGCTACCTACTCCAGTATTCTTGGGTTTCCCTTGTGGCTCAGTAGAGAAGGAAATGGCAACCCACTTTAGTACTCTTGCCTGGAAAATTCCTTGGATGGAGGAGTCTGGTAGGCTACAGTTCATGGGGATGCAGAGTCAGACATAATGGAGAGACTTCACTTTTTTTCCTTCTATAGTTCTTTTTGGAGAAGGAAATGGCAACCCACACCAGTGTTCTTGCCCGGAGAATCCCATGGATGGAGGGGCCGGGTGGGCTACAGTCTATGGGGTTGCAAAGAGTCGGGGACGACTAAGCAACTAACACACACACACACACACACACACATACTCACACACACACTTGTGGCCTAGCTGGTAAAGAATCCACCTGCAATGTGGGAAGTTCGATCAATGGGTTGGGAAGATCCCCTGGAGAAGGGAAAGGCTACCCACTCCAGTATTCTGGTCTGGAGAATTCTATGGACTGTATAGTTCATGGGGTAGCAAAGAGTTAGACAGGACTGAGCGACTTTCACTTTCACTTTCACTTCCAGTAGAACAGTTGGATTGTACCATGAGTGGCTGGTAGGAGAACACATAGATAACTGTCTCAGGTGTTCAGATCATAGGAATAGGATAATTATTATTCAGATATTACCAACCTGTTGAAATTTGAATATATTCTTCAATTTCTGATCAGAAGGAACATCTGTAACATACTTCTCATGTCTCAAAGACTTGCTGTGGACTCATTTTTTTATTAATAATTATAATGAAACTTTTCTTAAGCTAAAAGCATTTTTCATGTAAACACTTTTTCATGCCCCACCTAATAGTACAAGCCTATTCTTGAGGCAATGGCTGGCAGTGTGCTGTGACAGTTCTCTGCTGGGATCTAATATTGGATCGGATTTCTTTATTTAGTGAAAGGTACTTACTGAAATTTATTTTTCTCCTGTCTCTTGCTGTTTCTCTCTTTAACATATTCATTAATGAGATTCTATGTTTTTATATACTGTTAATTTTTATTTCTTTTTGTACCAGAGTTTTAATGTGATCAAATAAAAACAAGTAATGTAGATAAATTACTACCAAACTTTGAATCCTACTTCACTAATTTTCTGTAATTATTAGATCATTGTCAAATGTAAACATATTTAATTT
This sequence comes from Oryx dammah, assembly GCF_014754425.2. Lineage (NCBI taxonomy): Eukaryota > Metazoa > Chordata > Mammalia > Artiodactyla > Bovidae > Oryx > Oryx dammah. The sequence goes on from NW_024070213.1 coordinate 101,091,356, forward strand.
CCTGACAATAATAATCCATTATGAAATGAAAAAATCTATAGGAAGCACCTTCTGGACACCTGATTATCTCGGGAACATGGATGTTTTCACAACATTAAAATATAATTAGTTCCAGCTTTGGCCAAATTTGGAAGGGCTTGAAAATCTGCTCCTCGTAATTAATGTCTAATTGTGGGTAATTATGTTGTTTAGTTTTGTGCACAACCCAATTTATTTATTTATTTTTTTGCACCAGGGCCCAAGCCAATTATACTTTGGTCACAACTGTCAAGGCTATCAACAAATTAAACACTGATTGCCAGGGTTGCTTGATAACAGTCTCCTACCAATTTGCGTAAAGCAACTAGGTTCTTAAACTAGAAAAATCAAGTCTGCATTGAATGTTGGATCTCTCACATCACTTCTAATTAAATACGAATGGCTAGCCAGGCCAGAATTTCATTCAGAATCTAGAAGTGAATATCCTCATATGTTATAGATATCTATTCCTAATAATGTTTAAAATATTTAGAAACTATTTAAATGTTGTAGGGCCTGACAGAAAATTTAGCAAGATTTTTGCATTTAAATAGCTTTCTGTTTCTGCAGTTGCTTTTGATTTACTTTAATGTAGTAAAATAGGACCTTTAAGATTTTTCTTTCCTTTCTGTTGTTTTCCTGTTAAACAGCTACATGTCAAAAGCTGAAACAATGCAAAATGAAAAGCATGCATTGAAAGTTTTTACAGTTTTATTGATTTTTTTTCTCATTAGAAACCTCTTAAAATGAAAATAATTTAAAATCCCTAAGGACTAATTTTACAATATAACCTAAGAGCATTTTTAACTTTCTTGTTACAGAGACAATTTAGATAACTTTCAACACAGGAATTAAAACATAAAATCTCTTATAAAAACCTTCCTATAACGATAATTACTCTACTCTTGCCTATAGCATCCCATAAAGATATGTCACTGAAAATATGTAACACATTACAGTGGTGATATATAACACCAAGATCCATGATAAAATGAATCTTCAGAGTGAAGGTATTTGGGGTTATAATTCATGGGAACAATAGCTTTTAGTGCTCTACAGTATATCACAAGAGTGGCAACTCAGTGATGAAATACAATACATAATCTGTTTTGTCACATACACCAATTTTTTTTCTGACCTGAAGAGTATTTTGTCTCTATTTTAATGTCATGATTCTTAGCACTGTAGCAAAAGTAGATATAAGAGTTGTACTTGAGGGTATATAACCATCAGTGTAGTTTCAATTAGAGGAAGCTATCAGCAGTTTCACTGCATATAGGCTTCCTGGTAAAAGAAATATTTCACCTGCTGGAGTAAGAGAATATTCATTACTATGGCCTACAATGACTGTGTTAACTTGTTTAAACAGTAATGACTGTTTAAACCTGAAATGAAAAATTTGAATTCTAAGCATAACATGGACCAGATCATCAATAATATGTAAGAAAGGCTAAGGTACATGCAAGATTGTCCCTATTTACACTCCCCTGATGGTCTCACCTGGATGCCTTAGTGTAGCATAGTGACTCCATCTTCAACTAACCGCAGAGGTGGACTTTATCATATTCTTTATTCTTGTCACTGGAATTTACTGAACACATACTATGTGCTAGGCATATCCTAGGGGCTGAGATCACAAAAAAGAAGTCAACATGGTTTGCATTCTGGAAAAGGCTACCATGGGAACAAGCCACTATAAATCACTTACTATCACAAGGGATCCTTGATCTATGATATTTTTTCCTTAATTTTTCCTCCCTCTTCACACTAGTTCCTGCTGCTTTTATGTGCTAGGATCAGCAATACCTACAATATGCCACAGTAGTATGTTTAGTGATTAAAATTTCTGTTAAGAATACTTTCTGTTTCTTCTTTTTCTTCTTCTTCCCTTTTTTTCTATATTCTTCTACCCAGGTTTTCAGGTTTTCTTTTTATTGGATTATCTTGATTTGTTCTTTGGTTGTCCTCTCTACCAAATTGATGCTGATATAATAAAATAAGATAAAAATCTCAATATCAAAGGAATTCAGCTTGGAGGAAAGAGAAAGCAAAATTGGAATATGTGGAGGCATTTTCTAGCAGACCGTGGTTGGGATTACAGAAGTTAGATTTTGATGTGAAATATCCCATTTGATTACAGGTAAGTTTGACAGGCAAATGGTATTGAACCTAATATTGAAGTCTTTCCTCCTTATAGTTATCAACCCATGAAAAGAAGTATGTGTACATAGGCCTCTTGTTAAAGGAGTACAAGGAACCAAAGCTCTTTGGAAACCAAATAATGAGAAACTCCATCTGCAATCTCTCTATGTCTGCTATATTAGCTTGCTTGTCCTCTATGCAAACAGCCTTGTTTCCTGCCTTCAGCATCCACGTGATTACCTTAAAGTACTCATGATCACATCACTTGACTTCTAGGTATAGACTGGATCTAATTATCCAACCCTGAACTTTAGTCTTAATTTTTCAGAGAGAAGCAACCTGGCATGGCCCAGAAGTTTGTCCCTAGAAGGACTGATGATAACCAGGGGTGCAGATCTTAAAGTTTATGAGGTTTTCTTCGAATTCCTGCTTCTGCATGCAAATATTGTTTGGATCCTAGCACAAAACCACCACCCTGAGAAAAACGAATACTGACTCTCATAATAAAGAAGGCAAATTCTGATAAACCTTATATTATGGGATAGTACAAAAATTCTTTAGTTAACTCTCCTTGGTCTAAGAGTTTGGAGATAATTTCCAGATTGCAGAGGCTACTTTAACCAAGAATAAACTTAGCAGGTATATCTTGCATTTGAATTGTGCTATCTGCATGACTCAAATTACATGCTTTTAGTTATGATATACTTACTGCCTCTGAAATGTAAAAGGTTTTTTTTTTTTTCTTTATGACTAAAATGCTAAGCTTGGACATTAGGAATAGTTGATAATTGGTTAAAAGTATTTTATATTTCAGCTTTCAAAAGTACAGGTCATCACAAAAAAGATTATAAAACCTTTTGTGAACATCTAATGGAAAATGTTCAGTTTAAAGCTGGCCCTTAAAATGTTAAGAGAAATTGTCAGTTATAGCTTATAATGGCCATAGTCCTTATTGTTTTACACTCAGACGCATGAAAGGATTTATGAGGTAAAAGGCTCATAATCAGTGCCTTAAAATACAGAAGTCCACCACTTAAATTTTCTAAAGTTTAAATTTATATTTTATCCTCATCTAAGTTATTTTGAAAAAGGATCTGAGCAGCTATTTATATGTCAAACTAAATTGTATTCATTTTCCATTATTGATAATTTTTTTTGAGAAAGCTTAAATCTGTTAATTAATTTTGCGTCTGTTCTGCTGCACCCTGCACTTCTATAAGGCCTATACTTGCCCAGATTTAAGACTGAAGAAAGATCCCAGAGTCAGCAACAAAGACATCAATGTGTAATGGATGAAGCGGGCTTCCCTGTCTGAAGGAAGATCCTGGAGCGACACCCCACTGTGTGTGGCTAACAAGGTGGCAGTTTTTGCTTGGGAAGGGCAAGGAGGTTGCCAGTTATATGGAGGACTGATGTCAGGTTGGCTCATTGGTTACCAGGGAAACCAGCAGAGGGGCACACTCCTCACTGTCCCCTTAGAGATCATGGTGACTAAAGTTAGACGAGTCATTAGCTGGTTCCTGAGGCAAGTATGTAGCAAGATCAGTCAGCTGAATAGAGCGTAGGTGATGTAGGCACTGGTCAAACAGGAGGTACAGAGAACAGCCATCTTGGGTGGCCTGACCATACAATGTCTTTTCAAGTTTCATCCTTTTAAGAATTTGGTGTGCTTCTTAACTTTCGCTGCCTGCAATTAACCACCAAATCTCAAAAAGCTTATCAAAAGAATCACTTATATCTCAGTCTCTGGATTAGTCTCTGGTATTTGCCTGATCTGCACTTCCCTCAGTTCTGCCTCGTGAGACTCCCACATTTTTAAGGGACTAACAAGCTGGCTAAAGTATATCATTCTCATGGTGATGGTAGAAGGCAAGATGGCATACCTAAAAGAGCAAGCACATTCTATGTTTCAGCTTTCATCATACCTTCCACATTCCTTTGATCAAAGCAGTTCATTGCTAAGATGAATATTAATGGCACAAAAGAATATCCTCCTCATTTAGAAGTTGGGGGAATTGGGAATATAGAGAAGACATGAATTTTTGCCAAATAATAACTTACCACTTCTGGATGAAAATTAATATAAAGTATAATGTGTGTGTTTGTACGAATATAGAGATTAGCCATTCCCATTCAACATATATAATGAGCACTGACTATTGAAAATATTTGCCAGTGGCTCCAAATAATTTTGTGAACAACATAGAACCAGAGACTGCAACTGACCTCATTTGACAATGAATGTTACTAGCAGGCACATTAAAGAACACATGTAAAATTTCTTAATTATTTTTGTGATAAATGCTGCATTTAGAAAAAAACTACATACAATGGTAGTTAATGAGAGGTCCTAATAAACTCTAAGGAATCAAAAGAAGCTTCCTTGAGGAAGTGACATTTAACATAACACAAAAGGAGTGAATTAATCAAGGGGCAAAAAAGGTTAAAAAAAAAAAAGAGTTCCAGGAAAAAGTATCATGTACGAAGGTCTTAGGGCAGGAAAAATACCTTAAGGCCAGTGTGTAAATAGAAGGCATAGAGAGTGTTATAAAATATTAAATGATGGAGAGGTCAGAGCAAAAAGAATCTTTTGACAATGTTAAACTCTTAGAATTTATTCTAGGATCAATGAGAAACCATTAAAGGATTTTAGGCAGAGTTTGGGCGACTTAATTAGATTTGCATTTGTAAAAGGTCATAGTAGCTGCTGGATGAGGAATGGATTAGATCACACTATAAAATCTTGCAAAAAAATGAGAGCAGCTGAATTTCTCACACAAAATTGCTAGGATTATAAATATAAAATGCTTTGGAAAATTATTTGGCATTCAAGCTGAAGACATATCTCCAAAGACGTAGTGCTTCTACTGAAGTGTTTGAAGAAATCTCTATAATGTGTATGTCAGAAGACATGTATAGAAATGTTCATTGAAGTGGCATTTATAAATATTAATTCATTCCTTAATTTTTTAAAAGGAACAACCTCCAAATTTCTGACATTAAAATGTATAAAGTTGTATTATATTTATATACAGTGGAATATTACATAACAGTTTCATATAACATATATGCATATAGGGAATACAATGTTGATTGAAAACGGTGAATCATAGAATAATACTTACAGTATTTTTGTATAGTTAAGCACAGGGAAAATAAACAATATATTTTAGAGATACAGACAGATGTTTTAAGGACATGGGAATAAATATTAAAGCTGAAAGTTGGGATAATGGTAATTGCTGAATGAAGACAAAATTGATAGGATCAGGGAGAAGCACATAGAGGTTTTCTTAAACCAGCTGATAGAGAAATGAGTAATTTAGTATTTTAGCTTTATGGATTTTACAGCCTTTTATAATATCTTACAATTACCAAATATTTAATAAAACATATAAAATAGACTATAGAAGGTTCATAATATATAGAGACCATTTTGAAGATTATTGGAATAATCCAGGAGAAATATAGTGAACTGCTCTTAGGGTAAGGCAAGTGAGATGTAGGACAAGGATGTTGTGAGAGATGGAAAAACAGAATTTTCCTTTGTGACCTTTGCTTATACTTGAAAATTTCAACTCTTCCTTCCATTTTCTCTTGCACATAAATTATCTACTGTCTCTTCACCCCTCTTGATACAAACCAGATTGTTTGGTGGCTGCTAAACTGTATAAAGTATATCTATTCCTGAAACTAATCCAGTAAAACTTTCCATACTGCTCCCTCAAGTTTTAACTTTGAAGCCTTCTCATGCCTATCATTTTTGTTAATAGAATTCTTGTGGTAACAATTATCTGGCTGATTTTCTTCCACAATGTGATTACATGATATATGGAATGGGAGTTGAGATAGATTATATGCAGATGGTATCACTTTAATGGCAGAAAGTGAAGAGGAACTAAAGAGCCTTTTGATGAAGGTAAAAGAGGAGAGTGAAAAGCTGGCTTAAAACTCAGCATTCAAAAAATGAATATCATGGTATCTGGTCCTATCACTTCATGGCAAATAGAAGAGGAAAAAGTAGAAACAGTGTCATATTTCATTTTCTTGGGGTCCCAAATCAATGCGGACAGTGACTGCAGCCACAAAATTGAAAGATGCTTGCTCCTTGGAAGAATAACTATGAAAGAGAATAAATATGAAAGAATAACTATGAAAGCAGAGATATCACATTGCAGAGAAAGTTCCATATAGTCAAAGTTATGGTTTTTCCAGCAGTCACATAAGGATGAGAGAGTTGGACTATAAACAAGGCTGAACACCAAAGAATTGATGCTTTCAAACTGTGGTGTTGGAGAAGACTGTTGAGAGCCCCTTGGACTGCAAAGAAATCAAAGCAGTCAATCCTAAAGGAAATCAATCCTGAATATTCATTGGAAGGAGTGATGCTGAAGCTGAAACTCTAATACTTTGGCCACCTGATGTGAAGAGCTGACTGCAAAAAAGCCTAATGCTGGGAAAGACAGGGCAGGAGGAGAAGGGGGAGACAGAGGATGAGATGGTTGGATGGCATCACTGACTCGATGGACATGAGTTTAAGCAAACTCTGGGAGTTGGTGAAGGACAGGGAAGCCTGGAGTGCTGCAGTCCATGGGGCCCCAAAGAGTCGGCATGACTTAGTGACCAAACAACAGCAAACTTTTCATTCTGAGGTTATATTGAGTTTGAGTTACCTGTGAGACAGCCAAGTGGGAATATTGAGTAGAGTATTTGATATATTGTCTAAAGCTTAGAGGAAAGTCTAAGTTGAAAGTGAAAAAATTGCTACTAGCATTAGCCATCGGAATAGATGAAATCGCCTAGAGAGTAGGCAGTGAGAAAAGCATCTAAGATTAAGTGCTGATGAACTCAACATTTATATGTCAGAGGGAGAAGGAAAAGCTGGTGACTGAAAGCAATGAAGAGGAGCTAGAGGGTATGAGGTAAAACAGAAGAGGATATTGTCTTAGGTTATGTCTTCAGAAGCTATCCTTAAGATGTTCTAGTGATTTATCAGAAAAGTGCTCCTGGAGACCCTGGTAAGGAAGTAGGAACGAGTGTGCAATTTCAGGCAGGCTCACAGCCTCACCTTAGCCTGAATCCTTAGGAAAGCCCTAAAGGTGATTTGCTTCTCAGAATTTTTCCCTATTCAATGTAAATAATTTGGACTTTTACACTTCCACAGGGTGTTTGCCAAACTCTGTTCCATGAGGTTTTCGACTCCTGGGTGCTGTTTTGCAAAACAAGAAAAGCCACAATTGCCTGCAAGTGGCCTCAAAGTATAATTACATGTGAAGGAAGTTAGAAGCAAGGATAATAGAAAGGGAAGGATGGTATGTGTGTGTGTGTGTGTGATAGTTACTCTGCTGTGTCCGACTCTTTGCAACCCTATGGACTGTAGCCCACTAGCTCCTCTGTCCATGGAATTCTACAGAATACTGGAGTGGGTTGCCATTTCCTTCTTCAGGGGATCTTCCCAACCCAGAGATCAAACCTGCATTTCTTATGTCTCCTGGACTTGCGAGGGTGTTCTTTACCACTAGCGCCAACTGGGAAGCCCACTAAAATCATATCAGATATTAATTAACCAACTCTTTCAGGTTAGATAATATATGTGTGATTTCACTCCTTGTCTCTTTATTGTAATTATCAAATGATAATTTGTTGTTGTTCAGTCGCTCAGTTCTGTCAAACTCTTTGGGACCCCACGAACTGCAGCATGCCAGGCTTACCTGTCCTTCACCATCTCCCAGAGCTTGCTCAAACTCATGTCCATTGAGTGGGTGATGACATCCAAAAAGCTCATCCTCTGTCATCACCTTTTCCTCTTGCCTTCAATCTTTCCCAGCATCAGGGTGTTTTCTAATGAGTCAGCTCTTTGCATCAGATGGCCAAAGTATTGGATCTTCAGTTTCAGCATCACTCCTTCCAGTGAATATTCAGGGTTGATTTTCCTTTAGGATTTACAGGTTTGATCTCCTTGCAGTCCAAGGGACTCTCAAGAATCTTCTCCAATACCACAGTTCAAAAGCATTAATTCTTCACCTCTCAGGCTTCTTTATGGTCCAACTCTCCCATCCATACATGACTACTGGAAAAATCATAGCCTTGACTATATGGACATTTGCTGGCAAAGTCATGTCTCTGTTTTTTAATGCGCTAAGTTGGCCATAGCTTTTCTTCCAAGGAGCAAGTGTCTTTTAATTTCATGGCTGCAGTCACTGCCTGCAGTGAATTTGGAGCCCAGGAAAATAAAATCTGCCATGATTTTCATGCTTTGCCATCTATTTGCCATGATGTGATGGGGCTGGATTCCATGATCTTCATTTTTGAATGTTGAGTTTTAAGCCAGCATTTTCACTCTCCTCTTTTACTTTCATCAAGTGGCTTTTTAGTTCCTCTTCACTTTCTGTCATAAAGGTGGTGTCATCTGCATATCTGAGATTATTGATATTTCTCACAGCAGTCTTGATTATAGTTTGTATTTCATCCAGTCCAGCATTTCTCATGATGTACTCTGCATATAAGTTAAATAATCAGGGTGACAATATACACCCTTAATGAACTCCTTTCTCAATTTTGAACCAGTCTGTTTTTCCTTGTCTAGTTCTAACTGTTGCTTCTTGACCTGCATACAGCTTTCTCAGGAGACAGGTTAAGTGTTCCCATTTCTTTAAGAATTTTCCACAGTTTGTTATGATTGACACAGTCAAAAGCTTTAGTGTAGTCAATGAAGAAGAAGTAGATGTTTTTCTGGAATTCTCTTGGTTTTTCTATGATCCAACAGATGTTGGCAATTTGATCTCTGGATCCTCTGCCTTTTCTAAAACCAGCTTGAACATCTGGAATTTCTCCGTTCACACACTGCTGAAGCCCAACTTGGAGAATTTTGAGCATTACTCTGCTAACATGTGAGATGAGTGCAATTGTGCTGTAGTTTGAACATTCTTTGACATTGCCTTTCTTCAGGGTTGGAATGAAAACTGACCTTTTCCAGTCCTGTGGCCACTGCTGAGTTCTCCAAATTTGCTGGCATATTGAGCACTCTCACAGAATCATCTTTTAGGATTTGAAAGAGTTCAGCTGGAATTCCATCATCTGCCCCAGCTTGCGATGCTTCCTAAGGGCCACTTGACTTTGCACTCCAAGATATCTGGCTCTAGTGAGTGATCAGACCATCATGGTTATCTGCGTAATTAAAATCTTTGCTGTGTATTTCTTGCCACCTCTTAATATCTTCTGCTTCTGTTAGGTCTATACAGTTTTGTCCTTTATTGTGCCCATCTTTGCATAAAATGGTCCCTTGGTATCTCTAATTTTCTTGAAGAGATCTACAGTTTCATTCTAAATGATAATTATAGATGCCTTTCCTAATCACTCTATCTAAAATTTAATATCTGTCCTCCACATTACTTCCAGCCCATTTTTCCCTATCTCCTTACCTTCTTTTTATTTCATAGTAATACAAGTGGCTGACATTAATTGTATCATATACTCATGGGAATATTAATTTTATATCTTCTCTAGTAGAATTAAAGTTCCATGATGACAGTAACCCCTCTCACTACCACCACCACCAAATACACCCTGTTTTTTTAGAGCACTCTTGCTCATCTGCTCAGCTACTAAGTGCTGTCCAAATCTTTGCAACCCCATCAGCGATAACCAACAAGTCTTCTCTGTCCATGGGATTTTCCAGGTATGAGTACTGGAGTGGGTTGCCATTTTCTTCTCCAGGGGATCTTCTTGACCCAGACATGGAACCTGCATCTCCTGCATCTGCAGGCATACTCTTTACCACTGAGCCACCTGGGAATCCTTTGAGAGCACTACTTGGAATATAAAGAAGAGTCATTCATTATTTAGGTTTTATGTATTTATTTGTAGGCTGTGCTGGGTCTCTGTTGCTGTGTGGGCTTTTCTCTAATTGCCAGGAGAAGGGCCCACTCTCTAGCTGCAGTGCGCAGACTTCTCATGGCAGTGGCTTCTCTGTTGCTGAGCACAGGCCCTCTGACACATGGGTCTCAGTAGTTGTGGCACCTGAGCTCAGTTACTCTGTGGCATGTAGGATCTTCCAGACCCAGGGATTGAACCCATGTCTCCTGCATTGGCAGGCTGATTCTTCACCACTGATCACCAGAGAAGCCCTCATTCATTCTTAAATCATTGGATGAAATGACTGATACATTCAGCCAACTTAAGGGGATTATTTTATTGACTCTGTTTTCTTTTCTTTTTTTACTTTTATTATTATCTTATTTTGAAACACTGTGCAGCTTGCAGGATCTTTGTTCCCTCACCAGCGGTAAAACCGATGCCCTTGGCAATGAAAGTGGGAAGTCCTTCTGACACTGGCTGCTAGGGAATTCCCTATTTTCATGTTAAGGAACACTGTTTGCAAAATCTCATTCTCTTTGTATATTAAAAATCTATAAAAATTAAGCCACAATTTATTACCCGATCATAATACAAATCCTTGAATTAAAGAATCTAGAACTATAATTTTGGTCCCAATGAGTAAAATGACTTTCTTCTGTAATCTTTCTTTAGTTAGAACGTATACCTGAGCCAGAGAGTCACAGTAATGATTCCTTGAGCATTTACTTGGTAATTAATTTGTGTCCAGATTCCAAAGTCAGTTTAGCAATTATATGCTTGGGATTAATGTATTGATAGATTGCCTCAGTCTGAAGTTCATTCATTCTTTCCTGGTAAATTAGATTTCTATATGATATTCAGATGCTGCTAGATCAAAGACAGTATAGACATTATCCTATAAAGGCCAGATTCTGATAAGTCTCACTTTGAGGCACATAGTTTAGGGACAATATATAAACACTCAGTGTGCTTTTGTAATTATTACACACACACTCAAATAGATCTGAAGGAGATTTAGTCCAGGTGTAGTTCATAACTTTTATTTTTTAATCTTTCCATCATTAATTTCCTTTTTTTTAAAAATAACATTATCTCAATACCCCTGCTTGTGCAATTACACTTGTCAACCTTTTCATGCAGCCTTACAAATAAGGTCATGAACACATTCTCCTTTGATGAACACATTCTCCTTTGATGATCACATGGCTATCTCTCTCCAGAACTTGGATTTTGAACTGAAAAACATTTAAACAAAAATATCAGGAACTGATTCTTAGTAATGGAGCTGTCCTGATGAGAACCATTAGTTCCTCCTATCATGATACCAGAAACATTTTTGGATCTTGCCCTTCTTGATCTTCAGTCTTTCCTGGGATCCTGGAAACCATTCTAAGTCCTTGTAATAAACTCATGTTATGTTTTATTAACCCAAAGCTTGTTTCCTTTACCTAGAGAATCACAAATGCAGAGGCCTTATTTATGATTCTTTTAGTGCCCACAACTTGAGGAACATATAGGTGATCTGGTAAAAGAAAGGAAATAAAAGTGTAGTTTCATGGCATTACCTAAGTCCTATTTATTACTTTCTAGAATTTGTATTGTTAATGGGCTTTAAAAACATTAAGTTATCCAAACATATCCATCAGATTTGTCCCTGATGATCTGAGAAGCTGTGAATGATAACTCACACGTAATAAAAGTTTCTTTTTCTAAATTCAGCTGAAATGTCTCATTCTAGGCAAGTCTGTTATTAAACCCTCACATATGACAAACGACTTTCTCTTAGCCTCTCTTTCCCTCTTCACTGTCCATCATCTTAGCCTTGGAGATCAGTGCTCTACTCCTTTGAATGCATTAGTCATTCATGAATAATGACATAAAAGCTTTGTGATCCTCTGAAAAGGGAATCCTTTATTATACTTTTCTAACAACCATTAATATCTATAACACTCAGCGGTTTTCTAATTTTCTTTTATAAAAGAGCAAGCTGTAACTACATGACAAAATGGCATGGAGTCCAAAATTATTACCAGTTTCAATAGTGAAAGTAAAAGAGCAAAAAAATAGAAAAATGAGCTATACTGTCATCGGATATAAGAAAGCCTTGATTTAAAAAATATAAAACAATGTTTTGGAAGTGAAGAGATTATTCAATTTATAACAATTAATTACAACAAAAAGAACACTATATTTAAAAAGGATTTATCAATATTTTCCATTCAAATCTTATGAGGATTCTACAAGAAATTAAAAACTTTAAGTTTATCATAGCTAAAATTTTGAAGTATATGTATTAATAGTTATATATTTTCATAATAGTGTTGACAATGGAATAAAATTACTAGTTAATAAAATATATTTTTTGTAATTATATTTGTTGATAATTTCAGCATGAATATTATGAAATAAAATAATATTTGAATCTAAGTGAGAGGCTATCATAATCGAAAACAAAAATGGTAACAGTTGTGACAGTGTTATAATCACTTATACCATAATTAGAACTACTTTATCTGTTTATGTGTTGCTCTCCTTTCTTGAATTTAAGAAAAATAGAAAATCCAAACACAATACCTATATTGTTTCATGTTTCTCTTAGATATTTAAAGTTAAATTGGGAATAAAATTTTTCAGTTTGGAGTAAAATCTAGATTTAAGAGCTAAATTGCATACCATCAAGTTCTCCATCATATGTGCTACTCTATTTTTGTTTTTTCTTAATTGAATATGCATCTTTCAGGATAGCCAGAGCAATTCCAAAATAAAATTTCAGATTTTTCTCTACTCAAGTAGACTTCATCTCCTTTACTTACCTGAGTGTTTACTAAAGATTTATTACCCCAAACTTTGTTTTTTATTGTTAATTCCAGCTTTTTTTTTTAAGATATTTACACAAAAGAATTTTAAATCCATTTACAAGGGGAGAAGGCAACATAGGTATTTACAGAATGACCTGCATTATAGTAAGTGTAATAAGTCAGTGTGCTAAGCACTAACTTAATTCCATTTATGACTCCACTAGACTAGCCCTCGGAGAAGGCAATGGCTCCCCACTCCAGTACTCTTGCCTGGAAAACCCCATGGGCAGAGGAGCATGGTAGGCTGCAGTCCATGGGGTCGCTAAGAGTCAGACACGACTGAGCGACTTCCCTTTCACTTTTCACTTTCATGCATTGGAGAAGGAAATAGCAACCCACTCCAGTGTTCTTGCCTGGAGAATCCCAGGGACAGAGGAGCCTGGTGGGCTGCCGTCTATGGGCTTGCACAGAGTTGGACACGACTGAAGCAACTTAGCAGCAGCAGCAGCAGCAGACTAGCCCTGGGTATGTTTAGAGAATGCAAAAGCATATGAGGAAAAGGATTTGTCCATCTAAACTATTGCACTATTCCAATGAAGTAAAGATCTTCAAATGCTCCGTCACACAAACTCATTTATTTCTAAATGACTCCAAAATTTAGAAGGCAGAACAAGTAGGAATGTCCTCATTTACAAATAATTTATCATTTGTATCTCCAGCCCTTAGCAACCACTGGTTTAATTTCTATGTGATTGCATGTTGGGGGATTTTTATAAATATAAATTCTGTGATATGATTTTAAGGAATATAACTTTCATGCTTTTATCAGTTCAGTTCAGTTGCTTAGTCGTGTCTGACTCTTCGGGACTCCATGGACTGCAGCACGCCAGACTCCCCTGTCGATCACCAACTCCCGGAGTTTACTCAAACTCAAATGTATGGAGTCGGTGATGCCATCCAACCATCTTATCATCTGTCATCCCCTTCTTTTCTACCTTTAATCTTTCAAAGAATCAGTGAGTCTTTTTCAGTGAGTCAGTTCTTCTCATCAGGTGGCCAAAGTATTGGAGTTTTGGTTTCAGCATCAGTGCTTCCAGTGAATATTCAGGACCAGTTTTCTTTAGGATAGACTGGTTAGAACTCCTTGTAGTCCAAGGGACTCTCAAGAATCTTCATATCACAGTTCAAAAGCATCAGTTGTTCAGCACTTAGCCTTCTTTATAGTCTAACTCTTACATCCATACATGACTACTGGAAAAACCATAGCTTTGACTTGAAGGAACTTTGTTAGTAAAGTAATCTCTCTGCTTTTTAATATGCTGTCTAGGTTGGTCATAACTTTCCTGCCAAGGAGTAAGTGTCTTAATTTCATGGCTGCAGTCATCATATGGAGTGATTTTGGAGTCCCCCAAAATAAAGCCTGTCATTGCTTCCACTGTTTCCCAATCTATTTGCCATGAAGTGATGGGACCAGATGCCATGATCTTAATTTTCCAAATGTTGAGGGTTTTTTTAAATTTATTTTTTAATTAATTAATTAATCTATTTTTATTTACTTTACAATACTGTATTGGTTTAAGCCATCTTTTTCACTCTCCTCTTTCACTTTCATCAAGATGCTCTTTAGTTTTATTTTCACTTTCTCTCAAAGGGTGGTGTCATCTGCATATCTTAGGTTATTGATATTTCTCCTGTCAATTTTGATTCCAGATTGTGCTTCATTCAGTCCAGGGTTTTGCATGATGTACTCTGCATAAAAGTTAAATAAGCAGGTGACAACATACAGCCTTGACATACTCCTTTTCCTATTTGGCAACAGTCTGTTGTGCCATGTCCAGTTCTAACTGTTGCTTCTTGACCTGCATACAGATTTCTCAGGAAAAGGTCATGTGGTCAGGTATTCCCATCTCTTTCAGAATTTTCAACAGTATATTGTTTATCCACACAGTCAAAGGCTTTGGCATAGTCATAAAGCAGAAATAGATCTTTCTCTGGAACTTTCTTGCTTTTTTGATGATCCAGAGAATGTTGGCAATTTAATCTCTGGTTGTCCTGCCTTTTCTAAATCCAGCTTGAACATCTGGAAGTTCACTGTTCATTGACTGTTGAAGCCTGGCTTGCAGAGTTTTGAGCATTTCTTTACTAGCATGTGAGATAAGTGCAATTGTTTGGTAGTTTAAGCATTCTTTGGCATTGCCTTTCTTTGGGGTTAGAATGAAAAGTGACTTTTCCATTCCTGTGGTCACTGCTGAGTTTTCCAAATTTGCTGGCACATTGAGTGCAGCACTTTCACAGCATCATCTTTCAGGATTTGAAATAGCTCAACTGGAATTCCATCACCTCCACTAGCTTTGTTCATAGTGATGCTTCCTAAGGCCCACTTGACTTCACGTTCCAGGATGTCTGGCTCCAGGTGAGTGATCACACCATTGAGATTATCTGGGTCACGAAGATCTTTTTTGTACAGTTCTGTGTATTCTTGCCACCTCTTTGTAATATCTTCTGCTTCTGTAAGGTCCCTACCATATCTGTCCTTTATTGAGCCCATCTTTACATGAAATATTCCCCTGGTATCTCTAATTTTCTTGAAGAGATCTCTACTCTTTCCCATTCTATTGTTTTCCTCTATTTTTTTGCACCGATCACTAAGGAAAGCTTTCTTATCTCTCCATGTTTTTCTTTGGAACTCTGCATTGATATGGGTATATCTTTCCTTTTCTCCTTTGCTTTTCACTTCTCTTCTTTTCACAGCTATTTGTAAGTCCTCCTCAGACAGCCATTTTGCTTTTTTGTATTCCCCCCTGCCTTGTGGATGGTCTTGATCCCTGTCTCTTTTACAGTGTTATGAACCTTTGTCCATAGTTCATCAGGCACACTTTCTATCAAATCTAGTCCCTTAAATCTATCACTCACTTCCACTGTATAATCATAAGGGATTTGATTTACATCATACATAAATGGTCTAGTAGTTTTCCCTACTTTCTTTATGTCTGAATTTGGCAATAAGGAGTTCATGATCTGAGCCACAGTCAGCTCCTGGTCTTGTTTTGCTGACAGTATAGAGCTTCTCCATCTTCCAATATGATTTCCATGTTGACCATCTGGTGATGTCCATGTGTAGAATTTTCTCTTTTGTTGTTGGAAGAGAGTGTTTGCTATGACCAGTTTGTTCTCTTGACAAAACTATTTGCCTTTGCCCTGCTTCATTCTGTACTCCAAGGCCAAATTTGCCTGTTACTCCAGGTCTTTCTTGACTTCATACTTTTGTATTCCAGTCCCCTATAATGAAAAGGACATCTTTTTTGGAGGTGTTAGTTCTAGAAGACCTACTCCAGTACTCTTGCCTGGAAAATCCCACGGACGGAGGAACCTGGTGGGCTGCTGTCCATGAGGTCACTAAGAGTAGGACACGACTGAGCGTCTTCACTTTCACTTTTCACTTTCATGCATTGGAGAAGGAAATGGCAACCCACTCCAGTGTTCTTGCCTGGAGAATCCCAGGGATGGGGAAGCCTGGTGGGCTGCCGTCTATGTGGTCGCACAGAGTGGGACACGACTGAAGCAACTTAGCAGCAGCAGTTCTAGAAGGTCTTGTAGATCTTCATAGAACTACTCAACTTCAGCTTCTTCAGCATTACTGTTTGGGGCATAGACTTGGATTACCATGATATTGAATGGTTTGCCTTGGAAATGAACAAAAATCATCCTGTCATTTTTTGAGATTGTATCCAAGTACTGCATTTCGGACTCATTTGTTGACTATGATGGCTACTCCATTTCTCCTAAGGGATTCTTTTCCACAGTAGTAGATATAATGGTCAAAAAGGGATTAGCTGCATATCTAGGGTTAGTGATACTTCTCCTGGCAATCATGATTCTAGCGTGTGTCTCATCCAGCCCAGAATTTCACATGATGTACTCTACATATAAGTTAAGTAAGCAGGAAGACAATATACAGCCTTGACATACTCCTTTCCCAATTTGGAGCCAGTCCATTATTCCATGTCTGATTCTAACTGCTGCTTCTTGAGCTCTATTCAGATTTCTCAGGAGGCAGGTAAGGTGATCTGGTATTCCCATCTCTTTAAGAATTTTATAATGTTTATCAGCTCTCTTATTGAGTTGGCCAAAAAGTTTTTTTGGCCAACCCAATATATATGGACACTCAGTCTACCTCTAATCCAATCCAGTGACTTCCACCCTAAACAATGCTACATAAAGTCTTCTTCAGGAGTCTACCTTAATGATTTCTGAAGAATACACAGGAAGTTTCTTGGTCATGAGGTGTACATATACTTTTTCACTGAAGATCTACAAATTTTCTATAAAAATAACTACATCAATATACATATGTGCTGACAGTTTTTGAAGTTACTGGCTTCAAACATAACCAAAATATGGTAGTATTGGATTTTCTTAAGTTATTAACTATTTTATCAATTAATATTATTGTTTTAATTCTCAATTGTTTCATTATAGATGAAATGAATATCCCTTTGTATGCTGATTAGCCATTCAGATTTCTTCTTCAGTGAATTTCATAATGTCTTTCTTCTTCCATTTTGCTGTTGTATTTTCTATCCCTACATGCAATTGCATTTCTGTCACTTTGTGAAAGTACCCTGTATATTCTAGTGCCAACTCATGTTTTGTCAAATAGCTTTTCTTAACTTATCACTATTAATATATCTACCACAACTATAATTGAACAAACATCAATTAGTATTCACGTCTTTCTATATCTCTTTTACACAAAATTGTGCAAGCATGGCTAGTAGCAAACAATTAACAAAGGCACTTCATTCAACATTTAGAAAGATACTTAAATCTCAAATAGTCAGGAGATAATTCTCCCAAGTAAAAAAGAGAATATGTCACTTTGTTCCATAACTAAGACTAAATGTAGACTCAGTAAAGAAACAGAATCTATCAAGATAATAAGTGAATGATGCAATAAAGTAGAGTTACATGCATAATTTGACTTAATATGACATAGCTATTTGGAATTCTTTTGAAAGTGGAAATGATAGCAGTTAACACTGTCAGTTTTTCATTTGTGTTTTAGTTACACTTTCTGCAAATAGTGTATTTTATATATTTCCTGAACTATGGAAAAACCAGTAAGAATAGTGATTCTAGGAAAAAGTTCAATAGAAAAGTCAAGGGGAAAAAGCCAAACATTATTGAACTTTAGAATCTATTTATATTGACAAAGCAAAGTTCATATTGTAGTTATAATGAAGCTTCTCATTCCATTCCATTAAAAGCTACCTATTGTATTTGCCTCCAAATACGGCAACTATTTCAGATGTTCCAGCCAATAAGAAAGCATTTATTTAGTAGTTACTAAATATACTGACGTTAGTTTCAGGATAAAAATATATGTTTTTTAAGCTTTAGCATTTCAGTAAAAATTCATGAACCTACACAGACTAGCAATTCCTGAAATAAATTGGTATTGAAAACTATCCAGAGAGAGATCAGCTTCTTATAACAAAACATATTACAGAATTATTCCTTTTACTCATTTGTGCCACATACAGTTTTACTGTCTTTAGTATTTTCCTTGTGTTAAATTATGCTAGATGGTTTGGTTCTTATAACTGAATTAAACAGGCTACATGATAGTTGCTGTTTGAAGAATACTATTAATTATAGCACTATATTAATATATCCAAAATTTTATGTATATAGTATACAGCCAACATTCTTTATTTTTTCAAATTAAATTGGGTGTTTCCTTAATAGCTGTGTTATACAGACTGAAAAATAATCTGTTATATATATTACCTCTTTAGTGTTAGTTGTTCATTTGTGTCTGACTCTTTGTGACCACATGGACTGTAGCCTGCTGGGGCCCTCTTTCCATGAGTTTCTCCAGGCAAGAATACTGGAGTGGGTTAGTGGGTTGCTATTCCCCTCTTCAGGATAAGGCAATGGCACCCCACTCCAGTACTCTTGTCTGGAAAATCCCATGGATAGAGGAGCCTGATAGGCTGCAGCCCATGGGGTCGCTAAGAGTCGGACACAGTTGAGTGACTTCACTTTCACTTTTCACTTTCCACTTTCATGCATTGGAGAAGGAAATGGCAACCCACTCCAGTGTTCTTGCCTTGAGAATCCCAGGGATGGGGGAGCCTGGTGGGCTGCAGTCTATGGGGTCGCACAGAGTCGAACACGACTAAAGTGCCTTAGCAGCAGCAGCAGCAGCAGCAAGGTTAATTTAGGTGGGGAATATTTTGACCATTTTTACTGTAGTTTTGTAAATTTAAAGTGAACACTATATCTGGATATTAATATAAAATTTAATATTAGATAATACATATATTATTATAAACTGAATATCTATTTCAAAGAAAAAATAATGAAAAGCTTTATTTCTGCTAGAGTCTAGATTAAATCATGTTCTTATATTTGCTTTTTTTATATATGAATTTCTATCAGCTTTCTTAATAAAGAAGAAGGCAATTCTGAATTTCCTTATCTCAGGATACTGTGTTCAAGTAAGCAATTTATACTGAATGAGGAATGCATTGCCTTGTATTTCCCATGTTTATAATATATATATTTTTTCTATATTGGTATTTAATTTAGAATATAAAATTCTATATTCTTAAATTCAGGTATTATTTTGTATGCATTTTATCAGTCAAAATATTTTTGTTTCTTTTTACCTCATTTTTTTATTTAGGATATACCAAGGACCTGTAACAATCATAGATCCAACTATGTACTAGCCCAACATTGCAGAAGGTTTTGGAGTTTAATTTGGTATTAAAATCAGCAGAGTGGTTGATTAAGTGAGAAAATTAGTTTATCACTTTAATATTCAGAAAGGATAGAAATTTTAGGCCATTGGCTTCCTTAGCAATAAAGAATCTTCACAAATTGGTAGATTTCTGATCCACTTGCTTTTGATGAGTTTAATATGCAGTCGACTGATGGACAAGGAGGCCTGTTGTGCTGTGATTCATGGTGTCACAAAAAGTCGGACACGACTGAGCGACTGAACTGAATATTCAAAGTTCTTTGCTTTCTCTTCGTACAATCCAGCACAGGCAGTAAACTCTGGCTCATATTTTAAATAAAATATTGTGTTGATTTGATTTTCTGTGGCTTATTGAGGTGTTTTTTTTTTTTTTTTCCATCTTAATCTTTGGGCTTCCCTTGTAGCTCAGTCGGTAAAGAATCTGCCTGCAGGAGACCTGGGTTCGATCCCTGGGTTGGGAAGATCCCCTGGAGAAGGAAATGGCAACCCATTCCAGTATCCTTGCCTGGAAAATCTCATGGACAGAAGAGCCTGGTGGGCTGCAGTGCATGGGGTCGCAAAGCATTGGGCACAACTGAGCAACTAACACTTACTTACTTAATCTTTGAATATAGCTTCATATGTTTTATATGTTTGTCTGCCATCATTTCTAATTAGTTTGCAATGGTAGCCTTGAGCTTCTCTTTGACCTGAGTAATTCCAGTAGTGACTTTCTCTATATATATATAATATCAATATATCTATACCTATATTGATACCCATTACAATATACATATACATCAGAATTTGCTGTGTTGCTTTAAATTGCTCTAAATTTCTTGGTATAGTGTTCTCTTTTTTTTCCCCTTTTTTTAATTTTTATTTTTACTTTATTTTACTTTACAATACTGTATTGGTTTTGCCATACATTGACATGAATCTGCCACGGGTGTACATGAGTTCTCAATCCTGAACCCCCCTCCCACCTCCCACCCCATATCATCTCTCCGATCATCCCCATGCACCAGCCCCAAGGATCCTGTATCCTTCATTGAACATAGACTGGCGATTCATTTCTTACATGATAGTATACATGTTTCAGTGCCATTCTCCCAAATCA
Organism: Oryx dammah; assembly: GCF_014754425.2. Classification (NCBI taxonomy): domain Eukaryota; kingdom Metazoa; phylum Chordata; class Mammalia; order Artiodactyla; family Bovidae; genus Oryx; species Oryx dammah. The sequence goes on from NW_024070213.1 coordinate 101,112,039, forward strand.
TCCCACCCTCTCCCTCTCCCTCAGAGTCCAAAAGTCTGTTCTTTACATCTGTGTCTCTTTTGCTGTCTCACATACAAGGTTATCATTACCATCTTTCTAAATTCCATATATATGTGTTAGTATACTGTACTGGTGTTTTTCTTTCTGGCTTACTTTACTCTGTATAATCGGCTCCAGTTTCATCCATCTCATTAGAATTGATTCAAATGTATTTTTTTAATGGCTGAGTAATACTCCATTGTGTATATGTACCACAGCTTTCTCATCCATTCATCTGCTGATGGACATCTAGGTTGTTTCCATGTCCTGGCTATTATAAACAGTGCTGCGATGAACATTGGGGTACATGTGTCTCTTTCAATTCTGGTTTCCTCAGTGTGTATGCCCAGCAGTGGGATTGCTGAGTCATATGGCAGTTTTATCTGCAATTTTTTTAAAGAATCTCCACACTGTTCTCCATAGTGGCTGTACTAGTTTGCATTCCCACCAACAGTGTAAGAGGGTTCCCTTCTCTCCACACCCTCTCCAGCATTTATTGCTTGCAGACTTTTGGATTGCAGCCATTCTGACTGGTGTGAAATGGTACCTCATGTTCTCTTCAATTATCTTTTCAAAAATGATTGAATGTTTTTCTAAAATGGCCTTCTGTTTTCTGTAATAATTCAATTTCATAGGAAAGAATTGCACCTCTTTCTATATATAGCCCTTGTGTTATGTACCTGGTAATTTTAAACTCTTTGCTTATCCTTCTTTGTTGTATATCCTTATCTTGTTTTTCACATAATCTAATGAACTGCGCTGTTCTATAACACATTATATGGGGCTTCCCAGGTGGCACTGGAGGTAAAGAACCCTCCTGACAATGCATTAGTCATAAGAGATGTGGTTTCAATCCCTGGTCAGGAAGAGCCCCTGGAGAAGGGAGTGGCAACCCACTGCAATATTGTTGCCTGGAGATTCCCATGGACAGAGGAGCCTGCTGAGCTATATATAGTTCATAGGGTCACAAAGAGTTGAATATTATACAGGTCAAGAAAGGAAAAGTGGGAAGGGTTACTTTCTGGTTAAACTTCATTAATTCAAGAACAAGAATGGATGAGACCCAAAGGCACCATGAATAGGAAGCTTTTATTTTGGCTAAAAAATTCTTCCCTGAGTATGATGTGACAGCCTAGATTTACCAAATGCAACATGATATTTATTTTTTAATAGATATAGTTGTCTATATCTAATGAACATAGGGGCAATTCTGCTTATTATTAACTCCATTATCTGATGTATGCTCCAAAGGTGCTGGATAAATTCAGATTTGTCATTCAACATTCTGCTACATACAGAAAAAACACTGCCATACCCAGCTTCGTCCTTCCAAGTAGGTAGTTAATGAGTTTTGATTAGAATTCAACCTACATTCCCAGAAAGAATATTTGCCACACAAATAGAGAGTTGTGGGTTGTGTAAGTATATTCCTCATTCTGGTCCCATCTATTCATTCTCTTTCATGGAAATTTCATCAAGTATGTAGCATATATATATCATCTTTTCCCAGTTCTTAGAAACAATACAATTTTTTTTTCTAAAGACTTAAAGAGAATAAAAATGGCCCCAAAGATGGCCCCTTTGAAAGATGTACCATAAAAATGCTCCCTCACTCCCAAAGGGAAATTTGTTTAAGCAGTATATCTTCTTTGTGTCTGGTAAAGATATTACACTAAGGGGAATATGTTAGAGTTACTGTATGCCCTGTCTCTGTGCCAGGTAGGAACTGTCAGTTTTCCAAAATTTATCCTAGTGCCTGGTAACTTCTTTCAGCTTTCTGAACAGCATATCTGCTATAGGACCACAGAGGCTACTATTTTCAGTAAGTAACAAAATGATATGCAGTCCAAACTTTATGAGCCAAATCTGTTCTGCTGCTGCTGCTGCTGCTAAATCGCTTCAGTCATGTCCAACTCTGTGTGACCCCATAGATGGCAGCCCACCAGGCCCCACCACCCTTGGGATCATCAACATTTCCCCCATAAATTAAGATTGCTTTGTGAGCTTTGTCAGGATAGGACTTATTTCTCAGCCATGCTGTTGCTTCCTGAGATAGAAAATTATTTATAAAAAACCTTCATGCTCCACATTTTTTTCATTATTTATACTTTCATCAATAGTTCCTCAAAATTTTTTAGAGTGTGAAATATCTATTTCATTAACTCACAATGTTTTTATGGCTTCTCCACTTTCTAAATTTGGGTAGTAACTCAAAAAAGAATTTAGGGGAAATAATATTAATAGGATTTTTATTTCAGTTTATCACAACTATCCTTGGATTAAATAAATAAAATTTGCATGTTAATGGGCTATCTAGTAATTTTCCCTTTCTCTGAAGTTTTAGTAACAAACTGATTGAAGTATTTCAAAAATGTCTTAAGCCTCACAGATTTAACAAGGTAATTTAACAAGATAGCATGATAATTTAACAAAGAATTACTTTAAGGGCACATGATTTGCCTTTTTTCAGCCCACATAACTGAGCCTAGTGTAGAGTGGTTGTGGTGGTTTAGTCGCTAAGTCATGTCTGACTGTTGCAACTCCATGGACTGTAGCCCACCAGGCCCTTCTGTCCATGGAATTATCTGGGCAAGAATACAGGAGTGGGTTGACATTTCCTTCTAGCTATGAAAAGAAGAGAGCCCAAAAGCAAAGGAGAAAAGGAAAGATATAAGCATCTGAATGCAGGGTTCCAAAGAATAGCAAAAAGAGATAAGAAAGCCTTCTTCAGCAATCAATGCAAAGAAATAGAGGAAAACAACAGAATGGGAAAGACTAGAGATCTCTGCAAGAAAATTAGAGATACCAAGGAAATATTTCATGCAAAGAAGTGCTCAATAAAGGACAGAAATGGTCTGGACCTAACAGAAGCAGAAGATATTAAGAAGAGGTGGCAAGAATACACAGAAGAACTGTACAAAAAAGATCTTCATGACCCAGATAATCATGATGATGTGATCACTAATCTAGAGCCAGACATCTTGGAATGTGAAGTCAAGTGGGCCTTAGAAAGCATAACTACAAACAAAGCTAGTGGAGGTGATGGAATTCCAGTTGAGCTGTTTCAAATCCTAAAAGATGATGCTGTGAAAATGCTGCATTCAATATGCCAGCCAATTTGGAAAACTCAGCAGTGACCACAGGACTGGAAAAGGTCAGTTTTCATTCCAATTCCAAAGAAAGGCAATGCAAAAGAATGCTCAAACTACCACAAATTGCACTCATCTCACATGCTAGTAAATTCATGCTCAAAATTCTCCAAGCCAGGCTTCAACAATATGTGAACCGTGAACTCCCTGATGTTCAAGCTGGTTTTAGAAAAGGCAGAGGAACCAGAGATCAAATTGCCAACATCCGCTGGATCATGGAAAAAGCAAGAGAGTTCCAGAAAAACATCTATTTCTACTTTATTGACTATGCCAAAGCCTTTGACTGTGTGGATCACAATCAACTGTGGAAAATTCTGAAAGAGATGGGAATACCAGACCACCTAACCTGCCTCTTGAGAAGTCTGTATGCAGGTCAGGAAGCAACAGTTAGAACTGGACACAGAACAACAGACTGGTTCCAAATAGGAAAAGGAGTACGTCAAGGCTGTATATTGTCACCCTGCTTATTTAACTTATATGCAGAGTACATCATGAGAAACACTGGGCTGGAAGAAGAACAAGCTGGAATCAAGATTGTGAGGAGAAATATTAATAACCTCAGATATGCAGATGACACCACCCTTATGGCAGAAAGTGAAGAGGAGCTACAAAGCCTCTTGATGAAGTGAAAGAGGAGAGTGAAAAAGTTGGCTTAAAGCTCAACATTCAGAAAATGAAGATCATGGCATCCGTTCCCATCACTTCATGGGAAATAGATGGGGAAACAGTGGAAACAGTGTCAGACTTTATTTTTTTGGGCTCCAAAATCACTGCAGATGGTGATTGCAGCCATGAAATTAAAAGATGCTTACTCTTTGGAAGAAAAGTTATGACCAACTTAGATAGTATATTCAAAAGCAGAGACATTACTTTCCCGACTAAGGTCTGTCTAGTCAAGGCTATGGTTTTTCCTGTGGTCATGTATGGATGTGAGAGTTGGACTGTGAAGAAGGCTGAGCGTCAAAGAATTGATGCTTTTGAACTGTGGTGTTGGAGAAGACTCTTGAGAGTCCCTTGAACTGCTAGGAGATCCAGCCAGTCCATTCTGAAGGCGATCAGCCCTGGGATTTCTTTGGAGGGAATGATGCTAAAGCTGAAACTTCAGTACTTTGGCCACCTCATGTGAAGAGTTGACTCATTGGAAAAGACTCTGATGCTGGGAGGGATTGAGGGCAGGAGGAGAAGGGGACGACAGAGGATGAGGTGGCTGGATGGCATCACAGACTCGATGGACGTGAATCTGAGTGAACCCCAGGAGATGGTGATGGACAGGGAGGCCTGGCGTGCTGCGATTCATGGGGTCGCAGAGTCGGACACGACTAAGCGACTGAACTGAACTGCACTGCACTGAACTCTGTGGGGGATCCTCTTGACCAAGGCTTGAACTTGGGTCTCCTGCATTTTGCAGGCAGAATTTTTTTTTTTTAAATCATTTTAGCTACCAGGGAAGCTCCTGGTGAGATCTTTCTGTGTAGTTTTCTTCAAAATATATTTTAATGCAACTATCAAATCATTATGAATCTTACTTTCTTTTTGCAATTAGCTTGAAACGTAGAAATAAAAATTATTTTTGTTGACACAAATTTTATAACTTTCGATGCTGTATTGTGTCTGATTTACCTTGGGCTGATTTTAATCTAAAAGTTTCACAGAAAGTCACTATGTTTTCCTCCGGACAAAGTGAGAATATAAAATAGTCTAGTTTAAATCATTGTCTCATTTCTCTTTGCATATTTCAAGATCATATCAGGATACTTTGTCATCACTTCAGGTACTTTAAGATATCAGTGCTGAAAAATGAAGAGTTTTCTCATCATTAATTTTTACTAAAGTTCATTCAAACAGAATAATGTTTAGAGTATACTAAAGACAACATATACTTTGGGATATATGTATGCCTCATATGAAGAAACAACTCATTGGAAAAGACCCTGGTGCTGGGAAAGATTGCAGGCAAAAGGAGAAGAGGGTGTCAGAGGATAAGATGGTTAGATAGTATCGCTGAATCAGTGATATGAATTTGAGCGAACTCGGGGAGATTGTGAAGGCCAGGGAAGCCCAGCTTACTGCAGTAACTGCGGTCACAGAGTCGGGCACGACGTACTGACTGACAACAACAAAATACATAATTGTGTGAGAGATACAAGTGGCAGACTGATTTTCTTTTCACTACTATGTTGTATTCAGTATTGATATATTGGGCGATTTTTTCAGTAATTGGACACATACAACTGTTTTACTGCTATAATTATGTTGAAATCTTTTCCAAATAAGAACACAACCATTTTTTTTCAAATTTACACACAAATCTACATGCACACACACACACACACACACACTGAAAGAACTTTCAACTATTTTTGTTTATTCCTGTTTATGTTTAGTTTGTTCCACTTTTATACACTTTATAGCATCCCCTGACAGATTAATTGGAAGCTTAATGGAAATACTTCCATCTGAGTAGATCAGCTTGCAATGTTTATGTTTCTGTAGTGTAATGTTTACTTTCTTAATTTATGTAATTAACTTAGATGAGATGCTTGCATACTACTTTAGCGATGTTATGAATTAATTACTTATTTAATTACTTATAACTCAGATAAGATGAAAAGTGCCATAAAAAATTTAAACACTTTGATTATAACAACTCCTTGCATAGCTGTAATTATGAAAAAAGTACTAGAAAATATGAAGTTGTCACATAAAAATAGAAAATAGAGTACAATAATAGTAATGACAAAAGAATATTAAATTTTACATCTCGGGATATCAAAAGAAAAATGGCAGAAAAAAGTGATTGTGTTTCTATAGTGCCTGAGTAAATGCCTAAGTTTTTCTTTATTTTTACATGAAAAAAAAAAGTAAAGTGTATATTTTGGCTAATAAAAAGCATTCAGTTAAAAAACAAATGCATTTCATTAACTCTTCATGATTCACAATGTATAAACTTGAGTTTCCAAATTATTGCAATTATATTGCCTTTTGGGAAACATGATATTGATTTTTCTAATAGCTATGAACAATGGCATGGTAACTCAACATTTTCTAATTATAATAGCAACTGCAGTTTAAAGATTGTAGCTATTTTGCCAAAATTTTAATTATTTCTGAGCAATTTCAATAAAATCTGCCAACAAAGAATTAAAAAATAATGTATTCAGGTTAGTGTCTTACACGCCTCAATGCATTATTCATTTTTTGAACAGGAAGTTTATAATCAAAATTTTAAAATATTGTTAAAATTAATAATTTTCATAAACTTCAAGGGAAAATTATGTTCCAAAGATATGGGTGGCTTCATTAAGTGGAATCAATTGTTTATAGAAACATAGAAGGTTAAAATGTAACCTACTTTTAGCAAATAATTATTCTTTGTTACAAACATGTAACCTATTGTCTCTATTATACTTTTTTTGGTAAAGTAAACAATTGAGTGTTTTTCCAAAATGCCCTCCCCTTCACTACAATAATTCTATTTCATAGGAAAAAGAAGTCTCTCTTTCCACAAGATTGTCATATACTTGGTAGTTTTGCTCTGATAAAGAATTGCAACTTTCCATTTGGGTGGCTTTAGTTTGCCTTCTGCTTGCAGTTTGTAATTTTTTGGTATGTTAAAATCATAGGTAAGTCAGAATCACTCTAGACAGCTGTTCAACCCTCTTTCCCTACTGGGAACATTATGATAGATTAGCCATCAGCACAGATTCCTGTAGTTCAAGGCACCATTCTGCCCATGATACCTTCCCCCCCGCATTGGGGTAATTAAGTCCACCTTATATCTGACAAATAAGTAGCACCACATGATGACTAGGGAGACCAAAACAGAGGAGGAAAAGCCAGTACAAAACACACTTCTAGATTGACTGCCACCCCAGGTAAATGAGATGAGGTCCACAGGGACCTTCTGATGAGCCAAATATAATGAAATCCCAAAAGATAGTAAAAAAAATGCATTTGGGGTTTCTATTTTTATGCTCCAGAGAGAAATTAACTGTTTAAAGACTCTCTGATGTTGTCTACAGGATTTCCTATATTTCTATTATTCTTGCAAAGGAGATTCCGCTGTGGTCATACAAAATGGTTTTATGATAAGTGCTCCAAGTAGCCCTTATTGTCTTGAATTTCAAGTACTAATCTAACATTTTACCCTGGACCACAATGAAGCTTTAGTCTCTCAGTCGAACTCCTTTAATTAATGGCACCAGATACATGCCATAGTGCAAATTTTTAATAGTGAATAAAGTGAGAAAATGATAGTGTCTCAGAGTTTTAGTAAATAATTTACTTTTTGCATTCCTGGATCACATTATTCTTAATCTCATTATACCTATTTTTTTTATCCATTAAATACAGATATCTCTAAATTTACATTCTCAGCATTCTCTCTTTTACTTATATTATATTTGGGGGTAAATTCATTAACTTCCTAGTCTTTATCTCAGATATTTTACAGATACATGCTAAATTCATATCTCACCCTTCTATTGAATACTGGTATCCAGAAAAAATTACTGTAATGTCACTTATTCCCCAAATCTTTGAGATTGCTACCATGGACATTCCTGATTTTTTTCTGGTTATATCATTTTTTCCATAAAATATGAGTGTTAGAAGGCACTAAAATGGATGAATTCTGTAAGGTTATCTACAGTCTCCTGGAGTGGGCTCAAAGAGATTTATAATGTCTGGTTATCCCCAACTACTGTCATAAATCTCAGTGGCTTTCCTGAAAGGAAACATCACAATATTTCCTTAGGGTAGATAGACTTCAAAACTTCTACTAGTATCTTTAAAACTGTGATAAAAGAAGGTGAAGAAGAAGTGTAGTTGGAAGGAGAGAAATTGAAAAGTAGACTTTTAAGGTAAAAAATCTATGAAAATTAAGAAGCAACAGTTAGAACTAGACATGGAACAACTGACTGGTTCTAAATTGGGAAAGGAATACATCAAGGCTGTATTTTGTCACCCTGATTATTTAACTCATATGCAGAGTACATCATGCAAAATTCCAGGCTGTATGAAGCACAAGCTGGAATCAAGATTGATGGGAGAAATATCAATAACCTCAGATATGTAGATAACACCACCCTTTGGCAGAAAGTGAGGAACTAAAGAGCTTCTTGATGAAAGTGAAAGAGGAGGGTGAAAAAGTTGGCTTAAAACTCAACATTCAGAAAACTAAGATCATGGCATCTGGTCCCATCACTTCATGGCAAATAGATGGGGAAACAGTGGAAAGAGTGACACTTTATTTTTCTGGGCTCCAAAATCACTGGAGATAGTGACTGCAGGCATGAAATTAAAAGACGCTTGCTCCTTGGAAGAAAAATTATGACCAACCTAGACAACATATTAAAAAGCAGAGACATTACTTTGACAACAAAGGTCCATCTAGTCAAAGCTATGGTTTTTTCCAGTAGTCAAATGCTTTTGAACTGTGGTACTGGAGAACACTCTTGAGAGTCCCTTGGACAGCAAGGAGATCCAACCAGTCCATCCTAAAAATCAGTCCTGAATATTCATTGGAAGGAATGATTCTGAAGTTAAAACTCCAATACTTTGGCCACTTAATGTGAAGAACTGACTCATTAGAAAAAACCCTGATTCTGGGAAAGATTGAAGGAGGGAGGAGAAGGGGACAACAGAGGATGAGATGGCTGGATGGCATCACTGACTCAATGCACATGAGTTTGAGTATGCTCTGGGAGTTGGTGATGGATAGGGAGGCCTGGTGTGCTGCAGTCCATGGGGTCGCAAAGAGTCAGACATGACTGAGCGAATGAACTGAACTGAAAGTCATAAAGATAAGGGTTCAAGTCTGAGCTCTATCTAATAACAGCTCTTTTGCCTTGGGCACCTAAGAGAACGATGATAAAATTATTTCCATATTTATAAATATGCCAAAAAAATTGGATAGAAATTACTGTAAAAATTATAGATAATAGATTTGAAGCTTTTAACATAGTTTGTGAAAAAAATTGTAGATGCAGGAAAGAGGGAGGTACAGTGAGATGTATTAGTAAAAACTAAAAAAAAATAAACTGTGTAGGAAACTGAACCCATAAAGAGAGTTAAAGACATAATTAGGCAGACACCTTGGGAAAAGTCTTGGAGAAAAATGGGTAGATTCAGTGCAGATAGAGAAAATCTAACTGAGGAGTTTAGCAACCCACAGGCATGTTCGATTTTACACTACTAAAATCCCTGTTGTATTTTAAATGGTGAAAGTATGCTATTTCATTTTCTCTTGAGATTCAGCTTTGAGTTTGCTGAGATAGTTCACAAGTCTCTTACTTTGCTGGGCATTTTTTAATCCATTATCTGAACTAACGAGGATGTGTTTCTGTTTCTCCAAGTGTGACAGATAGATCTTAATAGAAATAGGACAATTAGACTAGTCTAGGTTTCTTAGTTTATTGAAGAGCTCTTGTTTTTACCCCTGGATGTGGACAATATGAAACCTGAAACCTGGTTTCAGTTCTAGTTCAGTGTTCTTTCTGCTCCATCTTCTTGCATCTTTTATCTTTTCACAATATCCAGCACTTCCAGAGTTAAGTAACAACTGTACTGCTCTCTTGGCTTTCATGCTGTACTTATCATTTTAGTTTTGAGTTGTCTTTTTCACCTTTATATTTTTTCTATAATATTAATTCCTTCTTATCTAAAGGTTTGTATCCTCAAATGTAAATTTTAGTGTGGGGAAAAACAAAAACAAAAACCAACAACTTATAAGCCTGTAAGTCTCCTTTAGCCAAAAGAACAAATTTCTTTTGAGTACTTGTAATTAATAATCAACTTGGGCAGCAAAGGGAATATTGCACAATACCTAGAGTCTGTGCCCATAGTACCTCTGCTTCAATATTGCTTAAGTCAATCTAGAATAATGATAATCCTTAAGAGTTCTTGTCACTTATGTCTTCTTTATGACTCAGCTTTAATTCTTGGTTGGTCTTTATTTCATGTATGTTCATTTGCTACGAATAAATAGTATATAACAGAAACCATGTAAGGTGTGTGTGTGTGTGTGTGTGTATTGTCTTCAGTTTTTAGCACAGTAGAATGCATCAATAGATGTTTAATAAATAGGTTTGGCTAACTAATCAATTTCATCCTTTCCTGCAAATGTGAACAAGGACAGATCACTGTCACTGCTGATCTTTTTCAGGATGCTATGAATATTTTTTAACTATTTCTATAAACAAAAATGGACTCTTCAAGGACATTTAGTACACCTATAGGATTAAATGTAACAACAACAGTAAAATGCTGGAAATTGGGAACCAAGAAGAAAGATTACATAGCACCACTTAGGGAATACCGAAATGTCAAATACCCTTTCAAGGTGACAGAGATTTTAACTAGAGAACTAAATGTTGCTATAAACCTGAAGCTCACTACACCTTTAGCCCTAATCACAAGATTTTCCATGCATGAAAATATGTAGATGATATGAATCACAGTTTTCATCAATTCATTTGTATTTAGACAATATGCTTCAAAGTGTGGCTTCTACTTACAGGCATATGTATACTTGTACAGTATATACATGTGCATATACATTTGGCATTTTGTATCTACAGCATTGTCCAGTAGTTACATTTTTCAAATAATTGCATTACTAAAATGACTGGTAATACACTTTCAGCCCCAGGTGGCTCTATTTTCCATTTAGAAGTGATTACTGAAAGATTGAAAAGATATTTTGCATTTCATTTGTGGTTGTCTTTTATTGAACTTGGTTAATGTAACATGCTTCTGTGATTTTAGGTTTTTAAAGTAAGTGCAGTCCCCTTGGAGGTGTTTGTACATAAGTGTGGGTGAAAAATACATAGCCATTCTAGTTAAGCTTTCAAATAATGTCTTTAGGAAATGTTTGAAATTGAGGCTTTAGGTTATAGTCTTTTCTTAAATATGCAGACGTAACTCCCACTCATCTTACAGGGAATTAGACACATCCTGGTGGCTCAGATGGTAAAGCGTCTGCCTGTAATGCGGGAGTCCCGGGTTCAAGCCCTGGGTCGGGAAGATCTCCTGAAGTAAATGGCAACCCACTCCAATATTCTTGCCTGGAAAATCCCACGGATGGAGGAGCCTGGTAAACTAGAGTCCATAGGATCGCAAAGAGTCAGACACTTAGTCGCTTAATGAAGCGACTTCACTTCACTTACAAGAAAGAGTAATCTTAAAATCTTTTGGTTCAAAGATTTTTTAAAATCCCTCTTTCTAAAATAATTAAATAAGACAAAGTTAAAATGTATTTGTCTTTTCTGTGGAAAATCTAGAAATTAAATCTGACTTTATATATCTTCAAATGTAAAGGGCTTATTCTATAGTCTTGTGCTACATATACAGATTAACACTGACATTATTTTGCAAATACACAAGAAGATCAAGATTTGATTTCAGTTGCAGAGCCACAAATAGCAAACCTTCTTACATCTTTACAAAATTCTGACAAATGCTTGATAAACTGCCTAAAAATCTCTGTCTTCATTTCCTTCAGTCCTAATGCCATTAATTTCTAGGTAGTATACTGATACATTTACATTTTTATACAGCATAATAATGTTTCTTGTGCAGTGTGGGAACATTGCTTTTCGTACATAAAGTTAGTCTCCCTAAAGTGCCAGAAACTTTATATAGTTTTAAAATTATAACAATTACTTTGGCATTTTCCCAAAGTTATAGAATAAATGTCTATTTCTTAAAGTATCATGATACTTATATATTTTTGCTCTTTTTTAAAGTATTTATTTACTTGTTCGGTTGTGTCAGGTTTTAGTTGCAGGATTCAGGATCTTTTGTTGCAGTATGAGGGCTTTCTAGTTGTGGTATGCAGACTCCAGAGCATGTGGGCTCTGCAGTCGCGATTCATGGCCTTAGTTGCCCCATGGCATGTGGGATCTTAGTTCCCTGACCAGGGATCAAAGCCACATCTCTTGCATTGGAAGGCAGATTTTTTAACCACTGGACCACCAGTGAAGTCACTGATACTTATATATTTAAATTAAATGAAAATACTGAATTTCAAATGATTGAAAAATAACTATATTTAGTATCATTAAACTTTAAAGAGGATGTGGATTAAAAACATACAAAAGAACAATAGTTTCACTATGGAAAGACTCAGTTCAGTTCAGTTCAGTTCAGTTCAGTCTCTCAGTCATGTCTGACTCCTTGCGACCCCATAAATCCCAGCACGCCAGGCCTCCCTGTCCATCACCATCCCCCGGAGTTCACTCAGACTCACATCTATTGAGTCCGTGATGCCATCCAGCTATCTCATCCTCGGTCGTCCCCTTCTCCTCCTGCCCTCAATCCCTCCCAGCATCAGAGTCTTTTCCAATGAGTCAACTCTTCTCATGAGGTGGCCAGAGTACTGGAGCTTCAGCTTTAGCATCATTCCTTCCAAAGAAATCCCAGGGATGATCTCTTTCAGAATGGACTGGTTGGGTCTCCTTGCAGTCCAAGCGACTCTCAAGAGTCTTCTCCAACACCACAGTTCAAAAGCATCAATTCTTCGGCACTCAGCCTTCTTCACAGTTCAACTCTCACATCCATACGTGACTACTGGAAAAACCATAGCCTTGACTAGATAGACCTTAGCTGGCAAAATAATGTCTCTGCTTTTGAATATACTATCTAGGTTGGTCATAACTTTTCTTCCAAAGAGTAAGCGTCTTTTAATTTCATGGCTGCAGTCACCATCTTCAGTGATTTTGGAGCCCCCCAAAATAAAGTCTGACACTTTCCACTATTTCCCCATCTATTTCCCATGAAGTGATGGGAACGGATGCCATGACTTTCGTTTTCTGAATGTTGAGCTTTAAGCCAACTTTTTCGCTCTCCTCTTTCACTTTCATCAAGAGGCTTTGTAGCTCCTCTTCACTTTCTGCCATAAAGGTGGTGTCATCTGCATATCTGAGGTTATTGATATTTCTCCTGGCAATCTTGATTCCAGCTTGTGCTTCTGCCAGCCCAGCGTTTCTCATGATGTACTCTCCATACAAGTTAAACAAGCAGGGTGACAATATACAGCCTTGACGTACTCCTTTTCCTATTTGGAACCACCTCTTCTTAATATCTTCTGCTTCTGTTAGGTCCAGACCATTTCTGTCCTTTATCGAGCTCATCTTTGCATGAAATGTTCCCTTGGTATCTCTAATTTTCTTGCAGAGATCTCTAGTCTTTCCCATTCTGTTGTTTTCCTCTATTTCTTTGCATTGATCACTAAAGAAGGCTTTCTTATCTCTTCTTGATATTCTTTGGAATTCTTCATTCAGATGCTTATATCTTTCCTTTTCTCCTTTGCATTTGGGCTCTCTTCTTTTCACAGCTATTTGTAAGGCCTCCCCAGACAGGCATTTTGCCTTTTTGCATTTCTTTTCCATGCGGATGGTCTTGATCCCTGTCTCCTGTACAATGTCACGAACCTCTGTCCATAGATCATCAGGCACTCTATCTATCAGATCTAGGCCCTTAAATCTATTTCTCACTTCCACTGTATAATCATAAGGGATTTGATTTAGGTCATACCTGAATGATCTAGTGGTTTTCCCTACTTTCTTCAATTTGAGTCTGAGTTTGGTAATAAGGAGTTCATGATCTGAGGCACAGTCAGCTCCTGGTCTTGTTTTTGTTGACTGTATAGAGCTTCTCCATCTTTGGCTGCAAAGAATATAATCAATCTGATTTCAGTGTTGACCATCTGGTGATGTCCATGTGTAGAGTCTTCTCTTGTGTTGTTGGAAGAGGGTGTTTGCTATGACCAGTGCATTTTCTTGGCAAAACTCTATTAGTCTTTGCCCTGCTTCATTCCACATTCCAAGGCCAAATTTTCCTGTTACTCCAGGTGTTTCTTGAATTCCTACTATTGCATTCCAGTCCCCTATAATGAAAAGGACATCTTTTTGGGGGTGTTCATTCTAAAAGTTCTTGTAGGTCTTCATAAAACCGTTCAACTTCAGATTCTTCAGCATTACTGGTTGGGGCATAGACTTGGATAACTGTGATATTGAATGGTTTGCCTTGGAGACAAACAGAGATCATTCTGTCGTTTTTGAGATTGCATCGAAGTACTGCATTTCAGACTCTTTTGTTGACCATGATGGCTACTCCATTTCTTCTGAGAGGTTCCTGCCCACAGTAGTAGATATAATGGTTATCTGAGTTAAATTCACCCATTCCAGTCCATTTTAGTTCGCTGATTCCTAGAACGTCAACATTCACTCTTGCCATCTCTTGTTTGACCCCTTCCAATTTGCCTTGATTCATTGACCTGACGTTCCTGGTTCCTATGGAATATTACTCTTTACAGCATCAGATCTTGCTTCTATCACCAGTCACATCCACAACTGGGTATTGTTTTTGCTTTGGCTCCATCTCTTCATTCTTTCTGTATTTATTTCTCCTCTGATCTCCAGTAGCATATTGGGCACCTAATGACCTGGGGAGTTCCTCTTTTGGTATCCTATCATATTGCCTTTTCATACTGTTCATGGGGTTCTCAAGGCAAGAATACTGAAGTGGCTTGCCATTCCCTTCTCCAGTCGACCACATTCTGTCAGAATGGAAAGGCTACATATTTCAAAATCATAGTAGGCCAGGAGAACCATGACTTTATCTTTAACTGAATCCTGTAAGTCCTGTAAATGATTTTTAGAATAATTTAAACATTTTAAATCTTTCATGAGCATCGTTTTTGTTACAAGTAGAGTGATAAAATATTTTTAGATTAAAGTTTTATTAAAACTGAGAAAATAAACTATAAAGTTTAGGGATTATGTTGTACACGCTCAGTTGCTTCAGTCCTGTCTGACTCTTTGTGAGCCTGCCAGGATCCTCTGTCCAGGGGATTCTCCAGGTTATGTTGTAGAAAATTTTATTTGTTGGAATTTCCTTTAATATTTAATGTCCTAAAAAATAGTTAACAAATTTTAAAAATTAATTTTATGTTTTAAGAAGACTGGGTTTCACAATCAAATGTAAATACAATTGAAAAGTTAACAGGGCATCATTTACTAAACTTTTGATTTCTCCTATTTTAATTTTTTAATTGAAGTATAGTTGACTTAGAAGATTATATTAGTTTCAGGCATATTTGATATTTTTATAGATTATACTCCCTAAGTCATGTCCAACACTTTGTGACCCCATGGACTGCACCATGCCAGGCTTCCCTGTCCATCACCAACTCCCAGAGCTTACTCAAACTAATGTCCAATAGTTGGTGATGCCATCCCACCATCTCATCCTCTGTCATCCCCTTCTCCTCCTGTCTTCAATCTTTCCCAGCATCAGGGTCTTTTCCAATGAGTCAGTTCTTCTCATCAGGTAGCCAAAGTATTGGAGCTTCAGCTTCAACATCAGTCCTTCTAATGAACATTCAGGACTTATTTTCCTTAGGACTGACCGGCTTGATCTCCTTGCTGTCTAAAGGACTCTCAGGAGTCTTCTCCAACACTACAATTTGAAAGCATCAATTCTTTGGTGCTCAGCCTTCTTAATGGTCCAACTCTCTCATCCATACATTACTACTGGAAAAACTTTAGCTTTGACTATGCAGACCTGGAACAGTGGCTGCGGAGTGCTGGAGCAGCTGTGAGGAGATACCCCACATCCAAGGGCAGAGAAGCCCCAGCAAGCAAAACGGTAGGCACTGGATCAGCTGCTGTGCAGTGCTGGAGTGACTTTGAGGAGATACCCCCTATCCAAGGGCAAAGAAGAAGCCCCGGCAAGACAGTAGAAAAGGCAAAATCACATTTAGAATCAAACCCCACTCCCATCAGAGATGCTCAGAGCACTTAAACATATCTCGTGCACTCTAGGACCCAGAGACCCAACAGAGATTGAAACAGAACTGTGTTTGAGTGTCTCCTGAGGAGGTACAGGTCAGCAGTGGACTGCTGCAGGGGCAGGGGCTCTGGGTGCAGTAGACCTAGGTATGACACAGGCCCTTTTGGAAGAGGTCACCACTAATTCCACCATAGAGCCATCAGAAATTACACAGGACTGGGGAAATAGACTCTTAGAGGGCACAAACAGAAACTTGTGTGCACCAGGACCCGGGAGAAAGGAGCAGTGACCCCACAAGAGACTGACCCAGACTTGCCCATGAGTGGCCAGGAGTCTCTGGCAGAGGTGTGGGTTGGCAGTGGCCTCCTGCAGGGTCAGAGGCACTAAGTGAGGCATGGGACCTTTTCAAGGAGGTTGCCACTAATTCATTACCTCCTTCATAGTTTGACCTCAAGTCAAGCAACAGGGAGGGAACACAGCTCCGCCCATTAACAGAAAATTGGTTTAAGATTTACTGAACATGTCCCTGCCCATCAGAACAAGACCCAGTTTTTCCCTCAGTCAGTCTATTCCATCAGGAAGCTTACACAAGCCTCTTATCCTTCTCCATCAGAGGGCAGACAGATTGAAACCACAATCACAGAAAACTAACCAATCTGATCACATGGACAACAGCCTTGTCTAACTCTGAAACTATTAGCCATGCTGTGCAGGGGCCACCAAAGACAGATGGGTCATGGTGAAGAGTTCTGACAAAACGTGGTCCACTGGAGAAGGGAATGGCAAGCCACTTCAGTATTCTTGCCAGGGAACTCCATGAACAGTATGAAAAGCCAAAAAGATAGGACACTGAAAGATGAACTCCCCAGGTTGGTAGGTTCCCAATATGCTACTGCAGATCAGTGGCAAAACAACTAAAGAAAGAATGAAGAGATGGATCCAAAGCAAAAACAACACCCAGCTGTGGATGTGACTGGTGATGGAAGTAAAGTCTGATGCTATAAAGAGCAATATTGCATAGGAACCTGGAATGGTAGGCCCATGAATCAAGACAAACTGGAAGCAGTCAAACAGGAGATGGCAAGAGTGAGCATGGACATTTTAGGAATCAAGAAACTAAAATGGATTGGAATGGATGAATTTAACTCAGATGACCATTATATCCACTACTGTGGGCAAGAATCCCTTAGAAGAAATGGAGTAGCCATCATAGTCAACAAAAGAGTCCAAAGTGTGGTAATGGATGCAGTCTCAAAAATGACAGAATGATCTCTGTTCGTTTCCAAGGCAAACCATTCAATATCACGGTAATCCAAGTCTATGCCCTGATCAGTAATACTGAAGAAGCTTAAATTGAACAGTTCTATGAAGACCTACAAGACCTTCTACAACCAGCACACCAAAAAGATGTCCATTTCATTCTATGGTACTGGAATGCAAAAGTAGGAAGCTGTGAAATATTGGGGTAACAGGCAAATTTGGCCTTGGAGTACAGAATGAAGCAGGTCAAAGGCTAATGAAGTTTTGCCAAGAGAACACACTGGTCATAGCAAACCTCTTCCAATGAAGACTTCCAAGAGAAGACTCTACACATAGACAATACCAGATGGTCAACACGGAAATCAGATTGATTATATTCTTTGCTGCTGAAGATGGAGGAGCTCTATATAGTCAGTCAAAAATAAGACCAGGAGCTGACTGTGGCTAAGATCATGAATTTCTTATTGCCAAGATCAGACTTAAATTGAAGAAAGTAGGGAAAACCGCTAGACCATTCAGGTATGACCTAAATAAAATCCCTTACCATTATACAGTAGAATTGATAATTAGATTCAAGGGAATAGATCAGATAGACAAAGTGCCTGAAGAACTATGAACAGAGGTTCGTGACACTGTATAGGAGGCAGTGATCAAGACCAACCCCAGGAAAAAGAAATGCAAAAAGGCAAAATGGTTGTCTGAGCTGGCCTTACAAATAGTTATGAAAAGAGAAGTGAAAGGCAAAGGAGAAAAGGAAAGACATACCAGTTTGAATGCTGAGTTCCAAAGAATAGCAAGGAGAGTTAAGAAAGCTTTCCTCAATGATCAATGCAAAGAAATAGAGGAAA
Source organism: Oryx dammah (assembly GCF_014754425.2). Classification (NCBI taxonomy): domain Eukaryota; kingdom Metazoa; phylum Chordata; class Mammalia; order Artiodactyla; family Bovidae; genus Oryx; species Oryx dammah. Next base: position 101,130,130 of record NW_024070213.1, read on the forward strand.
ATAATAGAATGGGAAAGACTAGAGATCTCTTGAAGAAAATTAGATAACAAGGGAACTTTTCATTCACAGACGGGCATGATAAAGCAACAGAAATGGTATGGACCTAACAGAAGCAGAAGATATTAAGAAGAGGTGACAAAAATACACGGAACACTATGAAAAAGATCTTCACGACCCAGATAATCACGATGGTGTGATCACTAACCTGGAGCCAGACATCCTGGAATGTGAAGTTAAGTGGGCCTTAAGAAAGCATCACTATGAACTAAACTAGTGGAACTGATGGAATTCCAGTTGAGCTATTTCAAATCCTAAAAGATGATGCTGTGAAAGTGCTGCACTCAATATGCCAGCAAATTTGGAAAACTCTGCAGGGCCCACAGGACTGGAGAAGGTCAATCTGCATTCCAATCCCAAAGAAAGGCAAGGCCAAAGAATGCTCAGAGTACCACACAATTGCACTCATCTCACATGCTATCAAAGTAGTGCTCAAAATTCTCCAAGGTAGGCTTCAACAGTACATGAACCGTGAACTTCCTGATGTTCAAACTGGATTTAGACAAGGCAGAGGAACCAGAGATCAAATTGCCAATGTCTGTTGTATCATTGAAAAAGCACAAGAGTTCCAGAAAAACATCTACTTCTGCTTTATTAACTATGTCAAAGCCTTTGACTCTGTGGATCACAACAAAGTATGGAAAATTTTTTAAGAGATGGGAATACCAGACCATTTGACCTGCCTCCTGAGAAATCTGTATGCGGGTCAAGAAGCAACAGTTAGAACTGGACATGGAACAACAGACTGATTCCAAATCAGGAAAGAAGTATATCAAGGCCATATATTGTCACCCTGCTATTTTAACTTATATGCAGAGTACATCATGGGAAATTCTGGACTGGGTGAAGCACAACTGGAATCAAGATTGCTGGGAGAAATATCAATAACCTCAGATTTGCAGATGACACCACCCTTATGGCAGAAAGTGAAGAAGAACTAAAAAGCCTCTTGATGAAAGTGAAAGAGGAGAGTGAAAAAGTTGGCTGAAATCTTAACATTCAGAAAACTAAGATCATGGCGTCTGGTCCTATCACTTTATGGGAAATAGATGGGGAAACAATGGAAACATTGAGAGACTATTTTGGGGGGCTCCAAAATCACTGCTGATCGTGACTGCAGCCATGAATTTAAAAGACGCTTGCTTTTGGGAAGAAAAGTTATGACCAACCTAGACAGCATAATAAAAAGCAGAGACAATACTTTGACAACAAAGGTCCATCTAAAGAAAGCTATGGTTTTTCCAGTAGTCATGTGTGGATATGAGAGTTGGAGTATAAAGAAAGCTGAGTGCTTTTGAACTGTGGTGTTGGAGAAGACTGTTGAGAGTCCCTTAGACAGCAAGGAGATCCAACCAGTCCATCCTAAAGATAAGCAGCATCGGAAGGACTGATGTTGAAGCTGAAATTCCAATACTTTGGCCACCAGATGCGAAGTACTGACTCATTAGAAAACACCCTGATGGTGGGAAAGATTGAAGGCAGGAGGAGAAGGGGATGACAGAGGATGAGATGGTTGGATGGCATTCCTGACTCAGTGGACATGAGTTTGAATATACTCTGGTAGTTGGTGATGGATGGAGAGGCCTGGTGCACTGCAGTCCATGGGGTGGCAAAGAGCTGGACATGACTGAGCAACAGAACTGAGCTGAACCGATGCAGACCTTTGTTGGCAAAGTGATGCCTCTGTTTTTTAATATGCTGTCTGGGTTTGCAATAGCTTTTTTTTTTTTTTCCCCCAAGGAGCAAGTATCTTTTAATTTCATGGCTGCAAGCACCGTCGATAGTAATTTAATAAAATCTGTCACTGCTTCCACTTTTTTGCCATCTATTTGCCATGAAGTGATGGGACCAGATGCTATGGTCTTTGTTTTTTGAATGTTGAGTTTAAGTCAGCTGTTTCACTACTCCTTCATCCTTATTAAGAGGCTCTCTTGTTCCTCTTTGATATTTGCCATTAGGGTGGTATTATCTTCAAATCTGACGTTATTGATATTTCTCCCAGCAGCCTTGGTTCTAACTGTAATTCATCCAGCCTGGCATTTTTCATGACATACTCTGCATAAACAGGGTGACAATGTACAGCCTTGATATACTCCTTTCCCAATGTTTAGTGTAGTGGTGTTCATCATCTGTGGAGTTCATTTTGTCTAGCAAGTCTTACTTGATTTAACTCCAGCCTCAAGTAGCAGCACTCTTGCCTTGTAGTCACTCTGACCTTCTTCTGGCCCTCAAAATACCTGAAATCTGACTGTGTCTTTGTCCATGAGTTTTCTTTTCTCTGCAACACTCATTCCATACTTCATCTAGCTAGCTCCTATTTATTCTCCAGTTTAACACTTCTCCTATAAAATCCCTGCCTGATTCCTAGTCTCAGATCCTCTTTTCGTGCTATCCAATGCACCTTGTCAGTTTCCCCATTACTGCTCAGCCTGTTGTAATTAATACTTAGGGTGATCACTTATTTTTCATATGCATCCTCCACCAGCCTAAAAGCTCCATAAAGTCAAGGATTTTTTCATTGTGCCCACCAATTTTTTTTCCTTTTTCCTGATGACTAATATCACATTAAACAATAAATACTGGTGAAATTAAAAGAATAAGTTATATTCTGTTTATTCTATTTATAAATATGCCGTAAACATTTTTCCAGATAAGTGAATCACTTTAAAATGGATGAATAGCAATAATAATGATAATGATTATGAAAATTATAATAATATTGAAAAATATCATTTTTTACAAAGCCAGTCTACTATACAATAGATGGTTTAGTTAAACGTTTTGAATTTGTAAATGACATTAATATGAATATCTTTATGTATAGTGTTGTTTTACTCTGTTCAGTTATTTAGTAAAACTTCCCATATTACAAAACAGAAACAGATTCAACAGGCTTAGAAAACAAATTCATCTTTAACAAAGGGGAAAAGTGGGAAAGAGGAGTAAATTAGGAGTTTGAGATGAACATATACACACTAAAGTATATAAAAGATAATCAACAAGCACATACTTTATAGCACAGGGAACTCTACTCAGTATTCTTTAATAACCTATATGGGGAAAGAGTCTGAAAAAGGATTGGATATATGTATGTGTAAAACTGGCTCACTTTGCTGTACACCTGAAACCAGGACAAGACTGTGAGTCAACTATGCTCCAATAGAAAAACTTTTTAAAAGAGTTAAGGTGATGGATAGATAAACAGAGCTCAACATTTTAGTCTGAAAAACCAGAAAACTTCCCAGAAATAGCAGCTAAGATAAATGTGTGACCTTTTTATGGATATATTTGCCACAAATTGCTTTGTGAAACAAGTTGCATTAATTTATGATGCCATATACCAGTGTCTCTGTAATACCACAAGTGGGTTACATATTTTGCTATTTAAAAACTGTCTTGGAAGGCAAGATAGAAGACATAACTAAGAAAATGTTGGTGTTGGTGTCTAGTGACTAGTTTTTTTTTTTTTTTTAAGGATATTTGATAGGAAAGAATATTCGACTAGCTTAAGGCTGTAGATGATCCGCAGTTGGTTGACAGTGGTGCTCACTGTTGTGATTTCCCACGTTGTGGTGTCCCATATTGCGGATTTGCAGTATCCCTGCAGCCTCTCTGCTCCTCTTTAGGAGTCAGCCAATCCTGTACAGTCATCTGTATGGTTCCAAACTCTTCACTAAAATGTGTGAGCAACTGCAGAGGGTTAAGATTTTAAAATATTGCACAAAAAGAAAAACTATCAGTAGTTAATTACTTCTTCATTCTTACTCAATTTTATATTTGACTTGCCCTAGAATAAATTTATTGAATATAATCCAATCATCACAGCATTTCCTCAGTTCCATCTGAAAGAATTAGAAAATCCAAAGGTACATAAGGCAGTTTAAATGATGCATACATTTTTACTCATGTAAAATAAGTAATTTTTCTCTTAATAAATTTATTGGAAATCCTTGAGAATGCAATTTGCATTAATGACTTCATTAAGAAAATCTGTCAACTTTAATTGGTTTTGCCAGGAACTAGAAATGATAGTCCATTTATTAAGACCAATTTTAGGTAAAATTCAAGTAATTTAGTAATATCAGCAATAATAATTACCAAACCAAAAATACATGAGATGTAATTCAATACTTTGCTCTCTAAGTAGAGGAGAGGCAAGTTACAAAGTCTAAGAAAGAAAAAAAAATTATATTGACATCTTTTGTGTCATCTGTGCAAATACTAAAAATCTGGGAATGTAAATTTTATATTTTGTTCTGTCATATTTGGTTTACTCAGGTGGCGCCAGTGGTAAAGAACCCGCCTGTCAATATAGGAGATACAGGAGACCAGGGTTCGATCCCCGGGTTGGGAAGATCCCCTGGAGAGGGAAATGGCAACCCACTCCAATATTCTTGTCTGGAGAATCCCATGGACAGAGGAGCCTGGTGGGCTACAGTCCATGGGGCCACAAAGAGTCAGACGTGAATGAAGAGACTTAGCACAGAACAGCACAAAATAACACAGTGGATTTATACTTGACCTGTAGTACTGACTGTACACCAGCAGTATATCTGGATTATCATCTTGTTTCTTAAAAAAAAAAAAAAAGATTCTCACAATGATGTTCAGGAATTCTATTTAAGAAAATAACTCTGGGTTTAATACTTAAACTTTTATTATTCAATCTTTCCTCTCATTCATCAATGCATGTGATTTTTAAATATGATGGAAACTAGAATTTTGAAATACAATTAAAAATTTAAATTTGCACTAAATGTAAATATATGAGGTATATTATCAAGGCTTGTAAAGTTCTCAATTTCAATCTACACTTTTTAACTGAAGTAAAATCTTTAAGTATAAAGCATATTTAAATGATTTATTTTTTAATTTTCCAAAGCAAAACACCTATACTTCAAGTTAAACATTCACTAATATGTCAAAAAGGCAAAAACTAAACTTATGACTAGTATCATCCTGTTTTATAAATAGGAGAAAAATAAATAAAATCCATGAAATTTAAAACAATTTAAAATGTATGATGTACATCATAAGGCAGTATGCATACAAGTTCATTCTGTATAGAGGAATTTGTAGAATTTTGGACTAAAACTAGGACGAATATAATACTAAAAATGTTTTCTGAAAATGATGTTAGAGACTATGGCTATCATTTTCCCATTAGATTCAGTACTACATACTTATTTTGCTTGTCACTCTGTGAATCCACTGCAATATAAGAACTCAATAAATATTTTTAAAATTAGTGACAAAATATAATTCCCAACTACACATTTATTTTAGTGAATTGTTTGAGCAGGATTCTTATGTTGAAAGAGTATTCTACCATATTTTACATCATCTGCCAACCATTCTCCTAACACAGTTGTTTAGTCTCTAAGTCATGTCCAACTGTATGGACTGTAGCCCACCAGGCTCCTCTGTCCATGGAATTCTCCAAACAAAAATACTGGAGTGAGCTGCGATTTCCTTCTTCAGGGATCAAACCCAGGTTTCCTGCATTGACAGGCAGATTCTTTACCATCTGAGCCATCAGAGAAGGCTTCAAAAGATTGAAAGCAAAAGGAGAAGGGGGAAGCAGTGAATGAGATGGATAGATAGCATCACTGACTCAATGAACATGAATCTGAGCAAACTCTGGGAGATGGTGAGGGACAGGGAAGACTGGCGTGCTGCAGTCCATGGGGTCACGAAGAGTCGGACTTGACCTGGCAACTGGAAAACAACAACATCATTCACATCAAAGAAAGACTAACTTAAACAGACACTTTGCTCATCAAATATTTATTAAGTAACTATTATATGATTGACATGACTAAATTCTCAAGATGCAAATTTGAATTAAAGATGAATAACATAAGAATCTTATACTGGAGGCTGTCTAATCCAGGCACTATAGCCAATCACTATTGTCCTCTATCCACTTGGCCTCATCCATGAATTAGGTCTAAAAATATGGTCACCAGAAGCTCCCCAACTCATATTTACCACATTTGCCACTGGAAAGGGTGACACAAAAATGTTCTAAATTAAGATGGGAGAAAGAAGCCACTCGGAAAATATTCTAATTTTCTCAGCTTTTGGCAGATTTGTAGCCTGACTAATCAACTAAATCTACATGGTTGATGAAGGAAAGGATATTAGTGGCAGAGTCTGGGCCAAGTGTTGCCTTCTTGCCCCATTCTTGGTCTATAAGAAGATGGCAACTCACATTCAAAACAAGGTGCAAAGGGATGTGAGTTTAGATAAACCAAGAAACAAACAGGAGATCTAGATTAGTCACTGTGGCTGCTGTAGCAGATTACTACAAAGTTGGTGGCTTAAAATAATAGAAATGTAGGGACTTCCCTGGTGGTCCACTGGTTAAGACTGCACTTCTACTGCACAGGGCATGAGTTCAATCCCTGGCTGGGGAAGTTCCACATGCCACACAATGTGGCAAAAAAGAAAATAAACTTTAAAAAGACACAAGAAAGGGAAAAAAAAATTCTCTCACAGTTCTGGAGGTCAGAAGTCCAAAATCAAGGCCCCAGCAAAGTCACCGAATGTCTAGGAGAGAATCCAATATTTGCCTCTGCCAGCTTGCAGTAGCTGTTGGCATTCCTTGACTCTGCCTCTGGGTTTACAGTGCCTTTTCCTCTCCTGTGTGTGCTGTATTCTCCTCTGTTTGCTTGTTTTAAAACTCAATCAACCTCTCTCTTAAAGGAATACATGTATTTGTATTTAGGGCCCACTTTGTATTCATGGTAAACTATGCTTATCAAGATCCTTAACATAATCTTTTACCAAATATGATAATGTTCCCAAGTTTCAGAGATCAGAATGTGGACATCTCTTTTGGACCACCATTCAGCTCACACAGGACTCATCCTTTTAGCTGACATATATTATCCATGCTAGTCAAAAGACTAGTCATAACTTGGACACTTATAGCACCACAGAAAGCCAGTGATTCAAAATATACTTTAAATGCAGCTCTTCTTCTGAATATAAAAAGAGATTATATCAAGAACTTAAAAATTGATACTGTTTTTTTGCCAACATATTACTTGCAATATGGCTTCCCTGGAGGCTCAGATGGTAAAGAATCCACCTGCAATGTGGGAGACCTGGGCTCAGTCCCTGGGTCAGGAAGATCCCCTGAAGAAGGAAATGGCTACCCACTCCAGGACACTTGCCTGGAAAATCCCCATGGACAGAGGAGCCTTGCGGGCTTCAGTCCATGGGATCATAAAAAGTTGGACAAGACTGAGTGACTAACCATACCACAGCACAGTTTCAATAATGAAATTTACCTTTCCTAACCAAGATAAGTAAATGCAAAAATCTTATACATTGCAAAAACTTTCCTGTTTTCTATTGCATGTTGTAGAAAAAATAACTACTATTACATTTAAAGGGCTAATCCCGAGGGAAAAACGGGTAAACAATAAATCTGTAAGGTTTTTAATAGAGTTCTCAAAGTGGAAAAAAATGCCATTTTACTTTAAAATAGGTTAGTGTTGAGTAAGACTATAATATAAGAATACCTTAATATGATCTGTCACTTCCTTCTCCATTATGAAGTTCATTTATTTTTTAGGTTAGGTAATGCTCATTCTTGGAGAAGGAAATGGCGACCCACTCCAGTACTCTTGCCTGGAAAATCTCATGGATGGAGGAGCCTGGTAGGCTGCAGTCCATACGGTCGCTAAGAGTAGGACATGACTGAGCAACTTCACTTTCACTTTTCGCTTCATCCATTGGAGAAGGAAATGGTAACCCACTCCAATGTTCTTGCCTGGAGAATCCCAGGGATGGGGGAGCCTGGTGGGCTGCCGTATATGGGGTTGCACAGAGTCGGACATGACTGAAGTGACTTAGCAGCAGTAATGCTGACTCTACACATGGACATCACCAGATGGTCAATACTAAAATCAGATTGATTATATTCTTTGCCGCCAAAAATGGAGAAGCTCTATACAGTCAGCAAAAACAAGACTGGGAGCTGACTGTGGCTCACGTCATGAACTCCTTATTGCCAAATTCAGAGTTAAATTGAAGAAAGTACTGAAAGCCACTAGAGCATTCAGGTATGACCTAAATGAAATCCCTTACGATTATACAATGGAAGTAAGAAATAGATTCAAGGGATTAGATCTGATAGACAGATTGACTGAAGAACTATGGACAGAGGTTCATGACATCATACAGGAGGCAGTGATCAAGACCATCCGCTAGAAAAAGAAATGCAAAAAGGCAAAATGATTGTCTGAGCTGGCCTTAAAGTAGTTGCGAAAAGAAGACAAGTATGAAGTTATGAAAAGAAGAGAAGTAAAAGGCAAAGGAGAAAAGATATACCCATTTGAATGCAGAGATAAATAAGTAAAAAAAAAAAAAAAAACAACAAAGAATAGGAAGGAGAGATAAGAAAGCCTTCCTTGGTGATCAATGAAAAGAAATAGAGGAAAATAGGATGGGGAAGACTACAAATCTCTTCAAGAAAATTAGAGAAACCAAGGGAACATTTCATGCAAAGATGGGCACAATAAAGGACAGAAATGGTATGGATCTAACAGAAGCAGAAGATATTAAGAAGAGGTGGCAACTATGGACAGAAGAACAACACAAAAAAAATCTTCCTGACCCAGATAACCATAATGATGTAATCACTCACCTAGAGCCAGACATCCTGGAATGCGAAGTCAAGTGGGCCTTAGGAAGCGTCACTACGAACAAAGCTAGAATTCCAGTTGAGCTATTTCAAATCCTGAAAGATGATGCTGTGAAAGTGCTGCACTAAATATGCCAACAAATCTGGAAAACTCAGCAGTGGCTACAGGACTGGAAAAGGTCAGTTTTCATTCCAATCCCAAAGAAAGGCAATGCCAAAGAATGCCCAAACTGTTGCACAATTGCACTCATCTCACACACTAGCAAAGTGATGCTCAAAATTCTCCAAGCTAGGTTTCAGCAATACGTGAACTGTGAACTTCCAGATGTTCAAGCTGGATTTAGAAAAGGCTGAGAAACTGGACACCAAATTGCCAACATCTGCTGGATCATGGAAAAAGCAAGAGAGTTCCAGAAAAAAATATACTTCTATTTTATTGACTATGCCAAAGCCTTTGACTGTGTGGGTCACAGCAAACTGTGGAAAATTATTAAAGAGATGGGAATAGCAGACCACCTTTCCTTCCTCCAAAGAAATCTGTATGCAGGTCAGGAAGCAACAGATAGAACTGGACATTGAACAGCAGACTGTTTCCAAATCAGGAAAGGAGTATGTCAAAGCTGTATATTGTCACCCTGCTTATTTAACTAATATGAAGAGTGCATCATGAAAAGTACCAAGATGGATGAAGCACAAGCTGGAATCAAGATTGCTGGGAGAAATATCAATAACCTCAGATATGCAGATGACACCAACCTTTGGCAGGAAGCAAAGAAGAAATAAAGAACTTCTTGATGAAAGTGAAAGAGGAGAGTGAAAAAGTTTGCTTAAAACTCAACATTCAAGAAACTAAGATCATGCAATCTGGTCCCATCACTTCATGGCAAATAGATGGAGAAACAGTGGAAAAAGTGACAGACTTTATTTTGGGGGGCTCCAAAATCACTGCAGATGGTGACTGCAGCCATGAAATTAAAAGATGCTTACTCATTGAAAGAAAAGCTATGACCAACTTACACAGCATTTTAAAAAGCAGAATCATTACTCTGCTGACAAAGGTCCATCTAGTCAAAGATATGGTATTTACAATAGTCATGTATGGATGTGAGAGTTGGACTGTAAAGAAAGCTGAGCACTGAAAAATAGATGCTTTTGAACTATGGTGTTGGAGAAGACTCTTGAGAATCCCCTGGATAGCAAGGAGATTCAACCAGTTCATCCTAAAGGAAATCAATCCTGAATATTCATTGGAAGGACTGATGCTGAAACTGAAACTCCAATACTTTGGCCACCTGATGAGAAGAACTGATTCATTGGTAAAGACCCTGATGCTGGGAGAGATTGAAGGTGGGAGGAGAAGGGGACAACAGAGGATGAGATGGTGGGATGGCATCACCATCTCAATGGACATGAGTTTGAGTAAGCTACAGGAGTTGGTGACAGACAGGGAGGCCTGGCATGCTGCAGTCCGTGGCATTGCAAAGAGTCAGACACAACTGAGTGACTGAGCTGAATGTTGTCTTAAAACCCTATCTCTTGAGCTGTTCAAATATTTGTCAAATAAATAGATTGAGAGAGCTGAAACTACTACTTCATTTCCAAATCACTTTGATGAACTAATATGAACTCATTAGCTTTTTGCAATGTTTCATATATTAATTTTTAATTGTAATAGTTGTTACTTTTAAATTGTTCCTAAAATTATTCATAAAAGCAAATAGATTTTTCAGTGGTTTTAAATATGTAGCTAGATTAATAATTTGGCTTTATATAACATCTATTACAACAGGTTAACATACTACTTTTCCACTTTTTTTCAACATCTATTATAACAGGTTAACATAATGGTTAGGTAAATAAAACTGCTTAACACAAATAAGAAGTAGCAAATAGCAAATGCTATCTTTGCTTCATATGTGGCACCTTCATCTCACTTAAACATTAAAGAAGTTTTAATTTGCAGTTACAATGAAAGCATCTACTCTATTCTATTTCTACATCAATAAGCATTTTCCTTTATTTCCTGTATTTAGTATTCAAGTTTTCATTAGTATTTGTCTCATTTTCCACTAATAGTTTTACTCTGATGAAGTATAATGGCTGTCTTTTAAATGAAATGTAAGGGACATTAAATAGTCATAATTCTTTGCTTTTCTCTGCCATTATTAATTAGTCTCTTTGATGGTACAGACTTTAAATAAAAAACATTGTTTTTTTCAAAGATGTTTTTATTAATAGAAATATGTTGGAAAAGTATTCTTTGATATATACAATGCAAAAGAGGTTTTCAACTTGGGGATTTAAGATGTTTATTCCATTAAGTTTAGTTCAAGAACACTAAAACTCATAATCTACATGCAGCCTTTGAAGTTCATAGTTGGCTGGTAGAGTATCAAGGGTCGATTAAGTTTCCTTATACTTAGTCTCAAGCACTGCTCTGTTATATACACCTCTCTCTCATCAGCATCTCCCTAACCTAAATGCAACCTTTACTGTACTGCAGTTTTGGCAACCTATTACTAGATAGTTTTGGAGTACCCACTGTGATCTAGCCTGACTGAATCAGGCAGGTTGATGCTATGTGTCTGAAGGGAGAGCTAAGCATAATTAGCTATCTCTAATGGTATCACTTTAAAAGATATTTTTACCCTGGAAATTATGGAGGCTTACTTTCTATCTCTGAACTATTTTCTGTCCCTTTACTTTTGCTATGTCAATTCATCCACAGAGAAAGATTTTCTATCCTCTTTGTATATTTCAATGCACAGTTAGATTTTGCTTCCAACACTCTTATTCTCTGGGAGGAAATGGTCTTTCCCTATTTTGAACTCCACCAATAGTCACCCTCTCTGTAACTAATCACGTGGCAGTAAGTTATCTGTGTTCACATAGATTTTTTTCATTGGTATTCTACAGATGAATGGAAAAAGAGACAAATAATATACATCTATGTCATTACTTTAAGCTCTAATTATTATTTTAACAACAATAAACTAATAAATTAAATTTTATTCAGTAGTTTACAATTTGATGCAGAAATCTTGGGAACCATCTTACAATTCAGTATGCCAAAAATATTTAAAAGAATATAGTCTACCTTGCCCACCCTCCTTCTCCACTAACCCTCAACTGTTCTGGTAGCCCAGTTATTAATATTTAAATCAGAAAAGAAAGAAGCAAAAAAATTTGCAAAATTTTATTGAACCAAGTTTGCATGGAAATGACTAAATTTTTTCTTGCCTTGCTTAGAATGGGTGCCTTAAAATTAAAATTGAATCCATTTAAAAGTTAACTTTATATGTAGGCATATTTGAGTTTTTCAATTATAAATAATATACAATCCACACAATGAATGGGGAGCTATAAAACTAGCAAATTATTGATATACATCAAAGTAATTTCTGTGACATTATATTTTATTTTATTTTATATATTTTTTTAATTTATTTATTTATTTTTAATTTTTACTTTACAATCCTGTATTGGTTTTGGCATAGATTGACATGAATCCACCACAGGTGTACATTATATTTTAAAAATTAACAAAAGTTATATGATCTTATCATGACAATGGGTGGCAGGCATTAGGGAACAGGAACAAGGGAGGGTTTTGTCTTCTTTGGAAACAGTGTATAGATACTTACAGAGAGCAAAGAGGAACTAAAGAGCCTCTTGATGAAAGTGAAAGAGGAGAGTGAAAACGCTGGCTTAAACCTCAACATTCAGAAAACTAAGATCGTGGCATCTGGTCCCATCACTTCATGGCAAATAGATGGAGAAACAATGGAAACATTAAGAGACTATTTTGGGGGGCTCCAAAATCACTGCAGATGGTGACTGAGGCATGAAATTAAAAGACAATTGCACCTTGGAAGAAAAGTTATGACCAACCTAGACGGCATATTAAAAAGCAGAGACATTACTTTACCTACAAAGTCTGTCGAGTCAAAGCTATGGTTTTTAAAGTAGTCATGTATGGGTGTGAGAGTTGAACTATAAAGAAAGTTAAGTGCCGAAGAATTGATGCTTTTGAATTGTGGTGTTGGAGAAGACTTCAGAGTCCCTTGGACTGCAAGGAGATCCAACCAGTCCATCCTAAAGGAGATCAGTCCTGAATATTCATTGGAAGGACTGACGCTGAAGCTGAAACTCCAATATTTTGGCCACCTGATGTGAAGAACTGACTCATTTGTAAAGACCCTGATGCTGGAAAGATTGAAGGCAGAAAGAGAAGGGGACGACAGAGGATGAGATGGTTGGATGGCATCACTGACTCGATGGATGGGAGTTTTGAGTAAACTCCGGGAATTGGTGATGGACAGGGAGGTCTGGCGTGCTGCAGTCCATGGGGTCGCAAAATAAATCTTTTTTTATTTTTTAACATTTTATGTTTAACAGTTTAATCCCAACTCTAAGAAAGATAGAAATTACTTGTTTAAATCATAAGTATTCTAGTAAGAGGAAATTACTTCCTCAAAATCTTCAATCAACTCAACAAAATTAATAAGGAAAAGGCAAAGGACAGCAAATAAGTTATAAAAAATAAGATACCATTCCTAAATCTATCAGATTGTAATAGCAATAAATTTGATAGCAATAAATGTGCATATGAATTAATTCCTTGAATAAGAAATCTTATATTATGATTTTTTAAAATTCTGGTTTACACTATTTTTCTGGAGGAAAATATGAAGTAAAATAGGCCAAAGATTGAAAATGGAGAGAAAGAAAGCAATGTAGCAATATCATAAAATAAAAAATGCAAGAATCTAAATTAGCTTTTATGTACTTAAAAATTAATTTCAAAATGTAGAGAGCAAACACTATTTGAAGTGAAAGGAGACATTGGTAAATAATAAACCATATTAATAAGAAAACAGTACACCTTTCAAATCAGGGGGAAAAGAAGACAAAAAGAGAAAAAATTAAGTAACAGAAAACATACATTTTTTAAAATATAAAATGTATTTGTTTTAATTGGAGGCTACTTACTTTACAATATTGTATTGGTTTTTCCATACATCCACATGAATCTGCCCCAGATGTACATGTGTTCCCCATCCTGAACCCCCCTCCCACCTCCTTCCCCATACCATCTCTCTGGGTCATCCCAGTGCACCAGGCCCAAGGACCCTGTCTCATGCATCAAACCTGGACTGGCGATTAATTTCACATATGATAATATACATGTTTCAATGCCATTCTCCCAAATCATCCCACCCTCACCCTCTCCCACAGAGTCCAAAAAACTGTTCTATACATCTGTGTCTCTTTTGCTGTCTCACATACAGGGTTATCATTACCATCTTTCTAAATTCCATGTATATGCATTAGTATACTGTATTGGACTGAACTGAACTGATACTGTATTGGTGTTTTTCTTTCTGGCTTACTTCACTCTGTGTAATTGGCTCCAGTTTCATCCACCTCATTAGAACTGATTCAAATGTATTCTTTTAAATGGCTGAGTAATATTCCATTGTGTATATGTACCACAGCTTTCTTATCCATTCATCTGCCAATGGGCATCTAGGTTGCTTCCATGTCCTAGCTATTGTAAACAGTGCTGTGACAAACATTGGGGTACATGTGTCTCTTTCGATTCTGGTTTCCTCGGTGTGTATGCCCAGCAGTGGGATTGCTGGGTCATATGGCAACTCTATTTCCGTTTTTTTTTTAGGTAATCTCCACACTGTTCTCACTAGTGGCTATACTAGTTTGCATTCCCACCAACAGTGTTAAGAGGGTTCCCTTTTCTCCACACCCTCTCCAGCATTTATTGTTTATAGACTTTTGGATAACAGCCATTCTGACTGGCATGAAATGGTACCTCATTGTAGTTTTGATGTGCATTTCTCTGATAATGAGTGATGTTGAGCATCTTTTCATGTGTTTTTTAGCCATTTGTATGTCTTCTTTGGAGAAATGTCTGTTTAGTTCTTTGGTCCATTTTTTGACTGGGTCATTTATTTTTCTGGAATTGAGCTGCAGGAGTTGCTTGTATATTTTTGAGATTAATTCTTTGTCAGTTGCTTTGTTTGCTATTATTTTCTCCCATTCTGAAGGCTGTCTTTTCACCTTGCTTATAGTTTCCTTTGAAAATATACATTTTAAAAGATATAGTGAAACATTCATAAAAATTAACTGTGTATCAACCACAAGATTATTGCAGCATACCTGAAGTACACAAAACACACCTCTCATATTTTATGCAAAAAATAAAAATAAGAACTTAGAAGTTGATGGTATGGAAAAACAGCAGAAAGCATACACATGAAAAATATTTAAAGTGAAATTCTCTTCTAAATAAAATCTTAGCTTTAATAGAATGGAAAAACAATGAAATCTTTAGAAATGAAAGAACTTCAAATAAAAAGACTCATGGGATCATACAAACCATGATATAGTTAATGCTGCTGCTGCTGCTGCTGTCACTTCAGTCGTGTCCGACTCTGTGCAACCCCATAGACGGCAGCCCACCAGGCTCCCCCATCCCTGGGATTCTCCAGGCAAGAACACTGGAGTGGGTTGCCATTTCCTTCTCCAATGCCTGAAAGTGAAAAGTGAAAATGAAGTCACTCAGTCGTGTCCAACTCTTAGCAACCCCATGGACTGCAGCCTACCAGGCTCCTCCGTCCATGGGATTTTCCAGGCAAGACTACTGGAGTGGGGTGCCATTGCCTTCTCTAGATATGGTTAATAATAAGTTTCAAAAGAAATATGCAAGTCCTATATAAAAATAAATTAAAATATTGATCTTTATTGACAGAAATGAAGCGATCTTAAAATAGTGAAGCACCACTCTCATGGAACATGGCAAACTGTATAAATTTTCTCTAAGCACAAACTATAAAAAATATGTTTATACCATAAAACTAATGAATCTGTTATGGCACAAGCATAGAAAATATAAGTAGAAAAAATATAAGTAATTTGAGAATTCAGATATAAACTGTCATATAAAGTACAATATAATTTATTTTTAAAGAGTAGAATTTCAATAGATGCTAAACTATTGTGAAAAGGAAAGTTTTCTGTCACTGAACAATATTTTGACATTTGAATTTTCACAGCATGGGTATGCATGATTTTCTCTGTAAAGAAAGCAATGACTTATGGAAAATTGCTATTTATTTGAAAAAATAAAATTGGTCTGCTCATATATATGCAATTTAGACAAATGTTATGTGAAGTAATTTGTAGCCATTTCCAAATAAATGAAATATATGTTAAAACAGCAAAAAGTTTATGGAAATATATTTATGTACCTAAGTGTGTTTGTGTAAAAATATATATGTATCCCATTTTTACATTATAAGGTCTTTGTCTGCATATATTAGACATGTATGGGAAAAGAATTAGAAGGATTAACTGTACAGATATTACTGATCAAGGAGAGGAAGAAAAGGAGGGTTTGTTCTTTATATGTCTCCTAAAACTGTGATAGAACCTGGGATTACATAAAGCATCTAATATATTGTCTCTGCCTTCTAGCGATTCACACACTGTGGTGGGAAGCCAAACCTAAATAAAACAATGCATGAAATGAAGGCAATATATGACTGTGCCAGAATCCTGGCCCACCGGCACTCAGTCACACATGTCTCGATATTTCCAACTTAATGGAAACTTTCAGAAAGTGGCATCACAGATTTTCTCATAGCATGGGTTCAAATTATTTGGGCAGTTTCATAACTGATAGCAAGGAAGGAACAAAAGAACAGATTACCTGGAAAATACAATACCATGATATCCATGTTCCAACACTGATATTTAGAAAAGGAAAACAAAAATGAAGGGCCAGGTAAAAGGAGAATAGAGGATGATAAAGTAAAATCATTTTAACTCTTTTATAAGAATATTTTTTATCCCTTAGTAAACATTGCATATTGTGTATTATATACAATATAACTTAAGTACAGAAAATGCTTCTCCTAGGAAACGGTTTTCTAAACAAAGCAATATTTGAAAAGTGTAGAAGAAGAGTCTATCAACTGATACTAAATGTAATTCAAGCAAATGTTTCTTCCATTAGTATAAGTGTCAAATGACAGATTGCTGCCTTCTATTTTACTAAAATTCTAATTAGAATTAGCTTGGAAATGAAACATTCAGTGGTTGAAAAGCAACTGCATTTTCAGAGGAAGATGCAGTAATGGCATAGAGTACAAACAGTTCAAGGTAGATAACATTTCTTACTTAATAGGTACCTGTGGTTTTCCATTGTAGAAACTAGTTTGTAGAAACTAGTTTGAATAAAATTTCTCATGAAATTACTCCTAATAATGAAAATAATAGGCTAATTTTAAATGAATTAAAGGGACTTAAACACACCTATCTAGTTTCTTTTTTTATTAAATACTATCTCTGATAAGTTAAATACAGAAGTGCAATGAAATTTCTGCATCTATGTTAAGTAATATGTCAAAGATATCTACTCTATATTCTAACTTGCAGCATGTATTTCTGTAGATACGTTTCCCCAGATTTGTAAATGTGCCTTCAGGTCAAAGCCATTTCCATTAAACAAACTAAAAAATGTAATAAATTTTGTTCCCTATGCTATTGAAAAGAGTAAAAGCTAGAAATGATGTGGGAAGCAGTAAATAATTTGCATATTATGTTAGTATCCAATATTGCAATATGATATCAGTTGCATTGTTATTCTAAAGTCAATGTAAAGATTTTCTGGCAAAGAAAGGGCAAATTCAAGCCAAATTATTTTCTATAAAATTTATATATGTTCTGTTTCTCTTATTACTTTCCTCCAACTTATTACTTTTAAACAACACTACATAGTCACATAATAAACTGCAACACTATGTGTGAAGGGGTGATATAAGAAAACCAAAACAAGTTTAATACTTGACTTACAGGAATTAGCAAGAAGTAAGACATTACTTTAAACTTAATAGTACAGAGATGGAGAGAAGGGGGTGATTACTAGCTAATTTCAATATTGCTCATAGGCAGGAAAAATTAGAAAATAGTCTTCCTTTCCCCTTCCCTCCAAAAAACCAAAGAAGCTAAAAGTTTTCATAAAAGCATTAATGTATAGATAATATCTAGAACAAAATATTACCATTCCTAAATAATACAATTCAGTTCAGTTGCTTAGTCATCTCCAACTCT
Source organism: Oryx dammah (assembly GCF_014754425.2). Lineage (NCBI taxonomy): Eukaryota > Metazoa > Chordata > Mammalia > Artiodactyla > Bovidae > Oryx > Oryx dammah. The sequence goes on from NW_024070213.1 coordinate 101,147,975, forward strand.
TTGCAACCCCATAGACTGTAGCAGGCCAGGCCTCCTTGTCCATCACCAACTCCTGGAGCTTGCTCAACTCATGTCCATCGAGTTGGTGATGTCATCCAACTTTCTCATCCTCTGTTGTCCCCTTATCCTCCCACCTTCAATCTTTCCAAACATTAGGGTCTTTTCCAGTGAGTCAATTCTTTGCATCAGAAGGCCAAAATATTGGAGCTTCAGCTTCAGCATCAGTCCTTCCAATGAATATTCAGGTCGATTTCCTTTAGGATTGACCAGTTTGATCTCCTTGCTGTCCAAGAGACTCTCAAGGGTCTTCTCCAACTCCACAATTCAAAAGCATCAATTTTTCGGCGTTCAGTTTCCTTTATGGTCCAACTCTCATGTCCATACCTGACTACTGGAAAAACCATAGCTTTTGACTATACAGACCTTTGTCAGTAAAGATGGCTCTGCTTTTTAATGTGTGGTCTAGCTTTGTCATAGCTTTTCTTTCAAGGAGCAAGCGTATTTTAATTTTATGGCAAAAATCACCATCTGCAGCGGTTTTGGAGCCCAAGAAAACAAAATCTGTCATGGTTTCCATTGTGTCCCATCTATTTGCTTTGAAGTGATGGGTCTGGATACATGATCTTAGTTTTTTTTAATGTTGAGCTTTAAGCCAACTTTTTCACTCTCCTCTTTCACTTTCATCAAGAGACTGTTTAGTTCCTCTTTGCTTTCATAAGGGTGGTGCCATCTGCATATCTGAGGCTATTGATATTTCTCCCTGCAGTCTTGATTCCAGCTTGTGCTTCATCCAGTCCAGGATTTCATGTGATGTACTCCATTTGTGAATATATGTATAAAATTCTAAAAATAGTTGTGAATAAGAGGAAATACATTTAAAGGACTAGAACAGGCAGCTAAGACATCAAAACCAGGTAAATATTGTACATTAGTATAAAAAGTAATTTTAAAGCATTCTTTAAAAATCAAAAGTAAGATGACAAAAATTAAATACATATTCAGAAACACAGCACAGGAAACTATCTCAAGTAATTTTAAGTATCCTTACGAGTATGTATAAAATGTGAATACTTAGTTAGGATATATTAGGGAATATGATAATAGAGTTGAAATATCCCCTGTGTGAAATGATTCTAAAGGTATCCATGGACGGTAGAGCTAGAAATACAGAACTCATCTACATCTATTTGCTCAATGATGCGCTTCATGATACTGGGCAAGGAGAGCAGGAAAAAGCAGAAGATCTAGAATCATTTACCAGTCAGAATAAAGGGGCAGAGGAAGGGAAGAAATTATAAAATAAAGAGGTAGTAAAGGCTGGATGGCATCACCGACTTGATGGACGTGAGTCTGAGTGAACTCCGGGAGATGGTGATGGACAGGAAGGCCTGGCGTGCTGTGATTCATGGGGTCGCAAAGAGTCGGACACTACTGAGCGACTGAACTGAACTGAACTGAACTGAAAGTAATAGAAGTATATATTTACTGTGCTGTGCTGTTCTTAGTTGCTCAGTCATGTCCTACTCTTTGTGACCACCTGGACTGTAGCCCACCAAGCTCCTCTGTCCATGGGGATTCTCCAGGCATAAATACTGGAGTGGGTTGCCATGCCCTCCTCCAGGGGATCTTTCCAACCGAGGGATAGAACCCATGTCTCCCCCATTGCAGGCAGATTCTTTACTGACTGAACCACCAGAGAAGCCCATAAATGTACTATGGCTTCTTTATTCAGTCATCTGTTGATGGACATCTAGGTTGCTTCAATGTCCTAGCTATTGTAAATATCACTGCAATAACATTGGGGTAAATTTAAAAAAAAAAATAGGATCAAGAAGAGAGTAGTGCTTTGGAAATTATAAAAAGAGTGCATTTAGAAGTTAGATAGTATTCAAGAGCACCCAGGGCTTCCCTGGTGGCTCAAATGGTAAAGAATCTGCCTGCAATGCAAGAGATGTAAGTTCAGTCCCTGGGTCTGGAAGATCCCCTGGAGAAAGGAATGGCAATCCACTCCAGTATTCTTGCCTGGGAAATCCCTTGCACAGACGAGCCTGGCGGGGTACAGTCCATAGGGTCCCTAAGAGTTGGACACGACTGTGCAACTAACACTTTCACTTTCCTTCACTTTCAAAAGCACCTAATACTACTGGAGATTTGGGCTCAATATAGTCTCCTAAATAATTTTTGCACTATAATATGAGCAATGCCTTTTATTAGGTATTAACCTCATAATGTAATTTCCTTGTTATTAAGCACTGTGCATAATTTATAGGACATAGCAAAATGATTTCACATATTAAACTCCAAAGAAATGATTAATGAGAAGCAATGTGAATTCTAAATATATCTTGGTATTTTCTGTGTGGTCAGTTCTACCAAATGGCTATTGAGAAAGTTTTGTCTATCAGGAACTTCAGGAGCCAGTTGCAGGGGAAAGGGGAAACATACTATCAAATGATCTGATAGAATGCTGGGTGAAGAAAGAAAGTGTTCTATATGCAAAATCAAGAAAGTCAAAGAAAGTTTGAAAAATAAGAGAACTTTAGTTCTAAAGAGTGAGTAGAAAGGGACATACTAATAAAAGATATTTAATGATAGAAAAAGTGAGGTTATAAAGGAGAGAACCAAAGAGCTCAGGGTTAGCTTTGAAAGAAGGGAATCTACATTTACCTCTGATATTACATGGCAGACGAGAGCATGGAAACAAAGGTTTGACGGGGGATGGAAGGGTTCATGAGAGATAGCTTTATATGTTGAGTTAAAAGAGCAATCACATGTCTCTGAGATGGTGTGTTCCTGTTATAGTTCTATGGTGCTCACACACTGCAGCACTAAAGATTCAGCTTAACTAAATATAATGGCAAAGGGAAAATGGATCGCATCTTTTTTTTTTTTTTAATTTTATGTATTTAATTTTGGTTGCAGGCTTTCTTTAGTTGCAGCCAGTGGGAGCAACTGTTCCTTGCGGTGGGCAGCTTCTCTTTGTGTTGGCTTCTCTTATGGAACATGAGCTCCAGGTGCATGGGCTTCAGTCGGTGCAGCATGCGGGCTCAGTAGCTGTGGCACATGGGTTTAGCTGCTCCGAGGCATGTGGAATCTTCCCGAACCAGGGACAGAACCTGTGTTTCCTACACTGGCAGGTGGCTTCTGCCACCAGGGAAGTTCTGGATCTATTCTTGAGTAGAATGTTTAAGGGTAAAATAAAGAGTTCACTTGAAATCCAAAAATACAGCAAAAACTGAGAATTTAGTTAAAATGAATTTATACGAATTAGTGCTAATTTTTTCCTAGGGCACACATGTTCTACATATACAAATCCCCAATGTTAATATGATATTTTCACTTCCCTTTTTAATCTTTTCAATCTCTAATTATAATGATGAGCTTGGGAAATTAAATCACATAAACTCTTTAAGCTTCAGTTTTAATATAAATAGAAGAATAGGGTAGGATAACTTACCTGCATCTTACTTCCAAGTTGTGTGAGCATTATTGCCTAATCAAACATGTTAGTGGAATGTGCAGTAACATGATAGTTGCTCTTGCATACTAAAAGACAAGCTTTAAATTCTTTTTCATAGCCTGTAATGACTGATTTTTTATGTGAACCAGAGTGATTGTGTGGTTATTTGAGAGAAATATGATCTGCAATGAGAAAAAAACACAAAGATCTCTTTTCACTTTGGCAAATATTTTTATCCTGTCATATATCAGAGAAGACTAGAAAGCCAAGGGTTATTGTAGGGTGACAAGGAAAAAGCTCTACTTACTTCTTGAAGTTAAAAAAGAGAATGAAAAACAATTTCAAGTTCTTCCTGTGAAACTGGGGAGTATGGCTTAGTGCCTTGGGGGTCCTCTCTGGGGAACTGTTATGTGATAAAGGAAAGGCTAGCTTCTTTCTCATAATGTCTTTGTGTGTCTGGTGAATGCCAGAGGCATTCACTTACAGGTCATGTGAAACTTCTGTGGCAGCATCAAGATACGATACACTTCAAGGGCTCCTTATCGAGCTATCAGGACCCAGAAACATACCTTTGTCAAGAAACATCTTTTTATCATTTTTTTCCCTGAAACTCTATATTTAAGTTGTAGATTTTTAGTGCAATCACATAAAATAAGAGAGGAGGTGTAAAGCTATGAGTTTCAAGCTCTCATTATTTCTTTGTGTTTGCTGTTTGTTAGTTGCCTAACTTCCAGCCATTTCAGGACAAAGTCTACTAGTCTTGAGATACTGTCATTCATACTTAAATTCTTCCTGCCTGATTAGCCATTTATGTTCTGCTTCCTTTTGCATTTGGCTAGTGATATTGAAATTCATTAATACTTCCTATAAAACAAAATATCCTGAGGATTCTCAGGGTAATGTTAATATATGAAGTCAGTGGAGGAAAAGTGGTTAACAACCCATCACTATTTTCATGTTAAGAAATTTTGACAATTATATGTCAAGGTTTTGTGTTTCTGCCTCATTTACTCAACTCTTAGGAAATAGCTGTTATTCAAGGCTACTGCTTTTATTCTTCCCTTCCTAATAAATCTTTTTGAAAACATTTGAGGCAACTTTTTTTTTCTATATCCCTGCTTTAGCATAAAGAATTAGAATACCCCTGAGCTTAGCACAACTTACTTTAAATGCTTTCCTTTTGGTTTTTCATAGTTTTGTTGTGAGCTAATCTGGTTTGGTACTTTATGTGACACTTTATAGGAAAGAGGAAACTGGGGATACATCTTTAACTTTTTAGATAAATCACTACAACTGGGGAAACAAGATGAATCTGTTTTCCTCTGAATTTTTGTTATCCAGTAGTAGATTAAACAATAATTTGTAGCTATGGGTTTAAGAAAATACAGTTTAGAAAGAGTCTAGGAAGGCAACGCAAACACATGCGAATTTTTTCTCCTGCTCAGATGACCTAACTAACGGGCCTGGAAGAAGAGTCTAAAGACGTTGATGGCTTTCAGTTTTTAAGAGGCTGGTGGTAGTGATTCAGTTTCTAAGTCATGTCCCACTCTTGCAACCCCATGGACTGTAGCCTGCCAGGATTTCCCAGGCAATAATTCTGGAGTGGTTGTCCTGCCTTTGTTCCTTCTCTGGGGATCTTCCCAACTCAGCAATCAAACCTGCATCTCCTGCATTGCAGGAAGCATAATGCATGGCAGTTTGTCTCCTGCATTGTTAAATCAACAGATATCTTCCTGAGAAATTGGATTTTAAAAACATTTCCCTGAGAACTGATGATCTAATGATTGGGTGGGGGATGGAGGAGGAAGAACATCAAAAATTTTAATTAAAAGCAAACAAGTTCAATCTAATACAGACAAATGTACACACAGTGTTTTATTGATCCTACAATAGTTTAAATTCACAACTATATCTATATGTTATTGCATCATGCCTACGAAACATATGCAAGAAGTTTGCTACAAATAAATGCAATGTATTAAAAATATAGAGATTCTAGAGAATGGTTCTTTGAATGAAAATGCAATAAAACTACACAAAGTATTTCAGGAATTTGTTGATAATTCTTCAGACAATTCTTCAGATAAAAGAGGAAGAGTCTAAGCATATTTCACATCGTTTTAATAATCTGATATTTATATTAGACTCTCTGAGAATTGTACTGAATCTTACAATTTAACATTTATAACCTGTTTTCTCTTTTCCCTGAAGATGCCTAACCTGTAGTTTATATATGTTAGTACTACATTTTTTTTCACACAATAAGGATTATCCTTTAGGAAGCTTCAGCAAACACTATATGATTGAAAAAAACCTAAATAGTCTCTCAATAAAATTAGGAATAAGACAAAGATACCCACAGTAGCTACTAAAATTCTGTATTAATTTTAAATTTTTAAATCAGAGAAGACAAAACAATAAGTGATAAAAATTCAGATGAAGAAGAGACTAATTTGTTGTTAGTTACAGATGTTATACTGGGATACATAAAATCTGGAAGAAGTGGCTGCAATGGCCACGGGGTCCTCAGTGGTACCTCTGGGTTCAATGGCAAGGGCCCGGGGCAGGTGGCATTGATGATGGAGTTGATGGTGTGCACATGTTTGGCCTCAGCTGCCTGCATGGTGCAGGGGTTGGTGCTGGCCCACGATGGCGACACTGACTGGGGCTGATGTGTGTGCATGAACAGTCCAGGTGCCAAGCATGCACTTGTGTGGCTGCAGGGACTAAGTGCAGGCTCAAGTGCAGTAGTGCAGGCTGGTGACACGAGTCAAGGTCAGCAGCATACAGGTACACAGCCCCTGAGGACCCCCTCTTCCGCAGCTCTCACCATCAAGGATCATGCAGTTGTGATGTCATGGACCCCAACTGCTTGAGCTACGGAGACATCATATCCCTCCCAAGATGGAAAGTTGCCATGCACCCCTGTACTTGGTACCCCCTGCTATTAGATGCAGGTCAAAGCACACTCTAGGATGCTCCCATCCACAGTGAAGCATCTTCTTACCAAAGCCAGTCCAGAAAGTCTGGAAACAGTGAGTGCTTCTTCAAACATACAGACATTGACACAGCGCTGCAGAGCTCATGAAATCAGGGAAACATGACACAACCAAGGGAACACAGTGGAGGCCCAGGAACTGACACTGAGGATGCAGAGTTCTATGAACTCATCAGATCTTTAAATTCAGCTTCCCTTTTGATCAATAATCCAAATTTTTAGTCATTTCTTTCTTCTCATGATTAACTACACGTAGTCAGGAGGAACCAGGCTACCTACATTTTGCCTAGAAATTTCCTCAGCCAAGTATCTGGTTTCACTGGTGAATTCTACTTTCCATAAAGCATTTGGAGACAAACGCAATTCAGTCGATCTCTTTGCCACTTTATAACAAAGATTGCTTTTCCTCAAGTATCCAATAATATATTTCTCATTTCCATCTGAACCCCATCAGAGTGGCCTGTACTGTCCACACTTCTCCAACATTCTGTTCACAAGTACTTTGCTAGTCTCTAAGAAGATTGGGGCTCTCTCTTCAGCTCCCCTCTTTGCTTTCCGAGGTCTCACCAGAATACCTTGTAAAGGTCTATTTAGCAATGTCATTTTGTTTTGTTTTGTTTTCTAACATGCACCTCAAAACTCTTTCATCCTCTGTCTATTAAACAGCTCCAAAATCACTTCTGTATTTTTACAGCTTTATAGCAGTAGCATCCCTGCTTCCAGTTACCAATTTATCCCTTGGTCCATGTAGACTGCTATCATGCTTGCATTCAGGCGCTCAGTCATATCTGACTCTTTGCAACCCCATGGGCTGTCCATGGGGTTCTCCAGGCCAGAATATTGGATTGGGTTGCCATTTCCTTCTTCAGGGGATCTTCCGGACCCAGGGATAGAACCCCTGTCTCCTGCATTGCAATCAGATTCTTTACCATCTGAGCCACCAGGGAAAGCCCTTAGACTCCTATAACAAGATACTACAGACTGAGTGGATTAAGTGACAGACATTTATTACTCATAGCTCTGAGGCTGGGGATTCAAGATCAAGATGCTAGCATATTTGGTAACCGATGAAGCCTGCTTTCTGGTCCATCTTCTCACTGTTCCCGCATGGCAGAAGCAGCCAGGGAGCTTTCTGGCAGTACATTTTAAAGGGCACCAATCCAATCTGTGAGGCCTCACATCAGTACCCAGTCATCTTCCAAAGTCCCCACCTCCATTATCATCACTTATTGGGAGTTAAGTTTCAACATATGAATTTTGAGGGGACGTAAACATTCAGTCTATGGAAGATTAAAGTGCCAAAAAAAAAAAAAAACCCAAATCAGGAGAGTAAAGTCAGTCAAACATGTTAGAATTATTTTGCTATTGAAAGATTCAAATTAACTTTGGGTTTGTAAAAAGGCTCTCATTTTTCCCCACACCATTGATTTTTATAATGAACAACCCCCTCAAAAAAAGGTATTCATGTAAAGAGAAGTTTCAAATATATTTTGTATCATTTGTAATAGTTTGATCCTTATATTAAACTTTCCTTTTAATAACTTTGTAGTAAAATTTACAATTTACCATTTACAACTGCACTGGAATATTTTTCTATTTTTTCAGAAGATGCCTATACTGTGGTTGATGCATGTCAGTACTAAATCTCTCTTAAGAAGACCTCATATTTGACAGAAAGATATGCTCCAGAATGTCTCTGAAGAAATAGAGTAATTCAAATGAGTTGTTGCCTACCAATTCCTTTTTTTCAGTATAAGATTTACTTTATTTCCAGTTAGTCAAAGGAATCATCCCACTGGGAAAATAAAGACACATGATAATGCTGAAAAGAATCATAGGATTCTAATGGTGAAAAGACCTTAGAGAATGTTCACTTAGGAGTCCTCAATTTGCAGATGAGGAAATTGAGGGCAGTCTAAGGTTGCACAGCTGGTTTAATGGCAGTGCCAGAATTAGAAAGACCATTTCCTGGTTCTCAGTCCAGTGCTCTTTTGATTATAATGTGCTGTGGCCCACTTCATGACACCTCTGAAAGAGGGTTCTCATAAAGCATCTATGCATGACTCACAGCATGTCCAACAGAAATACTTTTACTGCTGAAAAATGCCTGCCAAGGATTCTGCTACTAAGATCTCCCACTGGGCAAGGGTCCTTTAGACAGCACACGGCACAAACTGTAATGACTTATATAATGTCTCCATTCTCTAGTGACATGGAGCCTTCACAATGTAGGCTTTTTTTTTTTTAACGATGATTTTAAGCAACCATCTCAATTGTCTGTTTTTCTGTACCAGGTCCCATGAGATATTCTACAACCTCTCGCACTCAATAATGTTATGTTTTAGGGTAACAGAAGGTACTTCAGTATAGTTGATCTTATCTGTATAGATCTCTCTCTCTCTCTTTTTTTTTTTTCTTTATCCGTTTAGAAGCCAGTGTGACCTCTCTGGCCCTTTCTGTAACTGAGCAATTGAGCAAAGCCTCAATGTAAGACCTATATTCACAGCAATAGTGCAAAATGTCACTGAGATGCCAACCCAGAATTCAGTCAATCCCTGTTCCCAAATAACAGATAATTCCTGTTCTGTGCTCCAGGAGCTGTAACAGACATTGTTCTCCGGTATCATCAGTTGTGCTAGATGAACACTATTCTCTTGAATATTACAGAAAGCTGGATTCCTGATGAATCTGTAAATTCATGTGGACAAAAAAAACCCAGAGCTATCAAAATAAATGTGATGCTATGATAAATAGGATGTTTGAGATATTAAAAATGAGGCCCTTGATTTTTGTCCAATGATAGCTCATTCTCTAGTTTGGATCACAGACTCTCATATTTAAATCACTTTGACTATGCTGCCTTCCCATCATTCCAAAAAGTCACCATGGCAACAAATCAATAGCAACGAAAACCATTTTGCTACATATTGTTCTTTAACATCTATAGGTTACTAGGATGTATTTTGGAATATAATCCATCATCTAGGAACTTTTCAAAAATTTTATTCTTATTTCACTGTTACTGCTTCCTTATCAACAGTAACCACATATATTTTCTGCAGTGTGAAGTGCTAAAACGATCTTACATTACAAAACACACTCCCTCTGTCTTTCCCTTGAATAACAGAGAAACAATAGTGATTTCTATTTCCATCAACGAAATGTTATTTACTTTTAATTTTTTTTATTTAAGTTGAATGCCTAAGATATATTTACACAATTTACAGCCTTGATTTCATGTATAATTTGTTTTAAAAATACACAGATATTTCCATGCAGAGAGCATAAGCCTATTCTAAGAATTAAACACTTTAATCCTGTTACCTAAAAATTTTACCAGTTAATGGAAAACCATAATTGTATTTTAAATCATACTCACACTAGGAAGCTAACTTTATGGGGCAGCGTATTTATTTTAATATGTCCTCCCTACAGTTAATAAATGTCTCTTTCTCTTTCTCCACACCTATTAATTTTGAGTAGAATATACAACTCCAACCATCCACTGTTATTAAAGCAGTAATGTTAACCTCTGGTTGCAGTGTTTTGATTCCGATTGAATTCATGGTACATTTGAAGTGTGTGTGCATATGTGTATTCACTGACTAGTTTTTATAAGCAGATTGAGGCATACTCAAAAGGGATAATCCTTTAAGCTGATTTAATAGCACTTCATATATTTTCAATTTTTTGTAATGTTCTATTTGTTGATCAGGCAAACATATGTTGCCTATTTCCCTGATAATCAAAATAAAATAGAAAAGTCAAAAATATAAAGTAAACTTTAAAAAACAAGTCAAAACATGAATTATGATAAAAGCCTGAGTCAGTTCAGTTCAGTTTAGTCGCTTGGTCCTGTCCAACTCTTTGTGACCCCATGGACTGTAGCCAGCCATGTTTCTCTGTCCATGGACTTCTCCAGGCAAGAATACTGGAATGGGTTGCCATTCCCTTCTTCAGGGGATCTTACCAACCCAGGGATCAAACTCAATCTCCTGCATTGCAGGCAAATTCTTAACCATCTGAACCACCATGGAAACCCAAGTATAGTTCTAAAAAGCACAATTGTACAGCATAACAGCTGGCATACAGGGGCCGGCATTGAGTGAACAGGCAAGAAGAGATACTGACTGGAGGACTGAGAGGAGGTGGGAGACTGTAGAGCTGAAAGATTGTCAGCAATAGGAGACAGAGTGAATGAAAGTGTTAGTCACATCAGACTCTTTGCAACCTGTAGCCTACCAGACTCCTCTGTCCATGGACTTAGCTAGGCAAGAATACTGGAGTGAGTTGCTATTTCTTCTCCCATGGTATCTTCCTGATGCAGGGTTTAAACCTGGGTCTCCTGCATTACAGGCAGATTTTTTACAGTCTGAGCCACGAGGGAAGTAACTTTCCCAGCCAAAGGAAAGGAGTAGGATTGTGAAAGACAAAGCAGTCACTTTAGTTGAAAGCAGAATACTTAAATATAGCAGCTGGCAGAAGGACGACCAAAAAATACAGATAGTAAGGTGAGAGTGGAGAGAGGAGAAATGCAGGTCACACTCTGATAAGAAAGATGCTTTGTCAACAGCATCAGAAAACACAGGACTCAAACGGTGGTATACCATTGGCTCTGTAAGTCACCCCTGGTAAAGAAGTATCTGAAAGGTTAGAGAAGTATTGTCCAAGGCTAAAAAGTATGCAGGGCCTGAGCTATGGTCACCCAGTGTAATAGAACAGATAGCACAGCAAGAAGAACTTCTGGGTGACAGTAGGGTAGGTCAACTGGAAGTTTAAAAAGGAAAATGGAAAGAAAAGGAGAGGAGAAAAGGTGGAGGGCAAACCCACTGATGATTTAGCCATTCCATTCAATGACCACATGCCTAAAAGGAGAACCTGTCCCCAATAGTATCCATTTCACTTTATCTTCAATGTTTAAATATTTTTCATGTTTAAAGATACAAAATTGTGACTTTAATATAGCACATATATATATATATACTTTTTTACATATTTTGTATATGTACATTGTCCATTTCCCATGCATGTTATATGTGTCTGTATATATATATACACAATTTCACTCATTTCACGTGTTAGCAAGGTCATGCCCAAAATCTTCCAAGCTAGGCTTCAACAGTGCATGAACCAAAAACTTCCAGATGTTCAACCTGGATATAGAAAAGGCAGAGAAACCAGAGATCAAAATGCCAACATCCACTGGATCATAGAAAAAGCAACAGAGTTCCAGAAAAACATCTACTTCAGCTTCACTGACTATGCTAAAGCTTTTGATTGTGTGGATCACAACAAACCATGGAAAATTCTTAAAGTGATGGGAATACCAGACCACTTTACCTGAATCCTGAGAAACCTGTATGCAGGTCAACAAGCAACAGTTAGAACCGGACATAGAACAGACTGGTTCCAAATTTGGAAAGGAGTACCTCAAGGGTGTATATTGTCACCCTACTTACTTAACTTATATGCAGAGTACATCATACGAAATACTGGAATGGATGAAGCACAAGCTTAAAACAAGACTGCTGGGAGAAATATCAATAACTGCAGATGTGCAGATGATACCATTCTTATGGCAGAAAGCAAAAAGGAACTAAAGAGCTTCTTGATGAAGGTGAAAGAGGAGAATGAAAAAACTGGCTTAAAACTCAACATTCAAAAAATTAATGTCATGGTAATAAACTAAGAATAATATGTGTGTCAGATTTTCCTCAGGGTTTTACAAACTTTACCCTTCAGTGTATGTGCTTCTCATGTTTTAGAAAATCCTTGCTTTGCCATTCTTCAGTTCAGTTCAGAGGAGTCACTCAGTCATGTCTGACTCTTTGCGACCAAATGGACAGCAGCACACCAGGCTTCCTTGTCCATCACTAACTCCTGGAGTCTACTGTAACTCACGTCCATCGCATCTGTGATGCCATCCAACCATCTCATCCTCTGTCATCCCTTTCTCCTCCCACCTTCAATCTTTCCCAGCATCAGGGTCTTCTCCAAGGAGTCTGTATTTCACATCACGTGGCCAAAGTATTGGAGTTTCAACATCAACATCAGTCTTTCCAGTGAATATTCAGGACTGATTTCCTTTAGGATGGACTGGTTGGATCTCCTTGCTGTCCAAGGGACTCTCAAGAGTCTTCTCCAACACTACAGTTCAAAAGCATCAATTCTTTGGTGCTCAGCTTTCTTTAGAGTCCAACTTATACATCCATACATGACTGGAAAAACCATAGCTTTGACTAGATGGATATTTGTTGGTAAAGTAATGTCTCTGCTTTTTAATAAATTTGGTCATAAATTTTCTTCAAAGAAGCAAGCATCTTAATTTTATGGCTGCAGTCACCATCAGCAGTGATTTTCGAGCCCCCCAAAATAAAGTCTATCACTATTTCCATTATTTCCTCATCTATTTCACATGAATGATGGGAGCAGATGCCATGATCTTAGTTTTTTGAATATTGAGTTTTAAGACAACTTTTTCACTCTCCTCTTTCACTTTCATCAAGAGGTTCTTTATTTCTTTTTCAATTTCTGCCAAAGGGTGGTGTCATCTGCATATCTGAGGTTATTGATATTTCTCGCAGCAATCTTGATTCCAGCTTGTGCTTCATCCAGCCCAGCATTTTGTATGATATATGCTGCATATAAGTTAAATAAGCAGGGTGAAAATATACAGCCTTGATGTACTCCTTTACCGATTTGGAACCAGTCTGTTTTTCCATGTCCAGTTCTAACTGTTGCTTGTTGACATGCATACAAATTTCTCAGATGGCAGGTCAAGTGGTCTGGTATTCCCATCTCTTTAAGAATTTTCCACAGTGTGTTGTGGTCCACACAGTCAAAGGCTTTGGCATAGTTAATAAAGCAGAAGTCGATTTTTTTCTGGAACTCTTTTGCTTTTTCAATGATCCAATGGATGTTGGCAATTTGATCTCCAATTTCTCAGCCTTTTCTAAATCCAGCTTGAACATCTGGAAATTCATGGTTCATGTACCATTGAAGCCTGGCATGGAGAATTTTGAGCAATACTTTACTAGTGTGTGAGATGATCAAACTTGTGCAGCAGTTTGAGCATTCTTTGGCATTGCATTTCTTTGGGACTGGAATGAAAACTGACCTTTTCCAGTCCTGTGGCCCCTGTTGAGTTTTCCAGATTTGCTGGCATACTGAGTTCAACACTTTAACAACATCATCTTTTAGGATTTGAAATAGCTCAACTGGAATTCCATCACCTCCACTAGTTTTGTTCATAGTGATGCTTCCTAAGACTCACTTGACTTTGCATTCCAGAATGTCTGACTCTAGGTGAGTGATCACATCATGATTATCTAGGTCATAAAGATCTTTTTTGTATAGCTCTTCTGTGCATTGTTGCCACCTCTTCTTAATGTCTTCTGCTTCTATTAGGTCCATACCATTTCTATCCTTTATTGTTCCCATCTTAGCTTGAAATTGTTCCTTGGTATCTCTAATTTTCTTGAAGAAATCTGTAGTGTTCCCCATCCTATTATTTTCCTCTATTTCTTTCCATGAATCACTGAGGAAGTCTTTCTTATCTCTCCTTGAATTCTTTGGAAGTCTGCATTCAAGTGGGTATATCTTTCTTTTTCTCATTTACCTTTCACTTCTCTTCTTTTTATAACTAATTGTAAGTCCAGCTCAAACAACCATTTTGCCTTTTTGCGTTTCTTTTTGTTGGGGATGGTCTTGATCACTGCTTCCTGTACAATGTCATGAACCTCCATCCAAAGTTCTTCAGGCACTCTATCTACCAGATCTAATCCCTTGAATCTATTTGTCATTTCCACTGTGTACTCATAAGGGATTTGCTTTAGATCATACCTGAATTGTCTAGTGGTTTTCCCTACTTTTTTCAATTTAAGTCTGAATTTGGCAATAAGAAGTTCATGACGTGAGCCACAGTCAGCTCCCTGTCTTGTTTTTGGCTGACTATAATAGAGCCCTCTCCATCTTTGGCTGCAAAGAATGTAATCAGTCTGATTTCACTATTGACCATCTGGTGATTTCCAGGTGTAGAGATTTCTCTTATTTTGTTTCTCTTATTTTGAAGATGATGTTTGCTGTGACCAGTGTTTTCTCTTGGCAAAACTCTGTTAGCCTTTGATCTGTTTCATTTTGTACTCCAAGGCCACATTTGCCTGTTACTCCAGGTGTTTCTTGACTTCCTACTTCTGCATTCCAGTCCCCTATAATGAAAAGGACATCTTTTGGGGGTGTTAGTTCTAGAAGGTCTTGGAGGTCTTCATAGAACCGTTCAACTTAAGCTTCTTCAGCATTACTTATTGGGGCATAGACTTGGATTACTGTAATATTGGATGGTTTGCCTTGGAAATGAACAAAGATCATTCTGTCGTTTTTGAGATCATCCAAGTACTACATTTCAGATTCTTTTGTTGACTATGAAAGGTACTCCATTTCTTCTAAGGAATTCTTGCCCACAGTAGTATCTAAATGGTCATCTGAGTTAAATTCACCCATTCCAGTCCATTTTAGTTCATTGATTCCTAAAATGTCAGTGTTCACTCTTGCCATCTCCTGTTTGACCACTTCGTTTTTCTTGATTCATGGACCTAACATTCCAGGTTCCTATGCAGTATTACTCTTTACAGCGTTGGACTTTACTTCCATCACCAGTCACAGCCACAACTGGGTGTTGTTTTTGCTTTGAATCCATCTCTTCATTCTTTCTTTAGTTATTTGGCCACTGATCTCCAGTAGCATATTGGGCACCTATCAAACTGGGGAGTTCATCTTCCAGTGTCCTATCTTTTTGCCTTTTCATACTGTTCATGGGGTTCTCAAGGCAAGAATACTGAAATGGTTTGCCATTTCCTTCTCCAGTTCAGTTCAGTTGCTCAGTCGTGTCTGACTCTTTGCAACCCCATGAATCGAAGCATGCCAGCCCTCCCTGTCCATCATCAAATCCCAGAGTTCACTCAGACTCATGTCCATCGAATCAGTGATGCTATCCAGCCATCTCATCCTCTGTTGTCCCCTTCTCCTCCTGCCGCCAAACCCTCCCAGCATCAAAGTCTTTTCCAATGAGTCAACTCTTCGCATGAGGTGGCCAAAGTACTGGAGTTTCAGCTTTAGCATCATTCCTTCCAAAGAAATCCCAGGGCTGATCTCCTTCAGTATGGACTGGTTGGATCACCTTGCAGTCCAAGGGACTCTCAAGAGTCTTCTCCAACACCACAGTTCAAAAGCATCAATTCTTTGGCACTCTGCCTTCTTCACAGTCCAACTCTCACATCCATACATGACTACTGGAAAAACCATAGCCTTGGTTTTCCAAATTTGCTGGCATATTGAGTGCAGCACTTTCACAGCATCATCTTTCAGGATTTGAAATAGCTCAACTGGAATTCCATCACCTCCACTAGCATTGTTCATAGTGATGCTTTCTAAGGCCCACTTGACTTCACATTCCAGGATGTCTGGCTCTAGGTCAGTGATCACACCATCATGATTATCCGGGTCTTGAAGATCTTTTTTGTACAGTTCTTCTGTGTATTCTTGCCCCCTCTTCTTAATATCTTCTGCTTCTGTCAGGTCCATACAATTTCTGTCCTTTATCAAGCCCATCTTTGCATGAAATGTTCCCTTGGTGTCTCTAATTTTCTTGAAGAGATCTCTAGTCTTTCCCATTCTGTTGTTTTCCTCTATTTCTTTGCATTGATCGCTGAAGAAGGCTTTCTTATCTCTTGCTATTCTTTGGAACTCTGCATTCAGATGCTTATAGCTTTCCTTTTCTCCTTTGCTTTTCACTTCTCTTCTTTTCACAGCTATTTGTCAGGCCTCCCCAGACAACCATTTTGCTTTTTTGCATTTCCTTATCATGGGGATGGTCTTGATCCCTGTCTCCTGTACAATGTCATGAACTTCATTCCATAGTTCATCAGGTACTCTATCTATCAGATCTAGGCCCTTCAATCTATTTCTCACTTCCACTGTATAATCATAAGGGATTTGATTTAGGTCGTACCTGAATGGTCTAGTGGTTTTCCCTACTTTCTTCAATTTGAGTCTGAATTTGGTAATAAGGAGTTCATGATCTGAGGCACAGTCAGCTCCTGGTCTTGTTTTTGTTGACTGTATAGAGCTTCTCCATCTTTGGCTGCAAAGAATATAATCAATCTGATTTCAGTGTTGACCATCTGGTGATGTCCATGTGTAGAGTCTTCTCTTGTGTTGGAAGAGGGTGTTTGCTATGACCAGTGCATTTTCTTGGCAAACTCTATTAGTCTTTGCCCTGCTTCATTTCACATTCCATAGCCAAATTTGCCTGTTACTCCAGGTGTTTCTTGACTTCTACTTTTACATTCCAGTCCCGTATAATGAAAAGGACATCTTTTTGGGGTGTTCATTCTAAAAGGTCTTGTAGGTCCTTATAGAACCATTCAACTTCAGCTTCTTCAACGTTACTCGTTGGGGCATAGACTTGGATTACCATGATATTGAATGGTTTGCCTTGGAGACGAACAGAGATCATTCTGTCATTTTTGAGACCGCATCCAAGTACTGCATTTCAGACTCTTTTGTTGACCGTGGTGGCTACTCCATTTCTTCTGAGGGATTCCTGCCCACAGTAGTAGATATAATGGTCATCTGAGTTAAATTCACCCATTCCAGTCCATTTTAGTTCGCTGATTCTTAGAATGTCGATGTTCACTCTTGCCATCTCTTTTTTGACCGCTTCCAATTTGCCTTGATTCATGGACCTGACATTCCAGGTTCCTATGCAATATTGCTGTTTACAGCATCACAACTTGCTTCTATCACTAGTCACATCCACAGCTGGGTATTGCCTTCTCCAGTGGACTACATTTTGTCAGAACTGTCTGCCATGATCCATTCATCTTGGGTGACCCCTACATGGCATGGCTCATAGTTTCATTGAGCTAGACAAGGCTGTGGTCCATGTGATCGGTTTGGTTAGTTTTCAGTGGTGTGGTTTTCATTATGTCTGCCCTCTGATGGATAAGGATAATAGGCTTATGGATGCTTCCTGAAGGGATACACTGACTGAAGGGGAATCTGGATCTTGTTCTAATGGGTGGGGCCATGTTCAGTAAATATTTAATCCAATTTTCTGTTGATGGGTGGGGCTCTCAAACTATGGAGGAGGAAATAAAGATAATAGCAAACTCTTTAAAAAGGTCCGTGCTTCAGTCAGTGCCCCCAACCCTGCAGCAGGCCACTACTGACCCACGCCTCTGCTGCAGTCTCCTAGACAATCATGAGCATGTCTGGGTCAGTGTCTCGTGGGGTCTCTGGTCCTTTCTCCTGGGTCCTGGTGCACACAAATTTTTGTTTGTGCCTTCCAAGAGCCTGTTTCCCCAGTCCTGTTTAAGTTCTGGTGGTTCCATGGTGGAGTTAATCATGACCTCCTCCAAGAGAGCTTATGTCATTCCCAGGTCTGCTGCACCCAGCGCCCCTGTGGAAGGCCACTGATGACCAGAACCTCCACAGTGGATACTCAGTCACAGTTCTGGCTCAGTCTCTGTAGGTTGGGCATGCATTTTGTGCCCTTCCCAGGTCTGAGCAGCTCAGGTGACCAGATGCTTGGCAAGCGCACCATCCCAGGCAAGCCGTGCATCTTAGAGAATGTCAACCCTCCAGGATCTCAGGAAGATGTGGTTAGCAGCTGGGAGCTTGCTCACAATTTGATGGAAGATGCCCTCCCTGGGGCTGAGATTTTAGCAACCCCTTGCCTTCGGCTCTGGCTGTCACAATCAAGCCTCTTTGCCTCTGGGCGGGGACGGGCTGGTATGCAGCTGACTAGCTCTTCTTTGATATTTGTTCATTGCTTTGTTCTGTGAGTGAGCTAGGCTGAGAGTTAGGTTGTTAGGTTTGAGCCTTTCACAGGAAAGTTTTCTTCTCCACAGCTGTGGTTAGCCATGTATTCTGTGTGTGTGTGTGTTTTATTTCTCCTAGTTATGTTGCCTTCTGAGATTCTAAAACTCCCCACAGTCGCTCCTGTGAGAGGGTTTCCTACTGTGTGGAAACTTCTCCTCCTTCATGACTCCTGCACCAGGACAGGTCTTCATTCCTAATTCTTTTGTCTCTCTTTTCATATTTTTATTTTGTCCTACCTCCTTTCAAAGTGAATGGGCTGCCTTTTTGGTGCAAGGTGTCCTCTGCTAGTGTTCAGAAGTTGTTTTGTGGAAGTTGCTCAGCATTCAAATGATTTTTTGATGAATTTGTGGGGGAAAAAGTTGTCTCCCCATCCTATTCCTTCACCATCTTGCCATTCTCACTGAGAGAACTGTGAACTTTCACATACGTTAGGGTGGAAAAAAATTGAAAACTAATCTCCTTGGTTCAATATGAAGTTTTTGAGTTGATCGGGAACTCATTTTCAGGAAAGCAGCCTTTGGGAGAACTGATACAATCAGATCATGCAATTTTGCCATAAGCAAGGTTGGTAGAATCTTGGTGAAGTAGAACAATAAGGTCATCAGGTTAAAATCTGATGAACTGGTCATACCCTACTTGACTTCCCATGGGTGTTCTTCAGCCTGCAGAAGAAAAACAAAAGAGCACTGATTTTTAATCTAAAGTTCTTTGTCATTAAGTTAATAGGTAAAACATTTTATATATTTTAATTACCAAATTAATATTAAAATTGAAAGAACTAAAATTGTAATATCCATTACGAAATTTTTCTTTTCCTTTTGTCTTCTATTGAATTACAGAATTGTTTCCTGAAAGAAGACATAGATAGATCTATACTGGCCTCCAGTATGGAATATGAGATGGAAGTTTGAACTGAACATATATATATAACCTCATTTTCAGAACCTGCAATATCCAAAGTAACTCTACCTTTCATGATTTTAGATGAAAATGGCAACAGAAATAAGAACTCCAAAATAGCTATTAAACCTTCATTTGAGCAAGTGTTGCATTCTGATGCTGGAATGCACACTTCTCAAAACACTAAAAAAGCTATTTCTGAAAAATACTTTCTAGTCAACTAGAAACACTTACATAAATTTCAAGAACTTCACTTGCAAAAGTACCTATTAAAAATACTTAAAAAAACTCTGTTACTAAATAGTATGTCATAATCAATAAAAGCTTGAAATTCATACTTTGTGAAATAACTTGTATTCTTATAGAAAAAGTCAACATTTCAGTCTGATTTATGGATATTTGATGCAACTCTTAAGATTTCTTCAGAGTCCTCGAAAACTGAATTGTTGACTAAAGTGCTTTTTTGTTTGTTTTGTATATATTTGTCTTCAAGTATTGGAGAAGGCAATGGCACCCCACTCCAGTACTCCTGCCTGGAAAATCCCATGGAGGGCGGAACCTGGTAGGCTGCAGTCCATGGGGTAGCTAAAAGTCGGACATGACTGAGCGACGTCCCTTTCACTTTTCACTCTCACGCATTGGAGAAGGAAATGGCAACCCACTCCAGTGTTCTTGCCTGGAGAGTCCCAGGGACGGGGGAGCCTGGTGGGCTGCCATCTACGGGGTCGCACAGAGTCAGACACGGCTGAAGCGGCTTAGCAGCAGCAGTCTTGAAGTATATTTCGCATATGGAAATGAAAATGTAACTCCTAGTTCTCTCAGATGTCCCCATACTATAATACTGTTAACAGTGAGCTTTCGTTGTTGCTCAGGCTCTCAGTTGTATCCAACTCTGTGACCCCATGGACTATATAGCCCACCAGGCTCCTCTGTCCATGAGATTCTCCAAGCAAGAGTACTGGACTGTGCTGCCATTTCCTTTTCCAGGGGATCTTCCCCAGCCAGGGATCAAACCTTCATCTCCTGCATTCGCAGGTGGATTCTTTATCACTGAGTCACCAGGGAAGCCCATAAGTATGTATGAGCATAGTAAATTCCAGAACTTAATTCCAGAACTGCTCAGATTAAACTGCAGGCTGATGCCGAATACATCTTGATCTGATACCAATCTTCCTCTTGCTTTATCATTCAGGCTCCAATCCTGTTTTCTGTCTTGTTTACACTGATCCATGACAATTCTGGTAGAAAACCTGCCTGCCAATGCAGGAGACATAATAGATGCTGGTTGGATCCCTGGGTTGGGAAGGTCCCCTGGAGGATGGCATGGCAACCCACTCAAGTATTCCTGCCTGGAGAATCCCATGGACAGAGAAGTCTGGTGGGCCACAGTCCATGGGGTTGCAAAGAGTTGAACATGACTGAAGCAACTTAACATGCATGCATGCATACAACAGGTCCATCACTTCTTTGCTCCAGGAATGGGGATCTCAGACTACAATGACTCAGAGTTCACTCAGTCTTGATGGCATTTATTTTTTGGTACCGTTTTCCAAACCTTCATACCAGATTCATTCCCTTCAGAAATGCATTATCTTCCAAGCTGTCTGATGCAGCTGCTCCTGACCTTGGGTATGACAAGTCACCCAAATTGAAGGTGATATCCAAGAAGGCCAAAAAGTCTTAGATAGTTTTCTTTTTCAAAGAGGAAAGCTATCTGGATAATGACATATGAAATTAGCTAATTATCCTGTATTTATTATCATGAGGAAAAAAGGGAGTAATATGTTGACACAATGTTCTTTTTCAAATTCAATTCTCTTCAGTTATATATTTATTTTATTCAGTTTATTAGTATATTGTAATTATCTCTTTCTCCCTACCTACAAACCTACCTACTTATTGATCCATCTAATTAATTCATTTCTAAATGTATTTATTCAAATATCCTTTGCTGAAAAGAGAAGAGAAATGAGGAGACAATGAGGAGAGAAGGAAGAAAGAAAGAGTGCTAATTATAAGTCTTTGCGGCTGCATGAATCAATTTCATCAGTTATGAAATTCACAGAAGTGTATAGACTTATTTTATATTCACAAACATATTTTACTTTTTATTTTATTTTTTATTACTTCTACTCCTTTTTCACATGGACAAGAACAACAAAAACAATTTCAACATGGGATTTTGAAAAGTATGAGAGAAGGAACAGATAATAAGGCAAATTCAGGAATTTCAAGAAAATTCTGTTTTTTGTTTTAGAAAGTTTTTTTTCTGAATCATTAGTTTAGTGATAGGAGTGTGCTTGGGTTATTGCAACAGAGCTAAGAGAGTGTGACAAAGTATTTATGAGTGGGGGAAATGCCATTTACTAGCTCCATAACCTTGGGCAAGTCACTTAATCCTTTTGTTCACTCTATTGTCTGTAAAAGAAGAATAATAATGGTAATAATGGTGATAATTATTTCATAGGGTGTTTTGAAGTTTGAATGTTTTAATATTTATAAAGAGCTGTGAACAGTAGTTGGCAAACAATAAACACACTATGTGTGCTGTTACTTGTCTGAATACCCTTTCAGAATGAAAGCTCATGAGAGCAGGAGATTTGTTTTTATGTTCACTGCTATTGTCTAGAACTAAGTATTGAAAGTATTCAATAGGTCTCATTTTGAAGAGGCAGTATAGTGTCCTAATTAGGAACAGTGATGATGAAGATAGACCCCCCACAATAAAAATCCAGGCTCCGATAATAGCTGTTTTACTTTTGCAGGTTAGTTAATTGTACTCTTTAGTTTTTGATTCTGCAAAATGAGGAAGTGATCATTAATTTCGTGTGTCAGCTTGACAGAATCTCAGGGTGACTAGATGTTTGGCTAACATTATTTCTGGATGTGTCTGTGATATGTCTCAAGATGAGACTAGTGTTTGAATTGGTAGAAAGAGTAAAGTAGACCGCACTCCCCAAAATAGGTTGGCTTCATTCAGTCTGTTCAGGAGATCTGAAGAGAACAAAAAGGCAGAGAGAGGGAGAATCTAGTCACTCTGCCTACCGTTGAGCTGGATCATCAATCTTTTTGTGCACTCAGAACAGGACTTATACCATTGAATCTCCTGCCCTTAGGCCTTTGTACTCAGTGTGAAACTACACCACTTGCTTTCCTGGTCTTCTCATTTGCAGATAGTTGTGCTATGCTGGGCTGTGCTATGCTCTGCTGTGCTTAGTAACTCAGCCATGTCCAATTCTTTGCAACCCCATGGACTGTCACCCACCAGGCTTGTCTGTCCATGGGATTTTCCAGGCAAGAACACTGGTGTGGGTTGTCGTTCCCTCCTCCAGGGAATCCTCCTGACCCAGGGATCAAACCCAGGACTCCCACATTGCAGGTGGATTCTTTACCATCTGAACCACCAGGGAAGCCCTTGCAATCGCACATCACTGGAATCCTCCAATTTCATAATTCTATTAGCCATGTGCATCTATAAATAGAAAGAGAGCAAAAGAGATCTTCTGTTGGTCGTGTATCTCTGGATAAATATTTTATCCTGTAAATGATACTGTTATAAGCCAACTGCAAAGGAAAAAAAGCAGTTTGGGCTATCTCTGTTAATAGTTTCTGTCTAATTTGATCCTCTTTTGTGTTATAGAGCTTATTTTATTTTTTTCCCTCCAAAAGAGATTGCTCTTTTGAATTTTCACTTTCTTTTAGATCCAAATTTTTCTTTTCTTTTTTTTTTTTTCTGTTTTATTTATTTATTTATTTATTTATTTATTTTTACTTTACAATTCTGTATTGGTTTTGCCATACATTAACATGAATCCACCACTGGTGTACCTGCGTTCCCAAACAGGAACCCCCCTCCCACCCCCCTCCCCACAACATCTCTCTGGGTTATCCCCGTGTACCAGCCCCAAGCATGCTGTATCCTGCATTGGACATACTGGCAATTCGATTCTAACATGATATTATACATGTTTCAATGCCTTTCTCCCAAATCATCTCACCCTCTCCCTCTCCCTCTGAGTCCAAAAGTCTGCTATACACATCTGTGTCTTTTTTGCTGTCCTGCATACAGGGTCATCATTGCCATCTTTCTAAAGTCCATATATATGTGTTAGTATACTGTATTGGTGTTTTTCTTTCTGGCTTACTTCACTCTGTATAATTGGCTCCAGTTTCATCCATCTCATCAGAACTGATTCAAATGTATTTTTTTAATGACTGAGTAATACTCCATTGTGTATATGTACCACAGCTTTCTTATCCATTCATCTGGTGATGGACATCTAGGTTGTTTCCATGTCCTGGTTATTATAAACAGTGCTGCGATGAACATTGGGGTACATGTGTCTCTTTTAATTCTGGTTTCCTCAGTGTGTATGCCCAGCAGTGGGATTGCTGGGTCATAAGGCAATTCTATTTGCAATTTTTTAAGGAATCTCCACACTGTTCTCCATAGTGGCTGTACTAGTTTGCATTTCCACCAACAGTGTAGGAGGGTTCCCTTCTCTCCACACCCTCTCCAGCATTTATCGCTTGCAGATTTTTGGATCACAGACATTCTGACTGGTGTGAAGTGGTACCTCATTGTGGTTTTGATTTGCATTTCTCTAATAATGAGTGATGTTGAGCATCTTTTCATGTGTTTGTTAGCCATCCATATGTCTTCTTTGGAGAAATGTCTATTTAGTTCTTTGGCCCATTTTTTGATTGGGTCGTTTATTTTTCTGGAATTGAGCTGCAGGAGTTGCTTGTATATTTTCGAAATTAGTTGTTTGTCAGTTGCTTCATTTGTTATTATTTTCTCCCATTTGGAAGGCTGTCTTTTCACTTTGCTTATACAGAAATCCCTTGCATTCCTATACACTAATAATGAGAAAGTAGAAAAAGAAATTAAGGAAACAATTCCATTCACCATTGTAACAAAAAGAATAAAATACTTAGGAATATATCTACCTACAGAAACTAAAGACCTATATATAGAAAACTATAAAACACTGATGAAAGAAATCAAAGAGGACACTAATAGATGGAGAAATATACCATGTTCATGGATCAGAAGAATCAATATAGTGAAAATGAGTATACTACCCAAAGCAATTTACAAATTCAATGCAATCCCTATCAAGCTACCAGCGGTATTTTTCACAGAACTAGAACAAATAATTTCAAGATTTGTATGGAAATACAAAAAACCTCGAATAGCCAAAGCAATCTTGAGAAAGAAGAATGGAACTGGAGGAATCAACTTGCCTGACTTCAGGCTCTACTACAAAGCCACAGTCATCAAGACAGTATGGTATTGGCACAAAGACAGAAATATAGATCAATGGAACAAAATGGAAAACCTAGAGATAAATCCACACACATATGGACACCTTATCTTTGACAAAGGAGGCAAGAATATACAATGGAGTAAAGACAATCTCTTTAACAAGTGGTGCTGGGAAAACTGGTCAACCACTTGTAAAAGAATGAAACTAGATCACTTTCTAACACCGCACACAAAGATAAACTCAAAATGGATTAAAGATCTAAATGTAAGACCAGAAACTATAAAACTCCTAGAGGAGAATATAGGCAAAACACTCCAACATAAACCACAGCAGGATCCTCTATGATTCACCTCCCAGAATTCTGGAAATAAAAGCAAAAATAAACAAATGGGACCTAATTAAAATTAAAAGCTCTGCACAACAAAGGAAAATATAAGCAAATTTTTCATTATCCACCTATTCTCATGATGCTTTGGTACTTTCCTAACCTCCAAAAATCAAATAGTGTCTTGCTTTGGTATTTTCACAATGCATTCAATATGATTGAGTGCACTTCCCTCCTCTCTTTGTTCTTTGCCATATCATATTCTCCATTGTCTACCTCTGCATTTAAAAGCAGTATTACTTTGGGACTATATGTATTATTTTGTAAGCTTTGACCTTCAGCTGCAATTTAGAGTAAAAGGTAATACTCTACATGATAATCTAGCTTTCATCTTTGTTTAGAAATGCCAGCATAATCTTGAATAAGCACATTGGGTACATGTTATTCCAAGGATTTTGGCAAAATAAGGAGTTTGCTTATTGGTTGGTCAATTTATTAAAAAGTGGTTATTAACCACATTACTAGAACTCAGTACATGAATATGATTCCAAATATGATTGCTTATGAATCTGGTAGAAGGTAACTATTCTAGATGTGTGTGTTCTGACAAGTATACCCCTGTATGTTCTAGTAATATTTTATCACTTTTCTAAAAAATCTCTTCAGGAATAAATATAGCTTTGAAATTCCAACTTATTAACACATAGAGAGCACTATAACTTTTAAAAATTGTATTGCTATCTATACAAATAAATATTATTAAGGAAATTTTAATTCCAAACCATCAACTTAAAGTTGAAATTTGGAGAAAAAGATATGCATTGATAAATATTTTGATTGAATCTATACACAAGAAATTGACTGGTTGATTAACTTTTTCCTTCACATTGTTTCATTCTTTTAATGTGTATTTACTATATCTATTATTTATCAAATATTTGCAAACTGTCAAAGAAAAAATCAGTTCTTGTAAAGGTTGGGATATAATCTAAGTAGATAGATATTAAAAATAAATAAATGAGTAAACTATATAATATATTAGAAGGTTACGAATGTCACAGAAAAGGAAAAGACAGGACAAGATGAGTGATTCTGGAATGCATGTTTGAAGAAAGGAATTGTGAATTTGATAGTTAGGATAGAACTCATTGAGAAAGTTATGCCTGAATAGTGACTTGAAAGAGAGTAAGGGTTAGGGCCATGAGAGTATTAGGAAGAGAGATTTTTAGTAGGAAAATTGGAACATCCAGTGCAAAGTCTAACTACATCAAGAGGCTCACAGCATGTACAAAGAACAAGGAAGATAGTGTGTCTGCTGCTGGAAGAAGAAGGCAAGAATAGGAGACCAATGAGGACTTTTTTTATATCATTGTTTAACAGGCATTTCAAAAGAAGTGAGGAGATAGTATAATGCTTGTATAATGATAGTATAATTAGCAGAATGAGGCTATCTGATTTTCATTTTAATAAAAGTGAAAGTGAAGTCGCTGAGTTGTGTCCAACTCTTTGCGACCCCATAGACTGTAGCCTGCTTGGCTCCTCCAACCATGGGGTTTTCCAGGCAAGAATACTGGAGTGGGTTGCCATTTCCTTCTCCAGGGAATCTTCCCGACCCAGAGATCGAACCCTGGTCCCTCCTCTAGTTAATGTATTTAGCATAGGTTGGGGAGTGGGAAGGAGGCAAGGTTGCAAGAGTGAAAGAATGGAGATGAGCAAAAACCATAGCTAAATCCAGGTAAGAAATCATAATAACTTGTAACCAAGGTGAAAACAGTAGTTTTAGTGAGACATGGATATACTATGGATATATATTAAATCTAGCAGCATTTCCTAGATATTGATTTTAAGGAAAAGTTGACAGTAAGTAACCTCAAGACCTGGAAACAAAGAGTAGACATTGACTGGGAAAGACAATATTGTATAGATTCTTCTGCTTGCTTAACCTCCCATAGCCTACACTGTTTACTTTTCCCTCAGTGCCATCTTATATGTGGAAAATTAAGATTGGAGACTTTTCCACTTTACAAGTATTAGGTTTTAGATAAATGTTGTTGTTGTTTAGTTACTACTGTTTGTGACCTCATGGACTGCAGCAGGCCAGATTCCTCTGTCCTCCCTATCTCTTGAAGTTTGTTCAGATTCATGTCCATTGAGTCAGTGATGCCATCCAACCATCTCATTCTCTGCCACCTCCTTCTCCTTTTGCCTTCAGTCTTTCTGACCAGCAAGGCCTTTTCTTTGCATCAAGGTCCGTTCTTTGCATCAGGTGGCCAAAGCATTGGAGCTTCAGCTTCAGCCTCAGTCCTTTCAATGAATAGTCAGGGTTTATTTCCTTTAGGATTGACTGGTTTGATCTCCTTGCAGTCCAGGGGTTTCTCAAGAGTTTTCTCCAGCACCTCAATTGAAAAGCATCAATTCTTTCAGCCTTCTTTATGGTCTAGTTTTCACATCCATACATGACTACTGGAAAAACCATAGCTTTATTTGTTCGCAAAGTGTTATCTCCATTTTTTAATATGCTGTCTAGGTTTGTCATAGCTTTTCTTCCAAGGAGCAAGTGTCTTTTAATTTTATGGCTCCAGTCACTGTATGCAGTGATTTTTGGAGCCCAAGAAAATAAAATCTGTCACTGCTTCCACTTTTCCCCCTTCTATTTGCCATGATGTATTTGGACCAGATGCCATGATCTTAGTTTTTTGAATGTTGAGTTTTAAGCCAGCTTTTCCACTCTCCTCTTTTACCCTCATTAAGAGACTCTTTAATTCCTCTTCACTTTCTGCCATTAGAATGGTTTCATTTGCATATCTGAGGTTGTTGATATTTCTTCAAGCAATCTTGATTCCAGCTTGTGATTCATCCAGCCCAGCATTTCTTGTGATGTACTCTTCATAGAATCTAAATAAGAGTAATAATATACAGCCTTGTTACTACACCTTTTACAATTTTGAGCCAGTCAGTTGTTCCACTGTAAGACTCTAACCATTGCTTCTTGACATGCATTCAAGTTTCTCAGGAGACAGGTGAGGTGGTCTAGCATTCCAATCTCTTTAAGAATTTTCCACTGTCAAAAGCTTTAGACAAATAGACTAAGTAAGATCTAAAACTCACACATATACTCTAATTATTTTCTAACTTCTCATGCTGTTATTGACCTAGTCACTTGTGGAAGAATCATCATTGATGGGTGGTTTCAATATTTGAGAAATACATCTATATTATCTCAACTTTGACTTGAATCAATATTTTTGTACGTACAATTGTCCAAATCAAGAATATGAGAAGTTTTTCAGGGAGATGCTTATTAAAAGAATACTTGAAGATAAGCCAGATAAGCTAAAAAGTCATATATTTTTAACTTCTCAGAGAACTGAAGATACAAAATTAAATGACCAAGTTCCAGCAAAGTAAGAGCCTATCCAAGAGTAAAAGAATCTCATTATTTTTTTTTTTTTTTCCATTCCTAAGGGTACTACAGCAGAAGGAGACTCTCTGCCTTAGGAGGAATAAGGAATAAGGAGAAACCAATACAATTTTTAACAAGCTGTTAATGGTTACACATAAGTTGGAGCAATGGATTAGAATTCTAAAGGGTTTCCATCACAAATCAGTCCTATAGCATTGACCAAGTGGAGCATTAGCAAGTGCAAGGACATGGCCTGACAAAGATTGGGGCAAGGAAGGAGAGCTAAGAAAGCCCAACCCATGGCCTACAGGGCTTTCCAGTACTGCAGTGCTAGAGCTGGTCTCGGGGCAGGGTAGCAAATAGAGAGAGATCTTCAGAGGCCTGGAAAGTTGGGATAGTAAGAAGAAAGCCACAATAATTCATAAATCTCAGTCAGCCAGCTTAACTACAGATTACTGTGACTCAGGCCCTCACACAGCCAAAAGAAGCCTTTTAATGACTTAAAAGAACACACAGAGTAAACCAAAATTAACTGAAGTGGATGTTAAATTTGAAATTTTAGAGATGTAATTCAGTTGGATTTGTCAGAGACCCATGGGAATCAAGGACCCCTCTGAGTTTTTAGTAAGGCACATGTTCAGTTGAGAGGATTTAGGGATCCAGGATCTATGTGCAATGTTGACCAGCTAGCACTTACACTTCTTCTCTTGATCTTATTCTCTATGGCAAGGAAGTTCACTCCTGCTTTTATCTCTAATCATCAACCTGGACTAGCAGGACTCGTAATCTATTATATACCTTTTACAAACAGATGATCCAGTATCGTTAAAAATGAAGTCCAATGGATCAGACATTAAAGATGCTTTTGGCAATTTTCATTTTCACTGTGTATCTCTTTACTTGAAAGCTATGCACCTGGCCCAAGATTTCTTGCTCTACATCATCAGCAAGTTGGAGGTCTGTATTGGGATGGAACAAGGGGAAAATTTGATGGGAGGAGGTCCTCGTTCCTTCCCCCACTTTCCTCCAGGAAGCATATGAAGACTGTCCTCCAACTCCGTTATTTTCTACAGATGGAGTTTTGCTGACCAACACCATCCCCCATCAGTGTTTGTAAATATCTGTCATTTACCAGTGACATTCCCTCATCTTCCTTGTTCAAACTCAGGATTTCACTCCCTACAGTTATTTCCTGAACAGGAGCCCCTATTTGACTAAATTCTTCCCATGAATTATTTTGCATTTTCTTTCTTTTGCTTTAATGACTATAAATTAATTGTCTTTAGATAGTAGCTCAATTGGAGACTTAACAAAATTGCAGTTCTTAGAACAGAATTTCATAGTTAAAATTGATATTTCAATTAAAATTATTTGAAGGAATTATTTTGAATTTCATGGACTTTCTAGATTGGTAAGTGTTGTGTTCTACTGTGACTAAATACCCAATCATGACAAAACTATCATAGACATTTTACATGAAAAGTTAAGCAATTAGATTGACTTGAAACATTTATAAGCCATATATGTTTCCTAAAAATTACACCTGAAAGTTTCTTGAGCTTTGCCTAAATAATTTTTAGTCATTAAAAAACAAACAAACGAAAGACATAGAGGCTCTTGGAAAATACTATAAAGGAAAAACTATCCTTTGAGTGACATGAAAACTTCAGAGGGCAGTCTGTCTAGAGGCTTCCTGTAGTGTATCAAAAAGTGGATTAGAGTGCTTGAGCCTCAGATAGATCTGTCATCCCGAGATCTCTACTTCCTTTGGAAAAATAGAAGCTTTAGGCCTCCTTTTAGTCAATAGCCTAGCCTCTAGGGAATTGAGAACCAAATTTTCAAAAGAAAATGCTCTGTGTCCATTATCTTGCTTCCTGCTTCATTTCTGTTTCAATTCCAAGTAAGAGGGCCATCTCCCATTTCTCTGGTCAGTTTCAGACACTGATATGCATCATCATTTGTGGAGCTGATGACTCACTCCACAAGTGTTAGACTCCTGTTCAGGGGTTGCTGCTCACATGCTCTTACAGAGAGCTGGTCAAGTGAGAGGAGCAAGAACCAGAAGGACAGAATCTTTGTCATTTTATTTCATGATAACCATGGTAATTGAAGATTCACAGTATGCTTTTCTGTCAAAAAGTACACATACCTGGCTGCCATAGTCTAGGTGGAGGAACCTTTATCAACTATACAGGACACATCAGATTGAGACTGGAAGGATTCAATATCTGCTCTTCCAGGGTGGATGTAACCCCCAGGGGGCGGGAGGGAGTGGGCAGGGACTGTCTGCATACACAAGGTAACAGAGGAGACAGTTGTTTCCAACCAGCAGAATGGAAACTAGAAACACTGGTTTTAGCCCAGCTTGTCAATAGAATTATAGTCTTTCTGAAAGGAGAAGAAATCAGCAAAGGGATGAATATAAATGTGAACAAAGAGATGGACAGACCATGAAGGAAGAGCTAGTGTAAACATCTTAAGGGGTGATATAGATCTTCCAGATTTTTCTAGAATTCCATTTCCATGGAACACTGCAGCATATGAATTGAATGAGATGTTTGTATAGACATTCACATAAAGATTGCAGTAAGATGCAATCTTCTAATTGAAGTCTCAAGAAGAGGATGATCAACATCACTGCAGAGGTTACAAACCTTTCAACAGAAGTGACATTTGATCAGAGTTTTGTCTAAGAAAATGGAATAAATGTTCAAAAGCGCTGAAGCTTGAAAGTTCATATGAAATGTGTTCAGAAAATGGCAGGTAATTCAGTGTGGCTGAGGCATAAAATGCTTGATGGTAATAAAACACATGGCTAAGAAATGTATCAAACCAAACAGACAGTGAGAAGAGAAAACAATAAAGGAATCAAAGTCAAAAGTGTTCTAACCAGAATCGCATTTTAAGACATCATTTGGGCAACAGAGTTATCTGATTTGCTTATTTAATTGGCACTATTAGAAAATCAGTCAGTCAGTCAGTTCAGTCACTCAGTCGTGTCCAATTCTGTGCGACCCCATGAATCGCAGCACACCAGGCCTCCCTGTCCATCACCATCACCCGGAGTTCACTCAGACTCACGTCCATCGAGTCAGTAATGCCATCCAGCCATCTCATCCTCTGTCGTCCCCTTCTCCTTCTGCCCCTAATCCCTACCAGCATCAGAGTCTTTTCAAATGAGTCAATGCTTCGCATGAGATGGTCAAAGTACTGGAGTTTCAGCTTTAGCATCATTCCTTCCAAAGACATCCCAGAGCTGATCCCCTTCAGTATGGACTGGTTGGATCTCCTTGCAGTCCAAGGGACTCTCAAGAGTATTCTCCAACACCACAGTTCAAAGCATCAGTTCTTCAGCGCTCAGCTTTTTTCACGGTCCAACTCTCACATCCATACATGTCGGCAAAGTAATGTCTCTGCTTTTGAATATGCTATCTAGGTTGGTCATAACTTTTCTTCCAAGGAGTAAGCGTCTTTTAATTTCATGGCAGCAGTCACTATCTGCAGTGATTTTGGAGCCCCCTAAAATAAAGTCTGACACTGTTTCCACTGTTTCCCCATGTATTTCCCATGAAGTGATAGGACCAGATGCCATGATCTTCGTTTTCTGAATGTTGAGCTTTCAGCCAACTTTTTCACTCTCCTCTTTCACTTTTATAAAGAGGCTTTTGAGTTCCTCTTCACTTTCTACCATAAGGATGGTGTCATCTGCATATCTGAGATTATTGATATTTCTCCCGGCCATCTTGATTCCAGCTTGTGCTTCTTCCAGTCCAGCATTTCTCATGATGTACTCTGCATAGAAGTTAAATAAGCAGGATGACAATATACAGCCTTGATGTAGTCCTTTTCCTATTTGGAACCAGTCTGTTATTCCATGTCCAGTTCTAACTGTTGCTTCCTGACCTGCATACAGTTTTCTCAAGAGGCAGGTTAGGTAATCTGGTATTCCCATCTCTTTCAGAATTTTCCACAGTTTATTGTGATCCACACAGTCAAAGGCTTTGGCATAGTCAATAAAGCAGAAATAGATGTTTTTCTGGAACTCCCTTGCTTTTTTGATGATCCAGCGCATGTTGGTAATTTGATCTCTGGTTCCTCTGCCTTTTCTAGAACCAGCTTGAACATCAGGAAGTTCACGGTTCATGTATTGCTGAAGCCTGGCTTGGAGAATTTTGAGCATTACTTTACTAGCGTGTGAGATGAGTGCAATTGTGTAGTAGTTTGTGCATCCTTTGGCATTGCCTTATTTAGGTATTGGAATGAAAACTGACCTTTTGCAGTCCTGTGGCCACTGCTGAGTTTTCCAAATTTGCTGGCATATTGAGTGCAGCTCTTTCACAGCATCATCTTTCAGGATTTGAAATAGCTCAACTGGAATTCCATCACCTCCACCAGCTTTGTTCGTAGTGATGCTTTCTAAGCCCACTTAACTTCACATTCCAGGATGTCTGGCTCTAGGTCAGTGATCACACTGTCATGATTATCTCGGTCTTGATCTTTTTTGTACAGTTCTTCTGTGTATTCTTGCCACCTCGTCTTAATTTCTGCTTCTGTTAGGTCCATGCCATTTCTGTGCTTTATCGAGCCCATCTTTGCATGAAAATTTCCCTTGGTATCTCTAATTTTCTTGCAGAGATCTCTAGTCTTTCCCATTCTGTTCTTTTCCTCTATTTCTTTGCATTGATCGCTGAGGAAGGCTTTCTTATCTTTTCTTGCTATTCTTTGGAATTCTGCATTCAGATGCTTTCATCTTTCCTTTTCTCCTTGGCTTTTCGCTTCTCTTCTTTTCACAGCTATTTGTCAGGCCTCCCCAGACAGCCATTTTACTTTTTTGCATTTCTTTTCCATGGGGATGGTCTTGATCCCTATCTCCTGTACGATGTCACAAACTTCATTCCATAGTTCATCAGGCACTCTATCTATCAGATCTAGGCCCTTAAATCTATTTCTCACTTCCACTGTATAATCATAAGGGATTTGATTTAGGTCATATCTGAATGGTCTAGACAGCATTTATAACAGGAATATATTGAAAAGCCAGGAAGATAGCTGCTATGTAAACAGTAATACTACTTGGAACCTGAGTGCTTGGGGAAAAGCTCTCAAAAGTTGCAGTGAGAAAATGTCTTCCTTAAGCCACAACTTTTTCTCAATATCATTGTTATGTGTCTGCCCTTGGTTCATAAGAGAGTAGTTAACAGACATTATTCCCTCTTCCTCCAACCAAGATTCACCAATGAACTCTCTGCCCTTGTCCTGAACTTGACTATATGATTACAATTTGGAATTTCTGAATTAAACATTCCTGATTTTTAAGCTGTGAAAGTCCGCATTGTGTAGTAATTTTTATACATGTTTTAAAGACTTTATGGCTGATATGTAAAAAGAAATCAATTAGGGGAGTTACACACAGCCAAACCACCAGTTTTTATACTTTAATTTAACTTTTTAAAAAAGTTCCCCTAGTCTTTGAAGATGTAAGTATTGCAAAGTGATTAAAAAATAAGAAAAAGGAGTCAATAAGGAAACAACAAAAAATTATGTTGACTTGTTGAATTGTTATGTTGACTGTTATGTTAAATTGACTCAAAAATTCATTCATTAATATAAATTATTGAGATGATAAAGGAAAAAACTAAATCCAGATAATTAATATTTTGAATAAAAGATGAGAAGGACATGGGAATCACACTGGGTTATATTAGGTTGGTGCAAAAGGTAATTGTGGTTTCAGATCATGAATTTTAAATCATTATAACTAGGCTCAAGCACATCTTTATCAACCAAAATAGGAACCATTACAATCGACACACTTTTGCCAATAAAAACTAAGTTTGTTTATTTCTGTAGCATAAAACCCCATGCTTTGGGATTCAACAAACTCTTGGAAAGCATTTTCTGGATCCTGTTGGTTGTGGAAGTATTTTCCCTGCAAAAACTTGTCAAGATGCTTGAAGAAGTGGTAGTCAGTTGGTGAGAGGTCAGGTGAATATGGCGAATGAGGCAAATCTTCATAGCCCACTTCATTCAAGTTTGAAAGCATTGGTTTTGCAATGTGTGGTAGAGCACTGTTGTGGAGAAGAATTGAGCCCTTTCTGTTCCCTGCAAAACATCTTATCTTTCCAGTGTGAAGTGTTTGAAGATCATTAATTTGCCTTTTCATCATCTCAGTTCAGTCGCTCAGTCATTTCCGACTCTATGTGACCCCATGGACTGAAGCAAGCCAGGCTTCCATGTCCATCACCAATTCCCCAAACTTGCTCAAATTCATGTCCATTGAGTTGGTGATGCCATGCAACCATCTCATCCTCTGTCATCCCCTTCTCTTGCCTTCAGTCTTTCCCAGCATCAGGGTCTTTCCCAATGAGTCATTTATTTGCATTGGGTGGCCAAAGTATTGGAGTTTCAGCTTCAGCATCAGTCCTTCCAATGAATATCCAGGACTGATTTCTTTTAGCATGGATTGGTTGGATCTCCTTGCAGTCCAACGGACTCACAAGAGTCTTCTCCAACACCACAGTTCAAAAGCATCAATTCTTCGGTGCTCAGCTTTCTTTATAGTCCAACTCTCACAACCACACATGACTATGTTGTTTTCATTTGGCTCTGTCTTTTCATTCTGGAGTTATTTCTCCACTCTTCTCCAGTAGCATATGGGGCACCTACTGACTTGGGGAGTTGATCTTTCAGTGTCATATCTTTTTGCCTTTTCATAATGTTCATAGGGTTCTGAAGGGAAGAATACTGAAGTGGTTTGCCATTGTCTTCTCCAGTGGACCACGCTTTTGTCAGAACATCTCACCTACAGTGAAGGAAATTTTCAAGGTTAAGCTAATGATTTTTCAACATTGTAGGCACTAAATTTACTTGCACATGTTTAAGAAGTCACTGTAGCTAAACATCTCATTTACAAGTCAACTTAAACATTTGGGCAGTAACATATGTAGGCCAAGGTATGTTAGAATGGAATTGACACTTCCTAGTTTCCCAAGGATCTTTCACTTTGCTTGGCTGGCTCTGCGACTCCAGTAAAGTGCAGCCAGACTCCAGTGAAAGAATAATTTGCCTGTTCTTACCTTAGCTGCTGTTTGCTTTTCAATACTCAACTTACAGATATGACATCTATTACTCAGCAGGCAGTGCTTGCACAAATGAAAGATAAATTTTTCTTCTAGATAGGACAGATCAGTGAAACTCATAAAATATTAATGATGAAAGCTTTGGGAATTAGACATATCCCTGACCTCTTAACAGTGAAGCACAGTCAGTTTAACCCACCTTTTTTTTTTCTGTAAGATTTCATCAAGAATGATATGAAGGGAAAATAATGCATGATTTAAGATTCAGATGAACACAGATTTTTTTGAGAAAGGTAATTTTTCTGTCTTTCATTTTCTCTTATGTTTTGCATTCCTTATCTGCTGTAAATTTCAATGAGTGATGTAGTGTGGCTGATCTGATTCTTAAAGCTGCTCATGTGCTCATGAGGGATACTGCTTGAGAATAATACAGAAAGTACACAGTTCTTCTTATTTAATTTAATATACAATAGAATAATAGCTCTATGTGTGTGTTAGTGGCTCAGTCCTGTCCAACTCTTTGCGACTCCATGGACTGTAGCCCAACAGGCTTCTCTGTCCATGGAATTCTCCAGACAAGAATACTAGAGTGGGTAGGCATTCCCTTTTCCAGAGGATCTTTCCAACCCAGGGATCAAACCCAGGTCTCCTGCATTGCAGGCAGATTCCTTACCATCTGAGCCACCAGGGAAGCCCAATAATAATTGACATTTATTTAATTGGAGCAATTCATTAATCCAAAACTTAGAGATCTGTTGAATGTGTATTTAAATATCTATTAATAAAGAAGTGTTTTGTATTCTTCAGAAAGTAATTGTTACAGATAATTTTCACTTGCAAAGACTTATTATCTTGAAAATCCTTCCAAGATTATTAAAAATGTACAATTAATTTTAGGTTTACTATTTTTTTGTAGAATGCTTAGTCAATTACCATTACTGTGAGCTTTTTATCAACATACATTTTCATTTTATTCAGAAACAAAATTTACATTTATAACATATAAGGATCATAGAAATTTATCATTCTCTTATTATGGTAACCTGAGTACTTACATGTATTTATAAATATGTATGTATGTATTATATATTTAAGTATCCATAATGTTAAATATTTGAATATTCAAAGTCTAAATTTAGGACAGTTGTTGAAAATGATAATATTATTGACCAATTATTTTAAAAATGATTTTATTTTTATGCTAACAATAATTTGTTACATGATTCATAATGCTTTTAATCATGCTAAAAAGCAGAAGTATATTAAAAGTTACTATTGTTCATAGTAATGCCTCACAGGGAAGACAATCACCAAAAATGAAAGTCAGTTCTGTTCAGTTCAGTCGCTCAGTCGTGTCCGACTCTTTGCGACCCCATGAATCGCAGCACACCAGGCCTAACTGTCCATCATCATCTCCCAGAGTTCACTCAGACTCACGTCCATCAAGTCGGTGATGCCATCCAGCCATCTCATCCTCGGTCGTCCCCTTCTCCTCCTGCCCTCAATCCCTCCCAGCATCACAATCTTTTCCAATGAGTTGACTCTTTGCATGAGGTGGCCAAAGTACTGGAGCTTCAGCTTTACCATCATTCTTTCCAAAGAAATCCCAGAGCTGATCTCCTTCAAAATGGACTGGTTGGATCTCCTTGCAGTCCAAGGGACTCTCAAGAGTCTTCTCCAACACCACAGTTCAAAAGCATCAATTCTTCAGTGCTCAGCCTTCTTCACAGTCCAACTCTCACATCCATACATGACCACAGGAAAAACCATAGCCTTGACTAGAAGGAACTTAGTCGGCAAAGTAATGTCTCTGCTTTTGAATATACTATCTAGGTTGGTCATAACTTTTCTTCCAAGGAGTAAGCGTCTTTTAATTTCATGGCTGCAGTCACCATCTGTAGTGATTTTGGAGCCCCCAAAAAATAAAGTCTGACACTGTTTCCACTGTTTCCCCATCTATTTCCCATGAAGTGATGGGACCAGATGCCATGATCTTCGTTTTCTGAATGTTGAGCTTTAAGCCAACTTTTTCACTCTCCTCTTTCACTTTCATGAAGAGGCTTTTGAGTTCCTCTTCACTTTCTGCCATAAGGGTGGTGTCATCTGCATATCTGGGGTTATTGATATTTCTCTCGGCAATCTTGATTCCAGTTTGTGTTTCTTCCAGTCCAGCGTTTCTCATGATGTACTCTGCAGAGAAGTTAAAAAATGAAAGTAAATACAACTAAATCATATCTACTAGAATTTGGCATATTAAGAATGCCATTTAAGATTCTATATATTAATAACTAGAAAAATAAAGCATATTTTTCATTCATACACTTTATTTCTCTAAATAGAATAAATTCTTATAATAAATTTGTTTTTATATTAAAATAACACTTATTAAAAGAAAGCATATGACTATCTAAGCAGAGAAATTTATTTTTGCTTAATTACCTTTATAATTAAATATCTTATTTCATGAATCTTTTCAGTACATCCCAGTGATACTTTTCCTCACTATACATGTACAATTATACAAAATCCAACAAAATTCATCAACACACTATAAAATATCAGATCTTTTGTTAAAACATATCTTAAAATATGTTTAAGGTCACATCACTAGTAAGTGAAAAGTCTAAAGACAGGTCCATAACAAGACACCTGGTCCTGAAGCATATTATTATATTCTGAAAACCAATAATTTATTCATAGTTGCCTGGTCATCTGAACATCATCTCTAGGGTCTAGAATCCCTTTATCAATATATTCCATTCATAAGTTTGAAAATAAACTCCACAGCCCAAATGGCCAGCTGTAGCCAAGTACCAAAGCTTGCACAGAATTAAACTCATTGTTACTACAGCTTTCTGCATGCCAAATTTTTGGGAATCTATAGCTAGGCCTCTTTAAATCCTACCTCTTTTCTGCCTCACTCTAATAATTGTAGGTGCCATACTCTCCATGCTGAGGTATAACCAATTATCTATAACAATCATAACTCTACATTTAGAAATGAATTTATTTGAAATGAAAATTCTAAAATAACTGCTACCATTTAAAAATATTAATATCAACCTCCCATTGCAACTGTTTTTGCTATATCTGGAAGCTACAAAAGAAAAAACAAAGTAGAAAAAAAGTACAGAGACTCTCAGTTCAGTTCAGTTCAGACACTCATTTGCGTCCTACTCTTTGCGACCCCATGAATTGCAGCATGCCAGGCCTCCCTGTCCATCACTAACTCCCAGAGTTCACTCAAACTCACGTCCATTGAGTCTATGATACCATCCAGCCATCTCATCCTCTGTCATCCCCTTCTCCTTCTGCCCCCAATCCTTCCCAGCATCAAAGTCTTTTCCAGTGAGTCAACTTTTCACATGAGGTGGCCAAAGTATTGGAGTTTCAGCTTTAGCATCATTCCTTCCAAAGAACACCCAGGACTGATCTCCTTTAGAATGGACTGGTTGGATATCCTTGCAGTTCAAGGGACTCTCGAGAGTCTTTTTGACCACAGAAGCTAACCACATTACATCTAAGTAGAGATTAAAGAAGCTGATAGAGACGGCTGGAGAGGCAGAGAAATCTGTTTCTCAAGAGCATCTGAATTCTCACCATTAACTGTTGTGTAAAATAATAAATGTTTATATAGCATCAAACTTCAGAAAATAGCATTATTGGTTACTTGGAAGTATCTAAGAAGCCCAGGAAAGCACAAACTATTTAAAAATATAAGTAGTACTTTTTCTTTTTTTTGCTCTTTTATTTTTTTTACTTTACAATACTGTATTGGTTTTGCCATATATTGACATGAATCTGCCACAGGTGTACATAAGTTCCCAATCGTGAACCCCCTTCCCACGACCCTCCCCATATCATCTCTCTGGGTCATCCCAGTGCACCAGCCCCAAGCATCCTGTATCCTGTATCGAACCTAGACTGGTGATTTGTTTCTTACATGATAGTATACATGTTTCCATGCCATTCTCCCAAATCATCCCGCCCTCACCCTTTCCCACAGTGTCCAAAAGTCCGCTCTACACATCTGTGTCTCTTTTGCTGTCTCACATATAGGGTTATCATTACCATCTTTCTAAATTCCATATATATGTGTTAGTATACTGTATTGGTGTTTTTCTTTCTGGCTTAATTCACTCTGTATAATCGGCTCCAGTTTCATCCACCTCATTAGAACTGATTCAAATGTATTCTTTTTAATGGCTGAGTAATATTCCATTGTCTATATGTACCACAGCTTTCTTATCCATTCATCTGCTAATGGACATCTAGGTTGCTTCCATGTCCTGGCTACTATAAACAGTGCTGCAATGAACATTGGGGTACACATGTCTCTTTCAATTCTGGTTTCCTCAGTGTGTATGCCCAGCAGTGGGATTTAAGCCCAGTTGAGAAACATGCAAAATAACAATATATTTTCCTCAAGCTATCTTTGCTTAAAGAATATACACATGACTTTAAAGACATTATTAGAGACTTTTCTTCATGTATTCATTGTGTTATATCTGCACAATTTTCTTCTGAATAACTTTGTTAACAAAATCTGGCAGACAGTCAATAACAAACTGTGTTCCAGGCAATGAATTTATAATGTTGTAGCAGGAACAATCTCTTGAATGTTTTATGCCTTTATAGCTGATGGAAAAATCAAAACATGGATAAACATGGAACAAACTAGCCCATACAATTTTTAGGTGACATGAAGCTAGGTAACATGCACTGCAGTTACTTTCTAAAGACAAAAAATTCTGTGCTTATGTGAAATATTGTAAAATGTGTCTAATTTATTTGCTAGCTCAAATAAAATCAATGATAATGTTAAAAGACATATGTGTGTATTTTATAGCATATAACATAAGCTTCAAACATTTAATATGGTGACTTTTAATGAATAATTTAACTTAATATAAAGAAATATTCTGTGAGATACATTTACTAAATAATTATATTAAATGTTCTTTCTATATTTTGGAAAACTAGAAAGTATGAATATAATATGATTGTATGGGAATAGCAAATTATCTAGAATAATTTTTATTTTACTTTTATAAATAACAAGAGGATTGAATTAGTAATATTGGACTTTCTTTTTCCAGTATATCAACATTTTCTACACAGGACAGATTGTGACAACTTCTTTCTTAAGGTGAGACTGAGTGTAATCCACAGTTGAATTTTGAGGGGCTATACTTTTTATATTTATTAAAGATATTTATCATTTTATGTTATCAAAGATATTCCACAAGTCAAATTGTCTTAGGGCAGTTAGTGGTGGTGGTTTAGTCACTTAGTCATGACCGACTCTTGCAACCCAATGGACTAAAGCCCACCAGGCTCCTCTGTCCATGGGATTTACCAGGCAAAATACTGGAGTGTGTTGCCATTTCCCTCTCCAGAGGATCTTCCTGACCCAGGGATCAATCCCATGTTTCCTACATTTCAAGGTGATCTTCTGAAATGCAGGCAGATTCTTTACCTCTGAGCCTAAATCTGAGGGTATCTGCTTATTAGTTTTATATGCATGCATTCTATTTGTTCACTATAAACTCTAAGGGATGTTTATTGGCAACTTCTGAGTTTATCAAAGCATATAATTTGATGTTTTTATTAAAACTTGGAAATTTATTGATACTAAAAGAAAAAAAATACAAGTCATAGTTAGAACAATAATAAAATACTCTATTACAACTAATACAATTAAGATACTTCATGAAGCAAATGAATACACACACGCACAGAAGCATGTTAATGTCTTTAAGTTTTTCCTAAAATGCAAGTATATTAGATTATTTTAATTACCAGATGCCATCAATGTTTTTAAACAATGTTGTGGCTTTTTTTGCTCTATTACTCCAAGAATTAGATATGTTATTATTGTATCATAAATTAATATTAAGTTTATTTGCATATTCATCACTGTTTTTTCAGTGTTCCTTCTTATTAGAACTTCCACCTTATCTATTTACCTGAAGTACATTTTTAGACTTTGCTTTAGTGAAGATTTTTCAGTTTTTCTTTGTCTGAAAGTATTTTGTATTTGGCTCTTGTCCTTAGAAAATAATTTCTCTGAACTGTGAATCTACATTGCTAGGGATTTTTCCTGATTGAAAAGGGGGTACATACAAAGAAGAATTAGAGGCATTGCATGTTTAGAGTCTCTTAAAATGCTAATGGTTAATAACTTATATTTTACAAATGATGTAAATAGTGACATTTCTCTCTTTGGTCTCAACTTAAAAGGCTGTCCTCTGCTAAAACTAATTCAAACTAAGTTTCTACCTCCACAGGTCTCCAACCTTTTCCTTCATAATTCTGATATGATTCTGCTACTTTTTTCTCTTCCCTGGAGCAAGGACATTATCATATTAATATTACTAACCTATTAGGCCCTGTCAGCAGTGAAAAGGAGTATGCGTGAATGTATGTGTGTTCAGTCATGTCCAACTCTTTGTGACCCCATGGGGTAGCCCTCCAGGCTCTGTCCATGGGATTTCCCAGGCAGGAATACTGGAGTGGGTTACCAGAGATGGAGTATAGTCTTTGTTTGATTCTGCTTTTGAAGAAAACAAAAACACTTACTTTGGGTTCCTCTTCTAATCTTTTAGGCTCCTTGAACACACAATATTAATTTTAGAGCCTTTGGGATTCTTGTAATTACTATTAATGCTTACTGTTTAACTAAGCAGGCAATTAACAAAGTGCCCATGTAGACTCTCTAATGAGTGGATATGGTAATTGGAAAAGGTGGCTAAAATTGGAAAGGACACATTCACAAGTTTTATTCTCTTTATTCATGTGAAAATTGTGTATATAAAGTAGCTGTTTTTGGCATTTTCCAGCATAAACATTTCAAACATTTTTGTTTACTCCCTTTGGAGCCTAGCACTTTCACATTGGTTTAAATTAGTCAAATTTATTTGTGGAAAATAGTATTAAAATGCCCATGTTTTTCAGTATGAAGTCCATGATTATTTTTTTACTTTAAAATACAGCACATGCTATTTTTTTCTGTTTTTTTTTTTCAAAGATAATGTGAAAATGCCATTACAAAAACATTCAAGTATTTAAACAGTTATAACAAACTGTTTCTTGGCATAGGGAGATTTTCAAATATAAATTTTAATCCATCAGAACTGAGATCATTTCCATAAGCTGGTTTATTGTGTAAATTTTATTTTTCAAGGGTCTAGTAGCAATTAAAATTCACAATAATTTGTGTTGTCCCAAATACCTGTAATGTATGTAGTTAGTTTTTCATTTCAATGCATTGAAGGGTTCAGTTCAGTTCAGTGGCTCAGTTGTGTCTGACTCTTTGTGACCCCAGGAATCACAACACACCAGGCCTCCATGTCCATCACTAACTCTGGGAATTCACTCAAACTCATGTCCATGGAGTTGGTGATGCCATCCAGCGATCTCATCCTCTGTCGTCCCTTTCTCCTCCTGCCCCCAATCCCTCCCAGCATCAGGGTCTTTTCCAATGAGTCAACTCTTTGCATGAGGTGGCCAAAGTATTGGAGTTTCAGCTTCAGCATCAGTTCTTCCAATGAACACCCAGGACTGATCTCCTTTAGGATGGACTGGTTGGATCTCCTTGCAGTCCAAGGGACTCTCAAGAGTCTTCTCCAACACCACAGTTCAAAAGCATCAATTCTTCAGCGCTCAGCTTTCTTCACAGTCCAACTCTCCCATCCATACATGACCACTTGAAAAACTATAGCCTTGACTAGACAGATCTTTGTTGGCAAAGTAATATATCTCTGCATTGAAGGGTTGCTGCTGCTGCTAAGTCACTTCAGTCATGTCCGACTCTGTGTGACCCCATAGATGGCAGCCCACCAGGCTTCCCCGTCCCTGGGATTTTCCAGGCAAGAACACTGGAGTGGGTTGACATTTCCTTCTCCAATGCATGAAAGTGAAGTCACTCAGTCATGTCCGACTCTTAGCGGCCCCATGGACTGCAGCCCACCAGGCTCCTCCGTCTGTGGGATTTTCCAGGCAAGAGTACTGGAGTGGAGTGCCATTGCCTTCTCCGTCATTGAAGGGTTCAGTTCAGTCATTCAGTCCTGTGCGACTCTTTGCGACCCCATGAATCGCAGCACGCCAGGCCTCCCTGTCCATCACCAACTCCCGAAGTTCACTCAGACTCACGTCCATCGAGTCAGTGATGACATTCAGCCATCTCATCCTCGGTCGTCCCCTTCTCCTCCTGCCCTCAATCCCTCCCAGCATCAGAGTCTTTTCCAATGAGTCAATTCTTTGCACGAGGTGGCCAAAGTATTGGCGTTTCAGCTTTAGCATCAGTCCTTCCAAAGAAATCCCAGGGCTGATCTCCTTCAGAATGGACTGGTTGGATCTCCTTGCAATCCAAGGGACTCTTAAGAGTCTTCTCCAACACCACAGTTCAAAAGCATCAATTCTTCAGCTCTCAGCCTTCTTCACAGTCC
Organism: Oryx dammah; assembly: GCF_014754425.2. Lineage (NCBI taxonomy): Eukaryota > Metazoa > Chordata > Mammalia > Artiodactyla > Bovidae > Oryx > Oryx dammah. The sequence goes on from NW_024070213.1 coordinate 101,191,740, forward strand.
AACTCTCACATCCATACATGACCACAGGAAAAACCATAGCCTTGACTAGACGGACCTTAGTCGGCAAAGTAATGTCTCTGCTTTTGAATATGCTATCTAGGTTGGTCATAACTTTCCTTCCAAGGAGTAAGTGTCTTTTAATTTCATGGCTGCAGTCACCGTCTGCAGTGATTTTGGAGCTCCCCAAAATAAAGTCTGACACTGTTTCCACTGTTTCCCCATCTATTTCCCATGAAGTGATGGGAACAGATGCTATAATCTTCATTTTCAGAATGTTGAGCTTTAAGCCAACTTTTTCACTCTCCACTTTCCCTCTCATCAAGAGGCTCTTTAGTTCCTCTTCACTTTCTGCCATAAGGGTGGTGTCATCTGCATATCTGAGGTTATTGATATTTCTCCCAGCAGTCTTGATTCCAGCTTGAAGGCATTGAAGGGTAGGGCTCTTTAATTACATATTCTACTTCATGCATTTCCACTTTTCTGACTATCTACAGCTAACTCAAAGAGTTAAAGAAATAAGCAAAAGAAGCTATTGTAGTCAAATACAGTTGAATTATCCAGCTTCATGTGTGATACTTTAGTAAGCTATTATCATTGCAGTATGCAGTATTAGCCCACAGAAAATTTTAACTCTTTATAATCGTTTCATCAGAGCAGATGTGTTGTCCCATATTACCTGTCTTTTGTTATGGAGTTCTCAGAAACTGAGTAATCATCTCTCACATTTTATTTCAATTCTTTACATAATTTTAGAGCAGTGAAGCATATCCAGTTCAAAATCCTTCATTTTGATTTTCATAGAGTAAAATTTATGAGCAACTTAACCTCCCCAAGTGCATCATTACCACAACTTCACTGGGATTCTTCAACCTTCAACCTCAAGCTAAATTTGACAAAATTTTGAATGGATGTTCTCTTAGTTAAAATTATCAGCTTCTGTATTTCTATATTCCATGGAAATTATTGCTTTCTATAAAATTAGCAAGTAAATATTTGCTTACAAATTAGAATAATATTTATCTGCATGTGTTTTAGAAAGGAAATAAGCCTCATTTTTAAAATATAGAATAATAAGACTGAAAATGACTCAGTATTATTCTAGAAATAAAAACACATATATCCACAGTCTATGGATCACAAGGCTTTAGAATTGAGATATACTAGGGGAATTATGTCATGAAGGACAAAACAGTGATTTTTATTTGAGAAACAAACTGCTATTCTCATAATGTAGAATGTTAAATAAATAAGAAAAGTGTAGCAGTTCTCAGACTATTTTGTTATAAGGATCCTGTCTTAAAAATTATTGAGGACTCCAAAGAGGTTTGTTATGTGCATTTTACATTGATATTTACTGGATTAGAAACTAAAATATAAAATTTAATATATTCATCATTTACTTGAACACTATTACTTATAAATAACATGTTTTATGAAAAATAGCTGCCTTTTTTAAACAAAGCAAAATTTAGTGAGAAGAGCAGCATTGTTTTCTATTTTTGCTAATCTCTTTAATGTGTGGCTCAATAAGAGATTGTTGGAGCCTCTTTTCTGTACTGTATTCATTCTCTTTTGATATCACACCTTGCGAAGACTTTGGAAGTCTCCACTGTACGCTCTTGACAGAATGACTAAAACACAAAGTCTTAATATAACTATCAAAGTAGTTTTAACCTTGCAGTTGCACAGAAAAAGGTGATGGAGATTCCAGGTAACCATTGATGACTCTTTGGAAATTGCTGACTGGTGGTTTCAAACCGCCATGTACTTTCCCTCTGAGTTTCCAGGTCACCTGACCATTCTGCCATCCTGGACTGGGCTTGACTGTGCTCCTTGGCTTACTCATGTGTTTGCATTCACGTTGTCTGGAAGCTGGCTGCTCTAGGAAGGCCTTGGTTGAGATGATGACCTTTGTACCTCCAGCAAGCTAGCCTGGCCTGTTCCCATGGCAGTCAGGGTTCTAGGAGGGAAAATTGAAGCATGAAAGGCCTGAGTTCTAGGCTTAGATCTGAATACACTGTCAATTCTATGGCACTCATTTGGCTGAAACGTATCAAAAAGTCAACCCACATCCATATGTGGAAAATAGGCTCTACCTCTTGATGAGAGAAGTTACAGTCATATTCAAAAGGGAGTACATCACACAGAAGAATCTGGGGCATTTTGTCAAATGCCCTCTGAGCATCCTAGCTATGCCTCCTCCTAAAAAAGGTAAAGGTAATTATTTGCCTCATTTTCAATGTATTTAACTCTCTTGTATCTACTGTAGGAATCTGAAAGGACATACCTAGAAATAATAGTGTTATCATTTAAAATTTATTAGTTTGGGTCCTACACTGTCAATACTTACATGTAACCAGAGCTTCAGATGTCACCAGGTCCTGACACATGAAAGTGAAAGTGAAGTCGCTCAGTCGTGTCCAACTCTTTCCGACCCCATGGGCTGTAGCCCACCAGGCTCCTCCGTCCATGGGATTCTCCAGGCAAGAATACTGGAATGCATTGCCATTTCCTTCTCCAGGGGATCTTCCCATCCCAGGGATCAAAGCTAGGTCTCCTGCATTGCAGGCAGAGGCTTTAACCTCTGAGCCACCAGGGAAGCCCCCTGACACATGGGTTCACACTAAATAAGATACATAAGACATTGAAATGGATGACAATTTTGCCTAGTTTTGAATTTACAATTAGAAATATAAATATTATTTGAGTTGAATATACATGTATGCATAATCATCAATACCACTTATTAAAGTTAATAAGTTATATAAAACAGTGGATAAATCATCAAAATTCACTTTTACAGAGACCAGAAATAGCCAAAAAATATAATTTGAGCATATTTCCACCTTATAAACAATCAAATATACAATCAGAATTATTTTCTCTAATTATTAGGATATAAAATATGAGGTCAGATGAATAAAGATCCAGTGAAATAAAGCTCAGAGAGTCACATCTCATGAAAAGCCTTATTTTTTGCTTTTTTCTCTTCTAACAGGATGAAAATGCTTAAAGCGTATATGTTACATCTCTCTCCACCTCAAGGACACCCATACCATTAGAAACAAAAATACCCCAAACTTTTACAGCTTGGGTTCCCTTTCCTCTGGATCAGATGTTGCATACTCAACTGTTGAGAATCATATAAGAAATATAAATGAGTAATGCACTTCAGTAGTAAAATATTGAGAAATTGGAGGTGGGGAGATTATATGAAAGAGAAAAGCCTTCTCCATCTAAATGTGCTTAGTCACTCAGTCATGTCCTACTCTTTGCGACCCCATGGACTATAACCCACTGGGCTACTCTGTTCATGGAAGGCTCCAGGCTTCCAAGTATTCTCCAAGAATAGTAGGGTGGGTAGTCATTCCCTTCCCCAGGGGATCTTCCCTACCCAGGTGGGTTCTTTACCTTCTAAGCCACCAAGGAAGCTCCTCCCCAGCCTGCATCTAAATGAGGATTAGTTAATGCTTTAGGTCCAGTAAGTTGTTGTAATGTGAGAATGAAAGTTCGTTATTGTTGTACATGCTAATTAAAAAAAAATTAGACTTTTATATAAAATTTTTCCTTTTTCACATACTTCATGGACCAAGTTAATTCTGTTAGAACTAGAATCTCCTCTAGCTGGCCATTTTTGTGAAACTTGGATCATTTGAACATTGCAGATATTGTCATGAAATTTCCTTTTTTTATGCTTTGTTTCAATTGATATATTGCTTCATTATTGCTGTTCATTCATATTGATATTGATGTATGAATATTGATATCATACATATTCATAATCTAGTTTTGCTCTCTCTTTAAAAATTTATTCAATCTTTATCTCTCATGCATTAGAATGTAGGAATATCCTAAACAAATTTAACTCAAATAAAACTGTAAAAGGTCAGCAAAAGCCAGAGAGAATGTGAGAGATACAGAAATAACAACTTACATAAATTTGTGTTAGGCAGTTTTACATTCCATTTCACTTGGTATACCTCAGTGACATGAGAAGGAAATAGGAGATGTAAATCTGTTATTCCCGATGTTATCACTAGTTCCCATAGGTGAACATCTCACTCACCAAACAGAATTTGATTCTAGAGCTTAAGATGCATGTATTGCATGTTGTCATTGTTGTTTAGTCACTAAGTCATATCCAACTCTTGCAACCCGGACATAACTCACCAGTCTCCTCTGTCCATGGGATTTCCTAGGCAAGAATACTGGAGTGGGTTGCTTTTCATTCTCCATGGGATCTTCCCGACTAGAACCTATCAGGATAGGTTACCCATTGAACCTATCTCCTGCATTGCACGGGGATTCTTTACTGCTGAACCCCAGGGGAAGCCCTTAAACCTAGATAGATTACATTTGATTCTCAATAGAAAAAGCACAATCATTTATAATGAAAGAACTACTGACTATGGTGAATCCAGTTTTAAACAAATATCAATCTGAAGTGTAGCATGATAGTTCTATTTCTTCTATATTTGATTATATATGTTTTATATTTTACTTTGTGACTTTGGATTTAATGACTACATAAGACACTATGATTTTAGACTTTAGGCAATTTCAAATCTTGAGAAGGAAACCTCAACCTAGCCTTTGTCCTATCAATAAATTAAATCTTCCCCTTGGAGTCCCTAGCATTAATATTTTTCCTTATGCATAAATTTGTGGTTGAACTAATGATCTTCACATTTTGATGTATCTTGACTATTCTATGATTATCAGCTTGACTTTTAGGTCACTTTTTAAATAACTTAGGACTTCCCAGGTGGCACTAGTGGTAAAGAACCCACCTACCAATCCAAGAGACGTAGAGACACAGGTTCAACCCCTGGGTTGCAGTATTCCTGCCTGGAGAATCCTATGGACAGAGGAGCCTGTCAGGCTATAGTCCATAGGGTGGCAAAGAGTTGGGCATGACTGAAATGACTTAGCACTCATGCACATGCTTTGAATCACTGAGTAAATTATAAATATTTTCCTCCAGATTACAATATAACTAATATTCTATTAGAAAGCAATGTATAACTATGTGTTGTAGCTAATCAGTTTTTTTGCTTTGCCTCTTCAGCCTTCTTAAAAAAAAAAAAAAACAAACCAACGCTTTGTGCATAAAGGATTTCTCAACAAATGTTTGTTGGTCATTTATACAGGTGAACTTTTCAATGTGTTTTTTTTTCTGTCTCATGTACAAGTAGTTATACCCCCTAATATTTAGACATATTACAAGCTTCATAGTAGAGTGAGGATCTCTTGTAAAGACTATATTCATTTTTATTCCACAATCATACTGATTTCAACTCCAATATCAGTCTGCTGCTGCTGTGCTGCTAAGTCACTTCAGTCATATCCGACTCTGTGTGACCCCATGGACAGCAGCCCACCAGGCCTCTCTGTCCCTGGGATTCTCCAGGCAAGAATACTGGAGTGGGTTGCTATTTTCTTCTCCCCATATCAGTCTAAAACACAATATCTTAGCCTTTTCAAGATAGCTTTGCAAAATACCACAGCCTGAATAGTTTATCAACAACAGACATTTATTTCTCATTAAAAATTATATTTTCAATGCTTGAAAAAATAAACTTGGACTTCTATAATGTTCATTTTAATAGAATTATAGGCACAACAAATGTTTGTCTAAGTCAGTTGCTACTTGTAGTTAAGAAATGTGTTTATTATCATTAAACAGTCATTTCTAAGCTGCCCTTCCAAATACAGTTACATGCAATTAAAATTAACCCCTAGACACAATCTATTCTGTTCTATTCTGTAACCATTACACTTTCACAGTTCTTTCTAATGTTAATGAGAAGTTACACACTTTTGTCAATGAATAAAAGGACAACTCTGAGCCAGGATCTAGGTTGCAATAGAGCCATCTTGTAAAGTTCCTCATTAGCTGAAATAAACTGTCATCAATAATATCACAGGCAATAGATTTAAATTAGGTAGGTGACGCCTTCCTCGCTGAAGAAAATGAATCCAAAGAAAAACAATAATTACTAATCATCAGGAAGTATTTTAGCAAGTTCTGAGACCCTGCCTCCTGACACATTGTAAAGCAGGCGAAGATGACTACCACAAGAAGCAGAAGGGAAATTTTGTGTTATCACACAGCGAGAAGACTCAACAAGTTTTTACCAGCCAGGATCTCTGCTCAAGTAGTTGAAAAGCAGTTTGTATATATTTAAATACTAGATTATTTACAAAGCGTACTGAAAAAAGCACTGGCCCAGAAGTGTTTCCATTATGTTAAATAGCTGTTCTCATGTATGGTAGCAGATCTGGTCCCAGCCTCCGACTGGCTGTGCACTGCCTTTTTTTTCCATGAGTCACCCTACTTTCTAAACCTGTATCTTTTGACCTGACATTAACATTTATATTTGCCTTAAACTATAAGAAGACCTGATGGGCCTGGAGACCTTTTCCAGTATGAGTCATTCTATTTAATTCATTGTTTGATTTCAATGCTGAACTGTGTGGTACTATTGATGTAAAAGGTGTAAAAAGCTTATGAAAACACAGAATCAATCACCTCTTTATTACTAGTAGTAAATAATAATAAAACAGCCCCACTGATTACATTTAAGAAACTTAAGAAAGAATAGTACGCTTAAGAAAGTATAGTATACTTCGATTATATATCAATAAATCCAACATATATACATCTGCAGTCTACTTTGTGGCTGCCAGATGGTTAGATTTGGAAATTTAAACAGGTATAATTTCTACAGGTTTTGAAGTAGAACTGTGAACTAAATGGGAGCAGTTAGTTCAACTGATTATGTTGGGGTACAGAATTGATCTAATGGACTTTTCTGGGGTATGTGCCAAGTTCTCGTTGCTTTGTTTTCTCCTATAATCAAAGAAAAGAGAAGGCAACGGCAGTCCACTCCAGTACTCTTGCCTGGAGAATCCCATGGACTGAGGGGCCTGGTAGGCTGCAGTCCATGGGGTCGCTAAAAGTCGGACATGACTGAGCGACTTCACTTTCACTTTTCATTTTCATGCATTGGAGAAGGAAATGGCAACCACTCCAGTGTTCTTGCCTGGAGAATCCCAGGGACAGCGGAGCCTGGTGGGCTACCATCTCTGGGGTCACACAGAGCCAGACACGACTGAAGCGACTTAGCATAATCAAAGAAATAACCCTTGAACTAAGTTGTTAATGTGCCAGTTTTAAAATGAAGAGCCTGAGGATTAAGACCTTGCCTAAAATCACACAGCCAGTAGTAGAAAATCCAGGATGCAAATTCAGGCATATCTAGCTTCCACAGTATCTCTTTCAAGCAAATGAGGATGAGATTTAGAGTTGAATTTTAAGGGTGAATCAGGGCTAATTAACAAGGCATATGCTCAGTCATTCAGTTGTGTCCAACTCTATGTGACCCCATGGACTGTACTTACCAGGCTCCTCTGTCAAGGCTATTCTCCAGGCAAGAATACTGAAGTGGGTTGTCATTTCCTCCTCCAGGAGACCTTACTGACCCAAGGATCAAACCCTCATCTCTTGAGTCTCCTGCACTAGCAGGCAGATTCTTTACCACTGAGTCACCTGTTTTCTAAGAGTTAGAAGACAATTAAGCAGGCAATGAGAAAGTAAATCAAGGCACAGAAAACAACAGAAACAATGATAGGGCACAGATGATAAGGTAAATGACATAATTTAAGGAGTAGACTCCCATAGCCCTAATATTAATTGTTAGAAAGTAATCCCAGAAAAATAGATTAGAAATGCAGGCAGTAGCCCAATTACAACACACCTCCCATGAAATGTCATGGAGGTATAAATCATTCAAAGGTTTTAAACAAAAAAAGCAGAATTCTAATGAATCTTTAGAAAAATAATGCTATTATAACAATATGCTTGATGAACTGTGGACATGAAGGGATGTTGGTGGGTCTATTAGACTCCTGGACCCAATTCCAAAGTTTGTGTGTCAGAGGGTATAGAGTGCTTTTCTCATAACATCAAACAATTCTCAGACACCAGCAAATTGTCCAAGAATTCAACTTGATTCTGACACTGTCTACTGGGAAATAGCATCAGATACTGCAGGTTGAGGGCTCGCAGTGCTTCACAATGCCCCACCACCACCACTTCAGATGCCAGTTGCAAGCCCAAATTCTTACCTATGCGTCTAACCAACTGGCTGAAGCTCAAAGATTCCTAAGACCCCTTCCCAGGATTGATTAATTTGTAAAGTGGTTCAATACTCAGAAAAACATTTCACTTACTAGATCACAAGTTTAATACAGATTGACACAGAGGGATTTAATACAGATGGAAGAGATATCTAGAATAAGGTATAGGGAAAAGATGCAAAGTTTCCACACCTTCTCCAGATGTGCTACTCTGCCAGTACCTACACATGTCCATCAGCCTGGAAGCTCTCCGAACCCCACTCTTCTGGGTTATTTTAGAGGCTTCATTACAAAGGCTTGGTTGATTAAATCATTGACCATTGGTAACTGATTCAACCTCCAGTCCCCCTCATCTCCCAGGAGTTCTGGAGGTGGGACTGAAATTTCCAACCCTCTAATCACATGGCTGGTTCTCCTGGCAACCAGCTCCCATCCTTAGTGCATTTCTCAACTCACCTTATTAACATAAGATATTTTAAAGCTTTTAGCACTTAGGAAATGCCAAAGGTTTGGGGAGATTTAAGCATGGACCTGTGAACAAAGACCAAAGATATATTTCTGATAGATCATAGTACTGTAAAAGTGATCTCAAGTGACCTCAGCCTGAAGGAGCTGAAGCAGGATTTTGCTTCCCCGCCAGAGAGGTTGAGGATCAGGTCATGGCAGGGAGAGCATTGAGTCCTAACCACTAGGTCACAAGGGTTCAGTGGCCAGTGACAACATCCTAGCCCATCAGCTGTGTAGAAATGAATTTCCACAAAGAAACAAAGCGGTGAAGCATGGTAAGTATTTATTAGGGCGTAAAAAGGGTACCTGTGGACAGACACATTGGTGGGCTCAGAGAGGGAGAGAAAGAGTCAAGACCTATCGGTAGTTTTAATTGCTTTTATTGGAAGATCACCAGTTTAATACAGATTGATACAGAGGGATTTAATACAGATGGAAGAGATATCTATAACAATTTCCTTCCAATTTCCTTTGGCCAGTCGTCTTGCTTTGCCTGATTCTGAGTCTGTATTTGGTATATCTCAGGGTCCTCCCATGTGTACACACATGTCTCTTAGCCGCAATCGATTATAGCCAAGAGGCCTATGGGGAGGTTGGCATCACTTCCTAGGAGGTGATACCTTCTCCCTATTGCTCACCAAGGAGACTTTCTGCACATGTGTAGTCTGGAAGGTCTCCATGACCTCCAGAATGAGAAATATATGATCTCTTACCTGGGCATAGCTCAGCTTCTCCTCTCTCCTGCTATTTTGGAGTATCTCTCAACAGTGGACAAAAGCTACTCATCCTGGGACCCATCTATCTCCTGCCTCAGAAGGGCAATTAATAAAAACTGTAAACTGTGTGTACTCAGTCATGTCTGACTCTGAAATCTCATGGATGTAGCCCACCAGGCTCCTCTCTCCATGGGATTTTCCAGGCAAGAATACTAGAATGGGTTGCCATTTTCCTCTTCCAAGGGATATTCCTAACCCAGAGATCAAAGCAGAGTCTCTTATGTCTCCTGCACTGGCAGGAAGATTCTTGATGACTTGCACTGTCTGGAAAGCCCTGGTTAAGTAAAACCCAATAACAATCAATATGGGCATCTGAGTCCAACCAACCTTGTTAAGCCAATTACTCTATTCTAGAGTAATTCTGAGGATTAAATATGAAATCTTTGCAAAGTACATTTCTATATTCCTGGCAGATAATAATCCTCCAAAAATATTAATTGTTGACTTATTCTGGAATTAGGAATTAATTTGATCATTTAACAGATATTTGTTGAGGGCTTACTATATGCCAAGAACTCTTCAATGAACTAGGCGTCAGTTCAGTTCAGTCACTCAGTTGTGTCCAACTCTTTGTAACCCCATGGACTGCAGCACGCCAGGCCTCCCTGTCCATCACCAACTGCCGGAGTTTACCCAAACTCATGTCAATTTAGTCAGTGGTGCCATCCAACCATCTCATCCTCTGTTATCCCCTTCTCCTCCTGAATCTTTCCCAGCATCAGGGTCTTTTCTAATAAGTCAGCTCTTCACATCAGTTGGCCAAGTATTATAGTTTCAGCTTCAAGATCAGTCCTTCCAATGAACACCCAGAACTGATGTCCTTTAGGATGGACTGGTTGGATCTCCTTGCAGTCCAAAGGACTCTCAAAGGTCTTCTCCAACACCACAGTTCAAAAGCATCAATTCTTTGGCGCTCAGCTTTCTTTATAGTGCAACTCTCATATCCATGTGTGACTACTGGAAAAACCATAGCCTTGACTAGACAGACCTTTGTTGGCAAAGTAATGTCTCTGCTTTTGAATATGCTGTCTAGGTCAATCATAACTTTCCTTCCAAGGAGTAAGCATCTTTTAATTTCATGGCTACAATCACCATTTGCAGTGATTTGGGAGCCCCCCAAAATAAAGTCTGACACTGTTTCCACTGTTTCCCCATCTATTTCCCATGAAGTGATGGGACCAGATGGCATGATCTTACTTTTCTGAATGTTGAGTTTTAAGCCAACTTTTTCACTCTCCTCTTTCACTTTCATCAAGAGGCTTTTTAGTTCTTCTTCACGTTCTGCCATAAGGGTGGTGTCATCTTTATATCTGAGGTTATTGATATTTCTCCTGGCAATCTTGATTCCAGCTTGTGCTTCCTCCAGCCCAGTGTTTCTCATGATGTACTCTGCATATAAGTTAAATAAGCAGGGTGACAATATACAGCCTTGATGCACTCCTTTTCCTATTTGGAACCAGTCTGTTGTTCCATGTCCAGTTCTAACTGTTGCTTCTTGACCTGCATACAGATTTCTCAAGAGGCAGGTCAGGTGGTCTGGTATTCCCATCTCTTTCAGAATTTTCCACAGTTTATTGTGATCCATGGTCAAAGGCTTTGGGATAGTCAATAAAGCAGAAATAAATGTTTTTCTGGAACTTTTTTGCTTTTTCAATGATCCAGCAGATGTTGGCAATTTGATCTCTGTTTCCTCTGCCTTTTCTAAAACCAGCTTGAACATCTGGAATTTTACGGTTCACATATTGCTGAAGCCTGGCTTAGAGAATTTTGAGCATTACTTTACTAGCATGTGAGATGAGTGCTATTGTGCAGTAGTGTGAGCATTTTTGGCATTGCCTTTCTTTGGGATTGGAATGAAAACTGACCTTTTCCAGTCCTGTGGCCACTGCTGAGTTTTCCAAATTTTCTGGCATATTGAGTGCAGCACTTTCACAGCATCATCTTTCAGGACTTCAAAGAGCTCAACTGGAATTCCATCACCTCCACTAGCTTTGTTCGTAGTGTTGCTTCCTAAGGCCCACTTGACTTCACATTCCAGGATGTCTGGTTCTAGGTGAGTGTGAGTGATCACACCACTGTGATTATCTGGGTTATGAAGATCTTTTCTGTAGAGTTATTCTGTGTATTCTTGCCACCTCTTCTTAATATCTTTTGCTTCTGTTAGGTCCGTACCATTTCTTTCCTTTATTGAGCCCATCTTTGCATGAAATATTCCCTTGGTATCTCTAATTTTCTTGAAGAGATCTCTAGTCTTTCCCATTTTGTTGTTTTCCTCTATTTCTTTGCACTGATTGCTGAGGAAGCCTTTCTTATCAGTCCTTGCTATTCTTTGGAACTCTGCATTCAGATGCTTATAGCTTTCCTTTCCTCCTTTGCTTTTTGCTTCTTTTCACAGCTATTTGTCTGAGCTCCTCAGCCAGCCATTTTGCTCTTTTCTATTTCTTTTTCTTGGGGATGGTCTTGCTCCCTGTCTCCTGTCAATGTCACGAACCTCTGTCCATAGTTCACCAGGCACTCTGTCTATCAGATCTAGTCCCTTAAATCTATTTCTCACTTCCACTGTATAGTCATAAGGGATTTGATTTAGGTCATACCTGAATGGTCTATTGGTTTTCCCCACTTTTTTCAATTTAAGTATGAATTTGGCAATAAGGAGTTCATGATCTGAGCCACAGTCAGCTCCCAGTGTTCTTTTTGCTAACTGTAAGGAGCTTCTCCATCTTTGGCTGCAAAAAATATAATCAATCAATCTGATATCAGTGTTGACCATCTGGTGCTGTCCATGTGTAGAGTCTGCTCTTGTGTTGCTGGAAGAGGGTGTTTGAAATAACCAGTGCATTCTGTGAATAAAACAGTTAAGGTCCTTGCTCTCAAGGGACTTACCTTCTAAAGGAGGTGGGAGAGTCAGGGAAAAAAATGGTAAAAATTATTAGAAAAAAATGTCAGACATTTCTGAGAGAATTGATAGAACTTGATTACTTACAAAATGTGTGATGGTGTGTGTCATAAGTGAGGGCAATGGAGAGAGAGTTAGGGATGATGCTGAGATGTTTTTCCTTCAGGCAACAGTGAAGAGGCATTTTCTTGTCATTAGCCAGATAAGACAGCAGGCCCAAGAACACATAACCAGAGATGAGGAGAAGGGCAGCAACTGAATTCGGTTTTCTAATGGAACATGCCAAGTTGCAAATACCCGTACATCCAGGTAGAGATGGTGGGCTCCAGAAACTGGCTTCAACAGATAGTATGCTGTAGTAAGTTAAAAGCAATTTTGTCTTTGTTAATATCTGTCTCCAACTCCCAGCAGAACATGTGCATGACGATTTTCTTGCAGAAAATAATATATATTTTGAAGACAATACTATCTGTAACTCCATGACTAACTCACAGTAAGATTATGACAATGATTCTGTTTCCCATTTTTCCTGTCAGTATTTGACTATATTACCTCTCAGATGCATGTAGCAAATCTGACTGGTTTGGTTATCTTATTGTATTTACAGGTTCCCTCCAATAGGATCAATGTTCTTTCTTTCTAGCCCCGCTAAACAGAGATACATTTTTAGGCTGAGTTTAATTAAATATTTAATTAGAATTTTAAATCTCTTTATTAAAATACCCTAAGCTTTTTGAGAAAACCATTATATTCATATTTGCATCCTCGTGGTTTATCCATGTGAACTTAACAAATGAAAAATTAAAAAAGAATGTGATGTGACACACAAGAGAATGAATACACAGAAAAACAGGTCATTGTAATTCTTCACCTAACCTTATCTGAACAAAAATACTCAACTATATGATTCCAGAGGTCACTTTCTAGAGATGCAATTCTGATATTAAAATTTGACTATTGAAAATAAGTGAGTACATTATGTAAAGAGGTCTTACATTCAGAGACCTTTCATGTGTATAACAATGAACATATTCAAATTAAATTAGAATAAAATTATTTTAAAGAAATACCATATAATAGACTATTTCATTAAAAATCTATAGATACAGAACAAAATAATATATTGAAGTTTTGGATTGTTCAAACTGGTTTTATAAACCAATACAGAACTGTAAAGTAAAATAAAAAATAAATCAAAAAAAAAAGATCCTACATGATGCAACTAAAAAAAAAAAAAGAAAGAAAATGAAAAAAATAAACACAAGTTACACTAGAAATTTGATTTTTTAAAATCCAATTTATCTGCTTCTCTGTGTAGTTACAAACTTACTATAGAGACAGCTACCTAATTCCAATAAAAATAAAGATAATCTTCAGGAACTAAGAGATCATATTTTTCCATTTACATAATTTGATTTCAAAAAGCATGTGTGTGTGTGTGTGTGTGTGTGTGTGTGTGTGTGCATGCGTGTGTGTGCGCGTGCTCAGTTGCTCGATCATGTCTGACTCTTTGCAATCCTGTGGATTGTAGCTGACCAGGCTTCTTGATCCATGGGATTTTTCCTATGAAAAATGGTCACTCGATTTCTAATCCACTGTCAATATTCCATTTAGAGTGATTTCCCTAATGTCTCTGCATTTAGAGGGGATTTGCAGGTGGCTCAGTGGTAAAGAATTTTCCTGCCAAGGCAGGAGACATAGGAAACACAGGTTCCATCCCTGGGTTGGGAAGGTCCACTGGAGAAGGAAATGGCAACCAATTCCAGTATTCCTGCCTGGAGAATCCCATACGCAGAGGAGCCTGGAACACTGCAATCCATGGGGTCACAGGGTCTGACACGACTGAGCACTCATGCAGGCACCCTGCATTTAGGGACTAATTTATTAAACCTATTTTCTGATTTTAATTCATTTTTCATTTCCTAAATTAATATTCAATTTCAAAAATGTGCAAAATAGAAGTTTTAGTATATGGCACTCTATTGCTGAAATAACCAGAAAACACCTTTCCTTTTAAGTTTAAGGTAGAAAGAATGCAAGTGGTTATGACTGTGGACTCTGAAATCAACTTCCTCTGACTTGAGTCCTTCCTACCTCTATCACTTCCAGCTGATTTATCTTGTGCGTGCATGTGTGCTAAGTTGCTTCAGTCGTATCCGACTTTGAGACGCTATGGACTGTAGCCCACCAGGCTTCCTCTGTCCATGGCATTTTCCAGGCACGAATACTGGAGTGGGTTGCCATGCCCTCCTCCAGGGGATATATCTTTGAAAGTCATTTAACCTCAATAAACCTGTTTCCACATAAGTAAAATGACAAAAATAATAATGGTGCCTATCTCAGAGGTTTGTTGCGAAGATCAGATGAATGACGACACATAACATTCTTAACACAGAGCCTGGCTTTTACTAAAAGCTCAACATGCTGGTTAGATTAATAAATAAATTTGGATATTATCTGCCTGTAGTGTTTGTAACACTGTCCATTAAAAATCATCAGGCATTTTGATACTTCTGGTCTTTAATTGGGATTCCCTGGTAACTCAGGTGGTAAAGAATCTGCCTGCAATGTAGGAGAACCCTGTTCCATTCCTGGGTTTGGTGGAGAAGGGAACGGCTACTGACTTCAGTATTCTGGCCTGGAGAATTCAATGGGGTTGCAAAGAGTTGAATATGACTTTAATTAGTTGTCTTTTAAAGGTCTTTTGTAAGTGCCAATCATATGACTATCACTATGTTAAATGCTACAGACAATAATAAGAAAATTGAAAGTATAGTGTTTGATACACCAGTGTGAATGATGAAAGGTATAAAAACAGTAAACTTTCATAATAATTACATGAAAAGAAAAATATACATAAATGAGGGTGTGCACTGAAAAGTCTTTGGTCATTTCTTTTACCTACAATATGGATTTTTCTTATTTCCTTTACTGCAGCTTTTGTTTTAATGCAATGATCTTAACTCCTAACCTCCAGAATCTCCTAGCAGGATCAAATTCCCACCCACACTTTTGGAGACAGCATAGTAAACAGAATAGTAAAATAGTGTCTTATAGTTAGAATCATACTCCTTGAAGTTTCACTAAGGATTATTCAAATTTTAATTAGAGATGTTTTTGTCTGCATTCTCAAATGGCAAATTCATTTATTAATAATCCATCCAAAATGTTGGGGAGTGTTTCTAAGGTATACATTTTTCTAAATAAAGTAAATGTAAAGATAGTTTCCTTGACTGGAAGAAACCCACCATCTGTTAGAAAAAAATACTATGCAAAGAAATCCTTGCAATGAAATATTAAACGTGATATAATGAATAAGTTACATTAGTTTCACAGATGACCCATAGACTTCTACATAAAAGAGGGAAGAATCTCACACTGTTTCACAGGGGAAGCATCACTTGAGCTGCTGGGGTGGGGAATAGGAAAAATGTTTGAACAGATGTAGCACATGATCATAAGATGGAATGCTGTCAACTGTAGAGAAGGGCCAGAGAAAGTGACAAGAGCTTTCAGTAAATTGTGAAAAAAATTTGAACTCTGCATCATGAGTAAATGAAGTCATGAACTATGTTATGCTTGGGAGTGATGTGGTCAAATTTGTTTTAAGAAAGGTGAAGACCGTATATGTGAGACAGCAAAAGAGACACAGAAGTATAGAACAGTCTTTTGGACTCTGTGGGAGAGGGTGAGGGTGGGACGATTTGAGAGAATAGCATTGAAACATGTATATTATCATATGTGAAACAGATTGCCAGTCCAGGTTTGATGCATGAGACAGGGTGTTCAGGGCTGGTGCACTGGGATGACTCTGAGGGTTGAGACGGGGAGGGAGGAGGGAGGGAGGTTCAGGGTGTGGGACACATGTCCACCCACGGCTGATTCATGTCAATGTATGGCAAAACCACTACAATATTGTAAAGTAATTAGCCTCCAATTAAAATAAATTAAAAAGAAAAGACGAGAAAAAGGAGTGTGAAAAGTGATATAAAAACAAGACATTCTTTAAAGATGGCAGTTGATGGATCAGTTTTAACAACATGTGTTTAATGCTTTCTGGACTAGATACACTAACTTTCAAAGGCTGGAAAATTTAAGTATTTTAAGTCATTGGCTAATGTATAAAATCAAATATTATATTAATTATGTCATTCATATCTATAATATTTTATATTGATGAGTTATTACTGCACATGTATAATATATTTCTAGGAAAAATGAGTGCATTAAAGTCTAAACTATTATTTCAAAGATAAGCTTAGGAAAATGAGGGGAATTTTAGAATTAGTCAAACCTCTGAAAAATTATAGTAAAAGCAATTATGGCCACAGGGCATCAAAAAATTCTGAACTGTTTTATGAAACATGCACATTTTCTGTGAAAAATCAGTCTACTTAACAAATGCTACCATACACAAATCCATTGTTGTTGCTATCTTAATTAAAAGGACCCTTTTCAGTAATGTCTCTGGCTCTGGAGGAATTAAAATCACACAGATTGGAAGAGTTAAGAAAGCTTATTTAACTAAGCTGTCAACAACAATCTCACAGATCTGCTTAAATTTATTGGGAAGTGGTGAGGTCTATTTGAAATGCTGACAATAAACACAGAACCAGTTCTAAATGTGTTACATTTAATACACAGAAATATATTACAAGGTTAAAGGAAGTTGGCAGTATCTATCATAAATGCACCTACCCTTTGACACAGCATTTCACTGATAAGATTATATCCAAAAATTATGCACAAAAGTATACAACCCAAATCTTTACTGTAGCACTTTTTTATGATAGAGAATATTTGGAAATAGCTAACAAATATATATATAAGGCAAGGGTCATATAATTAAGTGTTTCAACTAGAATGTTAAGCTATATAAAAGAAAAAAAGTACCCTACTTGAACTGAATATGAAAGAATTTCCAGCATATATGAAGAGATAAAAAAACTAGTACATATAATGACTCAATATATGTGTTATTTTAAGAAGAAAGTAGGTGTGTGTATATATGTCTGTGTGTGTGTGTGTGTGTGTGTGTGTGTGTGTGTGTGTGTAGAAAAGGCCCTGGAAAATTAACTTACCTGGTTAGGGTTGGTTGGGGGGAATGGTTATCTCTAGCAGGAATTGGGGGCCTGGTAAAGGAGGACATTCACTGCTTCTATTTGTGTATATCCTTGCATTATCTGCATCATTTAAAAATGAAAAGCTCTCTTTCTATCCCCATTTCTTATGTTTGGACTTGGACATTTCCTTTGTTTATTATAATATTTTAGAATCTATTTTTATTTATTTATTTTATTTTTGGTAGCATTGGGTCTTCATTGCTGCAAACAACTTTCTCTGGATGTGGCAAGCAAGGGCTGCTCTCACAGCAGTGGCTTCTCTTGTTACAGAGCACAGGCCCTAGGCGCCCGGACTCGCTAGTTGTGACTCCCCAGCTAAGAGGGCAGGCTAGACAGTTGTGGCACGTGGACTTAGCTGCTCCGTGGCATGTGGAATCTTCCTTGACCAAGGATTGCACCCAGGTCTATTGGTAAGCAGATTCTTACCTGCAGTACCACCAGGGAAGTCGTGTTTTTTCGTTTTTATACTAGCAAAAACATGAAATTTCAGCACTAGTGACATAAACGTGCCATCATAACTGCAAAACATTATTTCTCCTAATTAATCATTGCCATTTACTACCATGGGTTAGTTTGGCAGGTGAAATTTATGCATAAGTATATTTTGTCATATGAATGTATACTTTATTTTGTACAAGAAAGCTAAGCATTAGAATCTAGTTGATAATGAATCACTGTCACTATATGAAGAGAGACAAGATAATATAATCTTTGAGCATAATACATAAAGTCGAATAGACCTTTGACTTGAATCTCAGCAACAATGTGACCCAGGACAAGTTTATTAAACATTCCCTAAAGCCTGATTTTTTTCTTGATTGAAAAATGAATATCATGGTATCCACTTACTAGAGTCTTAGGAGAATTAAAATAGATAAAGCTTATAGAAAGTCCTGTAGCACATTGCCTATCATATAATAATACCCTAAAGTTTAGAATTATTTCAGTGCTTTTTGTTAGCTTTACATTAATAGCTTGTTTTCAATAAAGTATATAATTTCTGAAACAACATATGAAAATATTATTGTATGAATTTTTCAATAATAGTACATATTCAAAGCTGTTTAATTATCTAATAATATAATTTGCTTCTGAATATAGAATATAACTATGCTTATATGAGAGAGCTAGACATTAGCCTTGAAAAAACATATTTTATATAATTATTTCATTTTATTTGATTATCTGCCCAGTTCTAAGAATCAGTGATCTTTGAAGTACATGTGGGAAATAATGGGAAAAGATGACAAGATTGAACACAGGAAAATTGGGTTTTCACTATTCAAACTATTAATTTCTTACTAAAATGTGTTTTTCATGTGAATTTTCATTATGTATTCAAGCCGTAGCTTCCTAATCAGTAAAATAATTCATACCATTGGAGAATAAAAAAGAGGGAAGACTGAGAAGTTGGTATAAAAATTATATTTAAGGAACTAATAATGAATCTAGGTTAAAAAGGCTATTTTAAAATTCATTTACTTCTTTTTTTTAATTACCTAACAATCTACTTTAAGAAATCAGTAACTGAGAAGAAAAGACAAAGTCTTGATTCTGTTTCCATGTGAGAGTAAATCAAATGAACCAAGACTGTCATACAACTGTTAATATTATTAGGCTTAATGCTTACTTTAAGGGTCTGGGAATTGAAAAAAATAAACTGGTACATTACAAATTTTTTAGACTTGTGATAACAAGGTGGATAAAGGGAATTGAGACTTTAAAATACATTTTTTAAAATGTCAGTTATACCATGGCTAGAAATATCCCTAGGCCACAGACACAGATTTCCCATTCGAGAATTTAACTATGGAAATGACTGTCAATTTCACCATGACCAGTTTACAGGATAGTTAATATAGGACAAATATATTTGTCTTCTTATATCTACATTATCACTTTAGTCAACCTGAAATTATTTATCAATCTGTATGATATAGAAACTTATGGCCTAAATTGTCCTTTTAGGTACTGGACTATAGTAATAAGTTTTTATAAAAGTGAAAATTGTATGTTCCATAAAATTCATATATGAGCAGTAATGTTACAACATGAAAAGAAAAAGAAGAATCAAAACATTCTTAGGCTCAGAAAACATTCAACCTTTGCCATCAGAACTAATTCCGTCTAGTATTTTTGCTTCACACTCTTTTGCATAATTTTTAAAATATTTGTAGAATTTTAGGTGCTTTTTAAACAAATATATTATTTTAAATATATTGTATGCCTACTAACAAAACTTAAAAATTATAGAAGAATATGAGGGAGAAAATAACAAGCATATTTAATTTGTATGAAGTGCATACAGCTAGTATTAATATTTTATTATAGTTCTTTAATATTTTTTTCTATGCATTTTGTTAAAGTTTTATGTGTATTTAAGAACAGTGAATAAATAAGAGTATATATAGATCTTAGATGAAAGATAATATTATACAAGATAATAGGTGACTTATTGACACATGATATAGGACATTTTCATTCAGGAAGAGTTTTTAAGATACAGAAACAAATTTTCTTTCCTTAAACTTCTTGACAAGGAGGTGACCTTTAAGTTACTTTCAGATGGGTATAAACAAGAACCAAAATTCATTGGCAATTACCTTTGTAAACTCCAAACTGCATTAAAGTTATAACCGTCATAAACCAGCTCATGAACTGAAAAAAATCCAGTTATGGCTTCAAGCGGCTATAAACAACGGGTAATATCCTATTTGAACATTGGATACAGTTTAAGCAGATTTCTTGATTCTAGAAAATCCAAAGGTTCAAAGGAGAGACTGAATTTTGTAGTACTTAATATAAAGTCCAACTTCATTGCTCAAATTTAAAGTCAATGTGAATATTGTTGTTTAAAGCTAAGTCTTCTCCAATTCTTTGCAACCCTATGGACTGCAGCCCATTGGCTCCTCTGTCCGTGGGATCTCCCAGGCAAGAATACTGGAATGAGTTGCCATTTCCTTCTCCAGGCGATCTTCCCAAACTGGCATCTCCTGCATCGGCAGACAGATTCTTTACACTGAGCCACCAGGGAAGATGTTAGTAAAATTTTAAGGAAAAAGAAAACAACTTCAGGGACTTCCTTGGTGGTGCAGTGGGATAGTGGCACAGGGGCCTAGGAATCCACCTGCCAGTGAAGGACAGTTTCGATCTCTGGTCTGGAAAGATTCTACACATCGTGAAACAACTGACGCCCAGGCAAAGCAAAGAAAGCGAGCACAGCCAAAAATAAATCAATAAGTAATTTTTTATAAAAGGAAAACAACTTCATAAAATGGAAATATTGCACCCTACAAGCTGCTTTCTGCTCTGCCTTTTCCTGGAATCATCCCCACCCTTATCCTGTTACCTGTCACCTCTTCTATGGGATATTTCCTGAAGATAGCACTCCAAAGTAAACAGCAACCTCCCCACTTTCCCTCTTTTGTGTCTCTACTGCAATTTGTGCACATTTCTAAAGTCGTGGGCTTCCCAGGTGGCGCTAGTGGTAAAGAACCTGTCTGCCAATGCAGGAGGCAAAAGCAATGCAGGTTAGATCCCCGGATAGGGAAGATCCCTTGGAGTATGAAATAGCAATTGGCTCCAGTATTCTTGCTGGGGAAATTCCATGGACAGAGAAGCCTGGTGGGCTACATTCCATGGAACCACAGAGTAAGACACAACAGAGGAACTTTTTTCTAAAGTCATACGTGTAATACTTTATGGATTGAATTTTGGCACGTGTTTCTTCCATTTACCTTACAATAAAGACTGGTGCAAAAACATGGGCATATTAACCTTCTTTTCTAGCACAATGTCATATGCATATTGAAATATAAATAAATGAAAGGTCAAAGCAATATTTAACATCCCTGGTGGCTCAGATGGTAAAGCCTCTGTCTACAATGCAGGAGAGCCAGGTTCAATCCCTGGGTTGGGAAGATCCCCTGGAGAAGGAAATGGCAATCCACTCCAGTACTATTGCCAGGAAAATCCCATGGACAGAGGAGCCTGGTAGGCTACAGTCTATGGGGTTACAAAGAGTCGGACATGACTGAGCGACTTCACTTTCACTTTCAGGGCAACATAGATGAAACAATCACTTAGTGATGTTTCTAAAAATTCCTGATACCAGCTATCAGGAAAGTATTTCTAAACACATCATTTGTTTTTTATTGTATTTCCTTCTGTAAGGTTTTATTTTGTTTTGTTTTCTGTTCTAGTTAAGCTAGATGTGAAATTGCAGTCATTGTGCCTAGTATATGTCCCTGGTACTTAACTGAACTCCATGTTTGAAAGAAGGATAAATAAATTGGTGATGAATTATGTATAATATACTTAATCATTCTGATTTTAAAATTTAATAACAACCTTAATAAAAATAATTCTTACTTAAAGAGAAAAGCAACTGCTCTTCTAATACAGAGTATTATTTAAAGAAAATAATTTATCCACATATCGTATTGTTGCTATTGTTTAGTTGCTGAGTCATGTTCAACTCTTGTGACCCCATGGACTGTAACCTACCAGGCTCCTCTGCCCATGGGATTTCCCAGGCAAGAATATTGGAATGAGTTTCCATTTCCTTGTCCAGGGTATCTTCCCGATCCAGAGATCAAACTCATGTCTCCTGCTTGGCAGGTCGATTCTTTACTACTGAATCACCTGGAAATCTGCCATTTATTATATATATTGTTATCTACTCAAATTGGTATTTAGTATTACTAAATTCAAGTTAAAGTTTACCTGGTACATTGGCATACAAAAATGTGTGGCAATTTTACTGAGACAACATATTACAGTCTTTTACACTATACCAGTGTATAAATGTTTGCACAGTTCCTTTGGGGGAAAAATAATCATCTTATGTATTAGTGACAGGAACATGATAATTAATATTCCTCAAGAGCGTGGCTTTTTCCAAATTTTAACTGTTTTGGAAGCACCTAAATGCAAAAAAGCAAAACGGCTGTCTGAGGAGGCCTTACAAATAGCTGTGAAAAGAAAAGAAGTGAAAAGCAAATGAGAAAAGGAAAGATATAAGCATCTGAATGCAGAGTTCCAAAGAATAGCAAGGAGAGATAAGCAAGCCTTCCTCAGATTTCAATGCAAAGAAATAGAGGAAAACAACAGAATGGGAAAGACTGGAGATTTCAAGAAAATTAGAGATACCAAGGGAACATTTCATGCAAAGATGGGCTCAATAAAGGACAGAAATGGTATGGACCTAACAGAAGCAGAAGATATTAAGAAGAGGTGACAAGAATACACAGAAGAACTGTACAAAAAAGATCTTCAAGACCAAGATAATCACAATGATGTGATCACTCACCTAGAGCCAGACATCTTGGAAGGCAAAGTCAAGTGGGCCTTAGAAAGCATCCCTACGAACAAAGCTAGTGGAGGTGATGGAATTCCAGTTGAGCTATTTCAAATCCTGAAAGATGATGCTGTGAAAGTGCTGTACTCAATATGCCAGCAAATTTGGAAAACTCAGCAGTGTCCACAGGACTGGAAAAGGTCAGTTTTCATTCCAATCCCAAAGAAAGGCAATGCCAAAGAATGCTCAAACTACTGCACAATAGCACTCATCTCATACACTAGTAAAGTAATGCTCAAAATTCTCCAAGTTAGGCTTCAGTAATACATGAACTGTGAACTCCCTGATGTTCAAGCTGGTTTTAGAAAAGGCAGAGGAACCAGATATCAGATTGCCAACATCCACTGGATCATCGAAAAAGCAAGAGAGTTCCAAAAAAACAGTTATTTCTGCTTTATCGACTATGTCAAAGCCTTTGACTGTATGGATCACAGTAAACTGTGGAAAATTCTGAGAAAGATGGGAATACCAGACCACCTGATGTGCCTCTTGAGAAACCTATATACAGGTTAGGAAGCAACAGTTAGAACTGGACATGGAACAACAGACTGGTTCCAAATAGGAAAAGGAGTACATCAAGGCTGTATATTGTCACCCTGCTTATTTGACTTATATGCAGTGTACATCATGAGAAATGCTGGACTGGAAGAAACACAAGCTGGAATCAAGATTGCCGGGAAAAATCTCAATAACCTCAGATATGCATATGACACCACCCTTATTGCAGAAAGTGAAGAGGAACTAAGAAGCCTCTTGATGAAAGTGAAAGAGGAGAGTGAAAAAGTTGGCTTAAAGCTCAACATTAAGAAAACTAAGATCATGGCATCCGGTCCCATCACTTCATGGGAAATAGATGGGGAAACAGTGGAAACATTGGCTGATTTTATTTTAGGGGGCTCCAAAATCACTGCAGATGGTGATTGCAGCCATGTAATTAAAAGACACTTACTCCTTGGAAGGAAAGTTATGACCAACCTAGACAACATATTAAAAAGCAGAGACATTACTTTGTCAACAAAGGTCCATCTAGTCAAGGCTATGGTTTTTCCAGTGGTCATGTATGGATGTGAGAGTTAGACTGTGAAGAAAGCTGAGCACTGAAGAATTGATGGTCTTGAAATGTGGTATTGGAGAAGACTCTTGAGAGTCCCTTGGACTGCAAGGAGATCAAATCAGTCCATCCTAAAGGAAATCAGTCCTAAATATTCATTGGAAGGACTGATGCTAAAGCTAAAACTCCAATACTTTGGCCATCTCATGCAAAGAGTTGACTCATTAGAAAAGACTCTTATGCTGGGAGGGATTGGGGGCAGGAGGAGAAGGGGATGACAGTGGATGAGATGGCTGGATGGCATCACCGACTCGATGGACATGAGTTTGAGTGAACTCCGGGAGCTGGTGATGGACAGGGATCCCTGGAGTGCTGTGATTCATGGGTTCACAAAAAGTCGGACACGACTGAGCAACTGAACTGAACTGAACTGAACTGATCTCTCAGATAAACTCTTTGAGAAGACTGGAAAGCATAAAATGTTACAGATTTGGAAAGAAAATCTATCATTTATTATACTTGTACAGCATACTTGCTCATTAGTATACCTGGACATAAAGTGAAAGTGAAAGTGGAGAAGGAAATGGCAATAGGACCTTATCTAATCCTCGTTTCCCTTATTTGAAATGTAAGAATGACTGTAAATATATTCTTATTTACCTCATGAATTTTGTGGAAGATAAATGCAATATACCTCACAACCCTCTGAATGAATTAGTTAGCACCATCATTTCCATTATTTTTTATTCCTCACTGAGACTTAAAACAGCTTTCAAAGCTATACCATTCCTTAGCACTAACTCCTGCATTCTCTCTAAAGTAGTTAGTTTATTGTTTGTTTTTATTGGTTCTACTCTAGCCAGACCTTTTCTAGCTCATTGGAAAGAAATTAGAAATCTGTAAGAGACATTGGTAAATTAAGTACATGTCTTAGCTTCAGTGTTGAAAATGACTCTCTTCCCTCATCTCAAGTTTTGCTATTTTTATATTTAGTGGCAGAAAACCTTCAGCCTATCAGGGTTACACATTTTCTATCTGCACTGAAGCTTAAAGGAACCAAAAAATAAATCTTGCTGGTATCATTGTGACCCCTACGGAATCGTCTAGCTTCTATAATTTTCCACTTCGCTACCACCTATAGCTACACATGGACAGTACAACTTGGGATTGTCAAAAAAAAGAAAAAGTTTAAATGGAAAAAACAATTACATTTGTTCCTATCAACATCAGAATATCTGAACCTTTTGTACAAAACATGATAATCATGTTTTATAAGACCCTTTTCATTTTCATGGGGTAGTGAAGCTTTTCTTCTGTCAGCAACCTTCTTTTCTGTTCACTGAAAAGTATTGGCTACTGCCCTAAGGGCATGTGCAGCCGTCCACGAAGCAATGCCGGAAAACAAAATGGGTGCCTGTTAAACAAGGCAAGCCAAGCAAGTCAGATGTGTGTCCCGGCATATGTCAGACAGAGGAACAGCAGACTCCAAGACTTACATGTTTGCTGACAGGAGGTTAAGTATTGGATACAAGCCCATGTGATGTGAAGAATGTAATTTACTTTAACATTCTGTTGATTTTTTTTTTTTATTTTACTTTACAATTCTGTATTGGTTTTGCCATACATTGACATGGATCCACCACGGTTGATTTTAAAATAGACTATTAGATGTAATATAAATTATAAGCTTAGTGCCCTGGGGAAGATTAATATAGTCACATTCATTCATATAGATAGGAATACGGTTTTGCTTTCTTCCATTGTTTTATTTATGGACCATGGAATAGTTTGCGTTGGGAAGCATGATTTTACCCTAAATAACTAGAGGGAGAGAACTGAACTCATTAACATTTGGTGGTTTGTCCAGGTAATATAATCCAGGTAACATTACAGAAACATGATAATATGCATAAGCATATTATCATGCCCTCTAAGCAAATGGTTCTACTGTGTAATAATTCACTTGTCACTTTGTATCAGTATAAATTCGTTACCAAATGAAAGGATTTTCTTAAGTTAATGAAAACTAACATAAGATTCCCCCACAGTGTCTTCCAAGAAGAAATGTAAGGAAGTTTGTACAACCAACACTTTACCTGCCTCTATGAGCAATGATTTGAGGTCAATAATAGATATTCACAAAGTCACGAAGAATCTTTTTTCCCATACATATGTATGCAGATATGTGAAGTGTGTGTGTTAGTCACTCAGTCATGTCTGACTCTTTGTGACCCTATGGAGTATAGCCCACCAGACTCCTCTGTCCATAGGATTCTCCAGGCACAAATACTAGAGTGGGTAGCCATTCCCTTCTCCAAGTATTGAACCCAGGTCTCCTACATTGCAGATTCTTTACCATCTGGGCCACCACGGAAGCCCCATGTGAAGTAGTAAAGATAAATATATAGTCCCATGAGTCCAATTAATATCAGTTCCCAAATTGTGTGGCTTCTAAAACTTTGTACCATATCTGAATTCTGATAAGCAACAGGTCAGAATACATCTGTTGGAGGCTCCTGAGCACAAGCCATTTATTTTGCTATTGGTCTTCTAAGTGTTCAAGTGTCTTTTAAGTGTCAAGATTAATTTTTTTTGCTACATTAAATGTCCCCCAAAACTTTTATTTTGCATATAAAATATTTCAATCCGTTAAACAATAAAACTAGCAAATGTCATTATCTTCATTTCTCAAATAAATTATAAAAACAAACAAGCATTAAAGAGCCTGGTTCTTTGATAATGGACAAAGTTAAATTTAATGTGCTCATTTGCATTTCTGCAACCAAAGAGCCCAGAGATTACATTGTAGGTCTAGGTCATGGCAGGGAAGCTCTTTGACAAACTTTTTTGAGTGTTGTGCTGTGAGAAAGAAATGTAAATATTCACGTTGGTAGTTTCTTCCATAAGCAAAAATGCACACACACAACAAAAAGTAGCTGTTTGCTTTTTTTCTAAGACTTTTTTAGCGTGTGTATTTGTGTTAGTCACTCAGTCATGTCTGATTCTTTGCAACCTCATGGATTGTAGCCCACCAGGCTCCTCTGTCCATGGAATTCTCAAGGTAAGAGTACTCGAGTTGGAGAAGATCCCCTTCTCCAGGGAATTTTCCTGATCCAGGGATCAAAACCAGGTCTCCTGTACTGCAGGCAGATTCTTTACTGTCTGAGCCACCTACCATTTTTAAAGTCTTCACTATTTAAGTTGTTACAATATTGCTTCTGTTTTACCTTTTGGATTTTTGGCTGTGAGGCATGTAGGATTTTAGCTCCCTGACAAGGAATTGAACCCACATCACCTGCTTTGGACATCGAAGTCTTAACTGCTACTGGACCACCAGGGAAGTCCAGGAAAGATTGCTTACAATCTTAAAGAAAAAAAAAAAAAACTCCACTAAGTAATCAAGTACAATGATAGAAGTTCAAAACAATGTTTTACATATTAGAAGCTCAGAATCCAACAAGAAATAAGACTTACAAATACAATATGAAGAACCAGAAACTATTAAGTTGATTAAGAGACATATGGATAAAATGGTAAGAGTTAAAAAAAAAGTGATGAACAATTTTTGACCAAAAATGAGATTCAGAGAAATCTTTATCAAGAAAGTACCATCATGGTGATGTAAAATTAAATTCCAAAAATGTGAGCACTGGTAAGAGAAGAGAGCAAATCCACAAAGATTAAATGAAAAGAAATGTGGAGATTGGTACTTTTCTTAAGCTAATGCTTAGAATACACCAAGTTTCAGAAAGAAAAGGAATTATGTACAAAAGCACATCCACATACATAGCAATTTATAGTTAGGCCTTTGAGAAATAAACTGTTGCACCAAACAATATCTTTCTTGGTCTTATGTACTTCTAAATTGTTCAATCCCTAATTTTTTTCTAATTAGGAGCAAGAAATCCAAAACTAACACAGATTGGTTTTCACTTCTATGTGACTTAGTTTAACCTCTGATGCAAGACTGATGACACTCAGTGTTGAGTTCCAAAAGAGAATCTGACAGACCTTACATTAAGGTCTACTCTCTTTCCCCAGGAACCATCTTCATCTTCCCCAGAGCCAGTTACACTTCTGTGTCTGGAAATTGTATAGCTCCCCTGGGACTCTCCTATAGGCACACAATATGACTTTCAGTAGCTTGGGTCTTGTCTCAACCAAAGTCCTAGTAAAACCAAGCCATCTTGCTATGATTCAAGCAGGACTTTCAAAAATCTTCTGGCTCTGAAATTTTTCAGAGGTAGGTGATTTTAAGCCTGTGACAAAATTTGAAGACACAGGAGCATCGGACTTGTTGGATAGAAATAGAAAGTTCCAATAAATGTATGAACATTTTTTTCTAAAAAAGGTGTTGTACTATTTTAATAAATGTTCTCCATCCCACTGATACGTGCATGGTAGTTCATCAAAGATTTTGAACCCAAATCCAGAAAGGGTTATCATCATTAAGTTTTACTTAACCCTTCCTTTTCACCCATCCATTCTTCAGGGAAATTAATTCCTTGGATTTTTTTTTCTGAACAGTCCAAAAGAATCAGAATTATTCCACTGGTGTTCAATGTAGAGCTACAGTAGTTTAAGGGTTGCATGTATGAGAAAGTGGTATAGCCCACAACCACTCACAATCTGATGAATCCAGATTATAGAGATGGTCAACCTTGTAGGACTTCAAAATTAGTTGAGCCATAGCCTTGTGATCACTTGCTTTGCATTTTTAAAAAGATGTGAATTGTATACAAGTGAAACATTATGAGAAAGCAGTTTAACTTTAAAAGTCAGAGGGAGGACACTGGGACTGGCAGCCTGATACTTGGGTTGCCATACTGAAACTCTCTGGATAAAGCTAGTAAGGTTTCAAAATATTTCTTCCTTCAGTTACTGTAGCAATTGCTGAAGCTCCAGTTTCAAGCCATCCAAACTACATTGTGGTGGCAACTTTGCAATGTGTTTCTTCTAGTTAGATGACTTTGGACAAAAAAAACAAAGTGTATAAATTTCAAAGTCCTCAAGCAAAAGATGTCAGGCTTCTCCTTTCCATACAGTCCAGAAAGGGGATACTATCCTGTGATGTATTCTCTGCTGGTCCTTTGACTCCTCATTGAACTCTAGGTGATTGTTCATGGCCTCAGCATGCACAGCTTGCAGCAAAAGGAGACAATGCCTGAAGCACTGGAACCACCACCCACCATACTGAACCCCAATTATTTCATTATTTCCTATAGAGAAGAATTTTTTTTCAATTCAATATAAAACTACTCTTATAAGAACAGGGGTTGCAAAAAGTCAGGAGCTTAATGATGAAGACCACTCATCACAAAATAGGATGAACTTTGGTTATTTTAGCTCAGAAGTGGGAAGATTAGAAGTCCAATAGGATAGATATAGAAATTGTAGCTTGACTCAAAAGAACTGCCCAGGCTTTCTACCTCCTTGGCTTTTCCCAGTGTCACTTTCTCATGAAATGCAGTGTAAAAATTAAAATGCAGCTAATTCTACAACTTGAAAAATGAATTCATAAAATCGTTCTGAAAGAGGCATTAAGCTCTTCTTCCCAATTTCTTCCAAAGAGCATTACTGAAACGGATCAACTGAATTTGTCTTCTGCAGACAGTTTCCACTGTATAAATCCTGGAATTCAGTAGCGTGGGGCTGTTCTTGTTTGAATGCATCGGCTGGTCGAGCTCTGTGCAGGGCCGGCTGTTCCTCCTTGATAACCAAGGTGCCCAATTAGGCATTGTTTTATCATTGTGATGACACAGGTGATTTGCAGGCAGTTTTCTTGACTTCTGCCTGCCTGGGGGCACATCAGGACCTGTTGTTATGCTTTTTTTCTAATAACCTCACCAAGCAAGCATCTTTTTAACACCTCAGGACTGGAAATGCATCCTGACATCTCTGCTGTGCCATCTCACCACTTCTGGTTTAGGAGCTGGTACTTCCAAATCTTCTTCCAGTTTAGGTTCTGATACTTTAGAAACATGCTAAACAGTGAAAAGGTAGGAAAAACCATCAAGTAATCTATTGCTGTTTCCAAAGTATTAACCTAAACTTTGATGATGACCGTATGAACAGAATGGAAGAAATTGTGGCAGGTTGTGAGAGAGAAATTGAGGTCTGGAGACGAGGTTCTCTAACTATGGGATATCAGGAGTTGTTTTTTTTTTTTTTTCCAGATAATTTGACTAGGAGATTAGAAAACTAGGTCTACCAAAAATGAGACAGATAGGTGGAGCAGGCTGGAAGGGAAAATCAGCTATAGTTTTAGATTCCTGGTGTTTGAGTGTGTGTGTGTTAGTTGCTCAGTCATGTCCCACTCTTTGCAAACCCCATGGACTGTAGCTTGCCATGTTTCTCTGTCCATGGAATTCCGCAGGTGAGAATACTGAAGTGGGTCAGCTTGTCCTCCTCCAGGGGATTTTCCCAACCCAAGATGGAACCTAGTAGATTCTTTACAATCTGAGCCACCAGGGTGTTTGAGTAGGCAGAGGGAAATCTACTTAGAGGTAATAGTCCTTATTGAAAAATCGGAGTTAGGCTCAGGAAGAAGTACTACTTGAGAATTTAAATTTTGAATTTTGCTCAAAAAACGTTTGTAGGAGAGGTTATGTAATGTCAAAAGTTTGCAAAGGGAGACAAGAAGAGGTTAGACGGAGCAGTGAGAAAGAATATTACAGAAGGGAAAGATGATTATTAAGAAGATCCTGTATATCTTGGTGTGAGTGAAGTGAATGTTGCTTCGTGTCCAACTCTTTGCAACCAGTTGGACTGCATAGTCCATGGAATTCTCCAGGCCAGAATACTGGAGTGGGTAACCTTTCCCTTCTCCAGTGGATCTTCCCGACCCAGGAATCCAACTGGGGTCTCCTGCATTGCAGGCAGATTCTTTACCAACTGAGCTATGAGGGAAGCCCTTGGTGATTGTTTGTAAATTGAGAAGATCAAACTCGGATAGTATCGGTTTTAAATAGTGAGAAAGAATAGTACCTTCTCACCGATTTACCTGTTTCATTGTCAGTGAATACAGCTATATTTATATGTGTATAATTATGTGTATATAAATCTAGAGGAGTATATGTCACATTATAATTTCAAAATTCTTTATGAGATATATGAATTTATGACATACATTTTATATGTAAGTACATTTATCCATGTATTTATATATGATGATGGGAATTATAGAAATGATTGCTTTCTATTTAAGAATGAATTATTTAGTATGGTGACACATCAAAATAATTTTACACATTTATGTATTTGATGTTTTGTTATAGCAGTTTCATATATATAAACATTTAGCACCTGGGTCTTCCAAAGGGAATGTGATTCTTCCATAAGCAAAAACCAATGAAGTCTTATTGAACCAGATGTGCCAACTTTGCATACATTTGGGGCGGAGCATAGGGTTGATATACATTCTTACTTCCATGTATGTGTGCCTGCACAGTTGCTACAGTCGTGTCCAACTCTTTGCCAATGAACCATAGCCCCCCAGGCTCCTCTGTCCATGGGTTTCTCCAGGCAGGAATACTGGGATGGGTTCCCATGTTCTTCTCCAGAGGATCCTCTCTGCCCAGGGATCAAACTCCAGTCTCCTGCATTGCTGGCAGATTTTTTTTACTGATGAGCCCTCATATTTCCATAACTGTATTCAAAATCAGTAGTGTTGTATTAGAAACTTGTGACAAAGAGACTGTTTTTGAAAACACTTGCCATAAATCTGCTAAACAAAATATGTTCAGTATTTCCCGTCGTATATACAAAAGATAAACTATATTATAGCATATGTTGTTAACAGATGAATCTCTGGTGACATTTAGGGTATATAAAAATGATATATCAACTTGAGAAAATAATTCACTCAAGCCATGATAATAAAAGTTCTTGTTTTTCTAAATAAAACTAATCTATAGCAATCAACCCATTACCTTTGAATAACACTTTCAAACTTTTCTGAAATTATTTAAGGCAAAGTGGTAAATTTCTAACAAATAAGACATTGTTTGAATATGGAACCAAATACTCTTCAAGTAACTTATGCTCATTTGTGAGACTAATATTTTCAATAAGCAAAATTCTATATGTAAGTTATATGTATATATCAGGATATGATCACCTGCTTAAAAATTTGAAACCAAATTTTTACTTTTTTTAACAATTGCAGTTTAAAGGATAGTGAAATTGTGTATGCCTTGTTGGATTTAGTGGTTTCCTATAGATAATCAGTATTATTAGTAGCTTTTAACAACATGCTGTCTTTTTATACTGGGACCTGGAGACATATTGTTCCAGTGTCTGTGGATTAAATCTGTTTCAATAGCTACCCAGTAACTCTATCTTGCTATCTAGCTACCTTGCTTTTAAATCTCTCCCCTAGCCATCCTATTTCCACCTTACTATTGTAGACCACCATATCTCTTTCAAGGAATAGGGTTCTATCCTCCTGTGTTGGATTTTTTTCTTTTATTGTGCAGAAGCTTTTAGTTTTTGTGACAGTACTATACTGGTTTAATTACTATATCTTTGTTCAGTTCAGTTCAATACAGTCGCTCAGTCATGTCCAACTCTTTGCAACCCCATGGACTGCAGCATGCCAGGCCTCCCTGTCCATCATCAACTTCCAGAGTCCACCCAAACCTATGTCCATTGAGTTGGTGATGCCATCCAACCATCTCATCCTCTGTCGTCCCCTTCTCCTCCTGCCTTCAATCTTTCCCAGCATCAGGGTCATTTCAAATGAGTCAGCTGTATGAATTAGGTAGCCAAAGTATTGGAGTTTCAGCTTCAGCATCAGTACTTCCAATGAACATTCAGGACTGATTTCTTTTAGGATGGACTGGTTGGATCTCCTTGCAGTCCAAAGGACTCTCAAGAGTCTTATCCAACAAAAGAGTCCTATCCAACCATTCAAAAGCATCAATTCTTCAGCATTCCACTTTCTTTATATTCCAACTCTCACATCTGTACATGATTACTGGAAAAACCATAGCCTTGACTAAATGGACTTTTGTTGGCAAAGTAATGTCTCTGCTTTTGAATGTGCTGTCTAGGTTGGTCATAACTTTCCTTCCAGGGAGTAAGTGTCTTTTAATTTCATGGCTGCAATCACCATCTGCAGGGGTTTTAGAGCCCAGAAAAATAAAGTCAGCCACTGTTTCCCCATCTATTTCCCATGAACTGATGGGACCGGATGATGCCATGGTGTTAGTTTTCTAAATGCTGAGCTTTAAGCCAACTTTTTCACTCTCCTCTTTCATTTTCATTAAGAGGCTCTTTAGTTCCTCTTCACTTTCTGCCATAAGGATGGTGTCATCTGCATATCTGAGGTTATTGGTATTTCTCCGAGAAATCTTGATTCCAGCTTGTGCTTCCTCCAGCCCAGCGTTTCTCATGATGTACTCTGCATATAAGTTAAATAAGCAGGGTGACAATATACACCCTTGAAGTACTCCTTTTCCTATTTGGAACCAGTCTGTTGTTTCATGTCCAGTTCTAACTGTTGCTTCCTGACCTACATACAGGTTTCTCAAGAGGCAGGTCAGGTGGTCTCGTATTCCCATCTCTTTCAGAATTTTCCAGTTTATTGTGTTCCACACAGTCAAAGGCTTTGGCATAGTCAATAAAGCAGAAATAGATGTTTTTCTGGAACTCTCTTGCTTTTTCGATGATCCAGGGGATGTTGACAATTTGATATCTTGTTCCTCTGCCTTTTCTAAAAACAGCTTGAACATCTGGAAGTTCATGGTTCATGTACTGTTAAAGCCTGCCTTGGAGAATTTTGACCACTACTTTGATAGCATGTGAGATGAGTGCAAATGTGTGGTAGTTTGAGCGTTCTTTGGCATTGCCTTTCTTTGGGATTGGAATGAAAACTGACCTTTTCCAGTCCTGTGGACACTGCTGAGTTTTCCAAATTTGCTGGCATATTGAGTGCAGCACTTTCACAGCATCATCTTTTAGGATTTGAAATAGCTCAACTGAAATTCCATCATTTCCACTAGCTTCGTTCATAGTGATGCTTCCTAAGGCCCACTTGACTTCACATTCCAGGATACCTGGCTCTAGGTGAGTGATCACACCATTGTGATTATCTTGGTCTTGAAGATCTTTTTTGTACAGTTCTTCTGTGTATTCTGCCACCTCTTCTTAATGTCTTCGGCTTCTGTTAGGTTCATACCATTTCTGTCCTTTATTGAGCCCATCTTTGCATGAAATGTTCCCTTGATATCTCTAATTTTCTTGAAGAGACCTCTAGACTTTCCCATTCTAGTGTTTTCCTCTATTTCTTTGCACTGATCATTGAGGAAGGCTTTCCTATCTCTCCTTGCTATGCTTTAGAACGCTGCATTCAAATGGGTATATCTTTCTTTTTCTCCTTTTTTAGATAGTTTCAATTAGGAAGTGTGATGCTTCTAGCTTTGTTCTGCTTTCTTAGGATTATTTTGGGGTCTCAAAGTCCTTGTAGTGTCATACAAATTTTAGGGCTTTTTTTCTATTTCTGTGAAAACTGCTATTGGAGTTTTAACAGGGTTCATATTTGATTTATAGATCACTTTAAGTAATATACATTTTAACAATATTAATTCTTCTGATCCATTAGGAAAGAATATCTTTCTATTTGTGTCTTCTTCAATTTCTTGCATCAATCTCCTGCCCTGACTTTTAAAAATTGCCTCCTGGCTGCAAACTGGAGAAATTGTGTCTTACTTCTTTTGTTTCTTTTTTTCTTAAGGATATACTTAAGGCTCTATACTGCCAGTATCTGAAAAAAATAAAAAGCATCATCAACTCTTGATGAAATGCAATTCCTCCTGGAAATTGGGGAAACTTTAGTTTTTTTCTTTCAGTTACTGATTTGAGGATCAGATGATGGTGTAGTGGTCACATCCGATTGTAGCAAATAGGTTTCTTACTTTCTCTGTCTTTTTATCATTACAATATAATCATGAATTTATACTAATTCTGTATTTTACTATCAGAGTCATTTTTTGATCACTGTTTTCCCCCCAAGTTTTCTCAATATAAACTTTCTCAAGTTGTTTTCTGTGACCCCACTAATCTCTGAGATCTTCCTTGTTTCATGGAAAAACAAAAAGCCAAATATCAGAGTTCCTTCAGATATTTCCATTTTCTTCTCAGTAAATTTGTTTGACATTGGTCTGAAATTATTATCTTTTTTTTTTTTTTTTTGCTGTTTCTATGTTTTCTTGTCCTTGAATGTTCATTTGTTTTTCTCCTGGAATCATCTAATTCTGTGTTTGAGGTGAGAGAGAACTTTGGGTAGATTACTAGCTTTCTTAATCTTTCTTTTATTATGATATAGTTTAATGTTGTTGAATAAATGACACATATTTTGGTCTGTCTCTTGACCTCTAATTTGGGCTCCTCAGCTAGTTCTGCTTGTCCTTAATGTTATTGCTTTTATTTACATATAAATTGGACTTTGTGTTATTTTATTTTTCTCTTGGTTGTGCTGAGGGTATATACTACAGAAGGTTTATTTGTGCTTTGATTGTTTTGAATGAATTTTGGAGGGTTATAAGCTGGAGGATTGGATATTAAAACTTAGGTGACTACCATTGTTCTCTAAGGACTTTATTTCTGTTTTTGTTAACTCTTGGAATTATATTACAAAGTTTTAGTGGTGGTGTTTTGTCTTATTTTGCATTAATGCAAAATGCCCAAGAGTATTATCTTCAAAGCTTTATATTTTCCACTTACGCCAGTTGAAACTTCCCTGATTGTTCAGCAATAAAGATTCCACCTGCGTTGCAGGAGACACAGAACATGTGGGTTGGATCCCTGGGTTGGAAAAATCTTCTGGAGGAGGAAATGGCAACCAACTCCAGTATTCTTGCCTGGAAAAATCCCATGGACAATCGAGACAGGTGGGCTACAGTCCATGGGGTCACAAACAGTCAGATATGACTGCACACACATACATGCACTCATCAAAGAAGACAATACTACTTGAAATATCATATATGACCCACCTCATCATGTTATAGGGGCTTCCCAGGAGGTACTCTAGCGGTAAAGAACCTACCTGTCAATGCAGGAGACACAAGAGATGTGCGCTTGATCCCTGGGTCGGGAAGATCCCCTGGAAGAGGGCATGACAACCCACTCCAGTACTCTTGCCTGGAGAATCCAATGGACAGAGAAGCCTGACAGTTTACAAGCCATAGGGACACAAAGAGTCGGACCTGACGAGAGTGACTTAGCAGCAGCAGCAGTATCATATTATATATTTACATGTATTTTAAGTTAAATAAGTTTAATCAAAATTTTGCTTTCTGCCAAGAAAATTATATTTATATTTATTATATTATTTTTATTTTGTGCAGCAGATCAATGTCACAAGTTATTAAATATCTATTGGTAGAAATATATTTAAAATATCATAAGAAGCCTAATTAATAAACTGTATACCAATAGTAGTTAGTAGAGCAGATTCTGATAATTCTAAGATTTGAAAGTTGGCATCATAGCTTATGGAGACACCTCAAGAAAGCTTTGTTTTTCTTAAATTATAAAATTGGTCTAATAGTAGTATTAAAGTTTAAGCATTGGTATGAAGATTCAATGAGCTACCTATGCAAAGTATATCACCCAGCACTTACAAATATTTAATAAATATTAGTAGATATGCATATTATTTTATATATAATTATCTACATTTGAACTTTGCAAATGCAATTTGTGTCACATCATTTGCATTTTCTCTTTGTCTCAAAAGAGTAAAATTAGGATGGAATTCTTCTTGACTTAGCATTTATATTAAACTTAAAACATTCAACTTTCAGAAACAAAATTATAAAGTATTATGTATTTTTTATCTTATTTTCTTGAAAAAAGTTTGCTGTTTATGCTTCTGTGTCCAGGAAATAAAACGTCTTTTATTTTCTGACAGACAATAGAGAATTTTGAAAATTAAAAGTAACATTTAAAAATATTATGATATATATGCTTTTAAAAATATGGAAAGTTTAGAAAAGCAAAAAGAAGACTGAAAATTCCTGATCATTCTGCTACACTGAGAAAATGACTGTTAACATCTTATAGATTGTTTCCAATTTGTTTTACAGACATCCCTGCTTTGCTGTACCATAATAATATTTTGGCTCACAAATACAATTGTTTTATCTTTGAAAAGATTTTTAGAAGTATAATTGCTGAGTTAAGGGGAATAAATGTACTTCATGCTATTGTCATCTTCCCAAACTGACATTTAGAAATATTGTGTCACTTGTGTCTGATTAGATTCTAATTCTTTGTCATTTCAAATTCAGATAAGAATCTTTCTGGGTTGTTATAACCCATCTTATTACTCAACCTTGCTCATAAGTTCCTTTGTATACCATCAAATGTGCATTTAGGGCGACATTGTGAATGGCTTCAATCTATTGACACTACAAATATTGAAACATCTTCTCTACTTTCACTTGTTGGTTTTCATTCAAATTTGTGATGAAAACACCTCCACGTGTATGCTGATGACAAAGCGTGAGAAAAATCCATGGGCAACGTGGAGGTGTGGTTCTAAAAGCTCTGACACTGATGTTGAGAGCCTCCGGTGAGATGAACCTGGTTGTAGGGGAAGACATGCACCAGGGTGGATAGCTGTGGGCCAGGATAGAAGTTCAGGCACAGGCTCCCAGGCCGAGTTTCCTAGTGCCTTGGCTTGAGGACTCAGGCCTGCTACATAGTTGATGGGTTCTGAAAGCCTTGCTCCTAACCAACACTCAAGGCTGCATTCAGCGACTACTTCTATTCGTCACAGAACTAGACTCTGAGGCTGAAAATCCCTCCCAAACACCTTTTCTGCAAGAATCTTCTCTCTCAATGTTGTCAAGACATCCCCAGGTTCAGAATATACACCTTTAACCCAGTCTCTCAACCAACCAAGGGTCCTAGACCATCCATCCACAATACTTTTATTTTTTATTTAAATAGGCCATGTCTTAGTTGAGGCATGTGGAATCTAGTTCCCTGGCAAGGGATCGAACCCACACCTTCTGTATTGGGAGCATGGAGTTTCAACCACTGGACCACCAAGGAAGTCCTACAATGCTTTTATATTCATGTTAACAGATCTGAGTCCATATTTCAGCCCTCTCTGGAACCAGAATGTGTAATATAAACTTTATACTAACCCATGGTATCCCCCAAGATGGGTCCTGAAACACCTCAATTCCACCTCTTGTTTCAACCCAAACACTCATGGGTGTACACCCTCAGTGTTCTTGGAGCATCCTCTCCTGGACCTGAATCAGGCACATCCTAAAATATAGATGGCAGCACCAGAGTTCTGTGCTGCAGCCATGAAATTAAAAGACACTTGCTCCTTGGAAGGAAAACTATGACAAACCTAGACAGTGTATTAAAAAGCAGAGACATTACTTTGCCAACAGATATTTGTATTGTCAAAGCTACAGTTTTTCCAGTAGTCATGTATGGATGTAAGAGTTGGACCATAAAGAAGGCTGAACACTGAAGAATTGATGCTTTCAAGTCGTGGTGCTGGAGAAGATTCTCAGAAATCCCTTGGACTGCAAGGAGATAAAACCAGTCAATTCTAAAGGAAATCAACTCTCAATATTCATTGAAAGGATTGATGCTAAAGCTCCAATACTTTGGCCACCTGATGGGAAGAGCTGACCCATTGAAAAAGACCCTGATGCTGGGAAAGTTTGAAGGCAAAAGAAAAGGGAGCAGTGGAGGATGAGATAGTTAAATAGTGTCACTTACTCAATGGACATGAATTTGAGCCAACTCCAGGAGACAGTGGAGGATAGAGAACCCTGGCATGCTGTAGTCCATGGGATCACAAGGAGTTGGACACGGCTTAGCAACTGAACAACAACAACACTGGAGTTCTGAGACTGGCCACTGAATAGAAAAAGATAAGTCTTTCACCAGACCCTACTTCAAAAGAGTCCTTCTCAGGTGACCCTGAGACTTCTGCCTCAAGCCTCCAGACTCACGAGCATTTGTGCTAACAGACCCCAGCTTCATCCAGACTCTGTACCCTGTAGGCAGCCCCTCCAGGTCCTAGGGGCCTGGGGGCCCTAGCAGAGTATCATTCTCTTGAAATGAGCCACAGATGCAGAGTCTATAGCATTAATCTTGCTTCTTATCTTTGCTGGGCCAACTTAGGCCGGTTACAGCTGCAGTGAACATGAAAGGGCATCTTATCCTACTCAAATCCAGAAAAAAAAAAAAAAAAACCTTTTACAAGCAGAATATTTTATCTGTAGATTGAGGACCACGTTACAGTACACTTCAGAGTATAGAATGAGACAACAGAATTTAAATTAATGTTTTGGTTCAAAAGTGATATGTATGCATTTTCTTATTGGAAAAGATAAATGGTAAGTCTGTTGACACACTTTTGACACATAAATGCAAATTAGAAACTGACCCTATTCTAACACTGACATCACAAACCAAAAGATGAGATGATTTAATATATGGTCTGGTATTAGGCCTACTCTGATGACCCAGACGGCAAAGAATCTGCCTGCAATGCAGGAGACCAGGGCTCAATCCCTGGGTAGAGAAGGGGATGGCTACCCACTCCAGTATTCTAGCCTGGAGAATCCTAAGGACAGAGGAGCCTAGTGGGCTATAGTCCACGGAATCACAAGAGCCGGACAAGACCAGGTGACTAACACTTTATACTTTATTAATGTTTCATTTCAGTTCAGTCGCTCAGTTGTGTCTGAATCTTTGTGACCCTATGGACTGCAGCACGTCAGGCTTCCCTGTCCATCACTAACTTCCAGAGGTTGCTCAAACTCATGTCCATCAAGTCGGTGATGCCATCCAAACATTTAATGCTCTGTCATCTCTTCTCCTCCTGCCTTCCATCTTTCCCAGAATCAAGGTCCTTTCCAGTGAGTTAGTTCTTCACATCATGTGGCCAAAGTATGGCAGTTTCAACTTCAGCATCAGATCTTCCAATGAATATTCAGTAATGATTTCTTTTAGGATTGAATGGTTTCATCTCCTTGCAAACCAAGGGACTCACAAGAGTCATCTCCAACACCACAGTTCAAAAGCATCAAATCTTCAGTGCTTAGCTTTCTTTATAGTCCAACTCTCACATCCATACCTGACTACTGGAAAAACCATAGCTTTGACTCGATGTGCCTTTGTCGGCAAGTAATGTCTCTGCTTTTTAAATGCTGTCTAGTCTGGTCATAGTTTTTCTTCCAAGGAGCACGTGTCTTTTAATTTCATGGCTGCAATCACCATCTGCAGTGATTTTGGAGCCTCCAAAAATAAAGTCTGTCACTGTTTCCATTGTTTCCCCATCTATTTGCCATGAAGTGATGGGACCAGATGGCATGATCTTAGTTTTCTGAATGTTGAGTTTTCAGCCAGCTTTTTCACTTTCCTCTTTCACTTTCATCAAGAGGCTCTTTAGTTCTTGACTTTCTGCCACAAGGGTGGTGTCATCTGCGTATCTGATATTATTGATATTTCTCCCAGAAATCTTGATTCCAGCATGGGCTTCATCCAGCCTGGCATTTCACATGATGTAATTCTCAGTCGGTTAATCATCTGCCTGCAATGCAGGAGACCCAGGTTCGATTCCTAGGTCAGAAAGATCCACTGGAGAAGGAAATGGCAACCCACTTCAGTATTCTTGGCTAGAAATCCCATGGACAGAGGTGCCTGGCAGGCTACAGACCATGGGATCGCAAGAGTCAAACACTACTTAGCGATTAAACCACCACCACTCAGCACATAAGTTAAATAAGCAGGGTGACAATATACAGCCTTGATGTACTCCTTTTCTTATTTGGAACCAGTCTGTTGTTCCATGTCCAGTTCTAACTGTTGCTTCCTGGCCTGCATACAGATTTCTCAAGAGGCAGGTCAGGTGGTCTGGTATTCCCATCTCTTTCAGAATTTTCCAGTTTATTGTGATCCATAAGGTCAAAGCTTTGGCATAGTCAATGAAGCAGAAATAGATGTTTTTCTGGAACTCTCTTGCTTTTTCGATGATCCAGTGGATGTTGGCAATTTGATCTCTGGTTCCTCTGCCTTTTCTAGAACCAGCTTGAACATCTGGAAGTTCACGGTTCACATATTGCTGAAGCCTGGCTTGGAGAATTTTGAGCATTACTTTACCAGCATGTGAGATGAGTGCAGTTGTGCAGTAATTTGAACATTCTTTGGCATTGCCTTTCTGTTAGTCTTTACTTTGCTTCATTTTGTAATCCAAGGCCACATTTACCTGGTACTCCAGGTAGCTCTTAACTTCCTACTTTTGCATTCTAGTCCCCTATAATGAAAAGGACATCTTTTGGGGGTGTTAGTTCTAGAAGGTCTTGTAGATCTTCATAGAACCATTCAGCTTCAGCTTCTTCAGCATTACTGGTCAGGGCATAGACTTGGATTACTGTGATACTGATTGTTTTGTCTTGGAAACCAACAGAGATCATCCTGTCCTTTTTGAGATTTCCCCCAAGTACTGTATTTTGAACTCTTTTTTTTTTTTTTTTGACTGTGATATCTACTCCATTTCTTCTAAGGCATTCTTGCCCACAGTTGTAAATATAATGGTTGTCTGAATTAAATTCACCCATTCCAGTCCATTTTAGTTCACTGATTCCTAAAATGTTGACATTCACTCTTGCCATCTCCTGTTTGACCACTTCTAATTTACCTTGATTCATGGACCTAACATTCCAGGTTCCTATGCAATATTGTTCTTTACCACATCCAACTTTACTTCCATCACCAGTCACATCCACAATTGGCTGTTGTTTTTATTTTGGCTCCATCTCTTCATTCTTTGTGGTATTACTTCTCCACTCTTCTCCAGTAGCATATTGGCCACCTACTGACCTGGGAAGTTCATCCTTCAATATCATATATTTTTGCTTTTTCATGCTGCTCATGCGGTTCTCAAGGCAAGAATACTGAAGCAGCTTGCCATTGCCTTCTCCAGTGGACCATATTTTGTCAGAACTCTCCACCATGGCCCATCGGTCTTGGATGACCCTACATAGCATGGCTCATAGTTTCATTAATCCATTATTGTTTTCCAGTATCCAGTTTTTCTTTATTTCTCAGTACACAGGAGATTATACCTCCCCACTCCCTTGAAATTAGAGTGGAAATATTATTATTACTATTGCCAGTGAACTGTGAGCAGTTCACAGTGCACAGCTCTACATATGGAAAAGCTAAATTGTTTCACTTTCACCTCATAAGAGACACAAAGATAAATTCCAGGTGTACTAACAAAAGTCTGTTTATTAAAACAAGCAAAAAAACACGGAAGAAAATAAATGAGACTGTCTATCTGATATCAAGATAGGGAAGAATTTTTTTTAAAACATTATACAAAAAAAATATATGTGCATCTCTACACATATATTTATAGCTACAAATCAAGAAAAAATAACTCTCAAGAAGAATATGGCAAAAGAAAATGGGCTTTCATTAACATTCCTTTCTCACAATTCCTCATTTTCTTTCTTATAATTTTCAAAGATTCAGAAATGCTTTCTTGCATTAATTCATGGAAGAGACATTGTTAGCTGGATATGTTCTAGACATTGTTGTAAAGGTTGAGGTACAGGCCTTTTTCACCTCCTGAAGTTCTTTATGCCCATAAATACTTCATCCTAAAGCAGAACCCAAGAAGACATAGTATATAACTCAACAAGGCATAATTTCCAAAAATCGTTGCTTATGGACAAAATATGATTCCACTAACCTTTTGATCATTCTAGGTTTTCTACATAATTTTTTTAAATATCAGTAATCTAAATGAATTTGTAATTGTAGTGGATCACAAAATGTAGAAGAGTGAAATGGAAAATAATTAGGTTTCCACTAACCCTACCAACTCCATTTTGGCTTTATGTAATCCATAAATCATTGTAAACAATAGATTGAGCAAGGCAATGTTGATATGTGGCTCCAGGATTTATACTGATTTAGCAAGAATTACTGGGAAAATTAACAAAGCAATTATAACTGAGTTTTTGTGTGGACTCAACCCAAAACTTTAACTTCCTTTGTGACTTCTCTTTCTCTCACTCAAATTTTCTCCCTATATTTCTTTTCAGTGGACCTACTCTGAGATCAGTACTAGCCCCAAACTTCTAGTGTCTTCTATTTTTATTACATTATAATATGGGGAGGTAGATGTTACCTTAATGTTTGTTTTTCTTTTATTTTCATTCTTTCTCATCAGTTCAGTTCAGTCCCTCAGTCATAGCTGACTCTTTGTGACTCCATGGACTACAGCACACCAGGCTTCCCTGTCCATCACCATCTCCTGGAGCTTGCTCAAACTCATGTCCATGGAGTCAGTGATGCCATCCAACCATCTCATCCTCTGTTGTCCCCTTCTCCTCCTGCCTTCCATCTTTCCCAGCATCAGGGTCTTTTCAAATGAGTCAGTTCTTCATATCAGGTGGCTAAAATATTGGAGTTTTAGCTTCAGCATCAGTCTTTTCAATGACTACCCAGGACTGATTTTCTTTAGGATGGACCGGTTTGATCTCCTTGCAGTCCAAGGGATTCTCAAGAGTCTTCTCCAAC
Source organism: Oryx dammah (assembly GCF_014754425.2). Taxonomy (NCBI): domain Eukaryota; kingdom Metazoa; phylum Chordata; class Mammalia; order Artiodactyla; family Bovidae; genus Oryx; species Oryx dammah. Next base: position 101,235,169 of record NW_024070213.1, read on the forward strand.
ACCACAGTTCAAAAGCATCAATTCTTTGGAGCTCAGCTTTCTTTATAGTCCAACTCTCACATCCATTCATGACTAATGGAAAAACCATAGCTTTGAATAGATGGACCTTTGTTGGCAAAGTAATGTCTCTGTTTTATAATATGCTGTCTAGGTTTGTCATAGCTTTTCTTCCAAAGAGGAAGTGTCTTTTAATTTCATGGTTGCATTCACCATGTGCAGTGGGGACTATTATTTTCTTACATTATTGTTACCAATATTTATTTGTTCAGAAATAACTGTGCTTTCACTTTTACTTACACTACATCAAGATAAACCACTGCATTATCTTTGTTAATGTTTTGATAAATTATGCCAACTTTTATGGTGAAACTGTAAACAATTTTGGTTCAAATATCTGGAGAGTAAAATTTTATAAAGGCCTATTGATAGATATGGTGAAGAAATGTTTACATGCATAATTAATTGTTAGTAATTCTGTGCCTATTTTCCACAGGAGAGAATGCTTAAATTTCACCAAGTGAAACATATTTTTGATATACTAGATAAAATGCGATGCCTGCGAAAACGTTCTACTGTCTCATTCTTGGGAGTTCTTGTCATTTTCCTTCTGTTTATGAACTTGTACATTGAAGATAGCTATGTTATGGTAAGTCTTGGAGGTTGATTATTTGTTGTTCAAAGTAAGGCATAAGTCAAACAAGACAGTCCACTTGCAACATAACTTCAGTCCCAGAATATTGAAATAGCCTTAGTCTGAGCAATATTATAACATATATCTTTCCTATCTAGCTACTTTTTTATATCAATTATATATTGTCAATAGTATAATTGTTTTGGCTCATGTTCCAATGCTGTATTTAATGCTATATGCTATATTTAATGCAAATATGCACATCTAATTATAAATAAGTTAGCTATCATCCCTATCTGAATTATTTTTTTTTCTTTTTTTTTTCTTTTTTTTAATTAATTTATTTATTTTTAATTTTTACTTTACAATTCTGTATTGGTTTTGGCATAGATTGACATGAATCCACCACAGGTGTACATGCGTTCCCAAACATGAAATTGTATGTCTGTGTGTGTGTTTGTGTGCTTAGTCCTTCAGTTGTGTCCAACTCTTTATGACCTCATAGACTGTAGCCCACCAGGCTCCTCTGTCCATGGGCTTCTCCAGGCAAGACTACTGGAATGAGTTGTCAGTTCCCTCACCAGCAGATCTTCCTGACCCAGGGATGGAACCCATATCTCCTTCATTGACAGGCAGATTCTTTAGCCACCAGGGAAGCTCATAGTAGTATATTATATATTTATTGAAAAAAATACACTTATAAGTGGAACTGGGCAGAGTCACCTGTAAATAGACTAAACAAATTTTTATAGGTGTTATTCCTAGATAGCATATTCAAAAGCAGAGACGTTACTTTGCCAACTAAGGTCCGTCTAGTCAAGGCTATGGTTTTTCCTGTGGTCATGTATGGATGTGAGAGTTGGACTGTGAAGAAGGCTGAGCGCCAAAGAATTGATGTTTTTGAACTGTGGTGTTAGAGAAGACTCCTGAGAGTCCCTTGGACTGCAAGAAGATCCAACCAGTCCATTCTGAAGGAGATCAACCCTGGGATTTCTTTGGAAGGAATGATGCTGAAGCTGAAATTCCAGTACTTTGGCCACCTTATGAGAAGAGTTGATTCATTGGAAAAGACTTTGATGCTGGGAGGGATTGGGGGCAGGAGGAGAAGCGGACGACCGAGGATGAGATGACTGGATGGCATCACAGACTCGATGGACGTGAGTCTGAGTGAACTCCGGAAGTTGGTGATGGACAAGGAGGCCTGGCGTGCTGCGATTCATGGGGTCGCAAAGAGTGGGACACGACTGAGCGACTGAACTGAACTGAACTCCTTACTTTCTTTACTTTTCTATATTATCAAAAATTTTCAAATCCTATTGTCTAATTAATGATACTAAGTGTGCTATTTTGTTAAGAAGGAATGCTTTATTAATGTGTGACATCTCATTTGGATCTTGAATAGCTGTACATGACCACCATGTTTTACCCTTATAGTCACTAAAAAGTAATAAAGAATGTCAAGAACTAAAGATAAGAATGTGAAAACTAGTCAATAGTTTAAAAAAAGTAAAATTAGTAAGTTAGTAGATTTTTTCCTCAAGTCTGGCAGCATGCAGTTATCTTGGTCCCCTGTACATGCATGTATGCTAAGTTGCTTCAGTCTTGTCTGACTCTTTATGACTCTACGGAGTATCCAGGCTCCTCTGGCCATGGGATTCTCCAGGCAAGTGTACTGGAGTGGGTTTCCATGCCCTCCTCCAAGAGATCTTCCTGACCCAGGGATCAAATGCTTATCTCTTGCATCTCCTGAATTGTCAAGCAGGTTCTTTACCCCTAGAGCCACGTGAGAAGCCCCCAACCAGGGATCAAACCCATGCCCCCTGCAATGGAAGTGTGGAATTTTAACCTCTGAAGAAACTTACTAATGATATGCATTGGGACACCAAGGAAGTCCCTAATTTTGTGGGTTTTTTTTTTTTTTTAGGGGAGTAGTTTTCTATTTTTTGGCCACACCACACAATTATAGATACTTAGTTCCTGACCAGGGAACAAACCCATGCTCTCTACAATGGAAGCACAGAGACTTAACCACTGGGCTGCCAGGGAAATTCCCTGAATGAATTTTAAGTGAATTATGAAAGTATACGAAAAGACACATTCTGACTAATTGTGAGAACTCAATATGTCTCTATTATTTATTTTTGTTATGATTGTCACATAATTCATGTCTAATGAGAATAATTATGGTCATTATTCTTATTTACTTTTTCCATCATAATTGATGTTAAGATATCTGAGAAAATTCTAATACTTGTACAATTATTCCTGTTTACATATTTCAGAAAAACAAAGCCGTTGAACATACAGAGAACTGGAAAGTACTTTCTTTCATAAAAGCATGCTGAAAACTTTCAATTAATAGCTTAACTAGAGAGACTCTGACAACAACTTCAAAGATCATTTCCTAGTAAAATGTTTTATTTTATTAATTGAAAATGATTTAGTAACTACCAGTTACTTGCCAGATACTATTCTATATCCTACAAGCCAAACAAATGATCTTAGTTGGTACAGATTTTCTTAGGAGGTCTTCTGTAAAGCATCTTGCCTCCCTTAGCATTGTTCTTAGATGGTGAAATTCTGTCACATTCCTAGATCTTGACTCTGCCTATGTCTTTTACCTTCAATTATAGGTTTAATATAGTGGGCTTTTACCTTCAAGTATAGGTCTAATTCTACCATCCTTAGTCAATTCACCATATTGAAGGTACCACAGTTAATAGAATTTGACTAGGCATGATCCAGTTAAACATACCAAACTGGAAAGACTTACTAGTAATATGCATTTTAGATTTTTTAACCTGACTATTAGGTTTATGAAATTTAAGAACAATAGAGCAAAACCTAGGTGATCCAGCTATTTTTAATTAAGAGAATTTAAGATTGTAAATTAATCAGAGGAGCTCTTGATTAATGATTTAATTTTGTAATAAACATTTATTTCTTGCATCTCTGTGTACTGGTGAAAGTAAATCACGTCTTGCAAATCAAAAACATGGTATTGGTAGGATGCTTGTTGCATTTAGTGATGATAAGACTCTTTCAAGTGCAATTTCAATATTTAACTTTAAGTAGACAAAATATTATATGCAGCAAACATCTTTATGTCTTTTGGAAGAGAACCACTTCAATTCACCAGAAAATATATAAGAAATAATAGAGTACATACGATAAGGTCAAATTCTATTGCTCTATTTATACATTTCTGTCTAAACATCAGTCCTACCCACATTATTTAAAAGTGTGATTTAGTGAACTAGCTCTACTAAAGAGTACTTTCTAAATGAAATCTGGCTACATTAGCCATATACCACCAGGGAAGTCCATATATATCTAATCAGATCTACAAATCATCCCTGGTACAGAGAAGAAATATCTTCTTAGCTTAAAAAACTGAATTTATTTTTAAATATTTACTTATGTTAGAAAAAGTAAATTAAAATGGATATTAAGTGTAAGCATGCCCCCATTTTGAAAATTTAGTGACAATATTTTTATTAAGTATTCACTCTTTACTAGAGGATGTTTTTTACCTAAATTACATTTTGGACCAAATTTTATCCCAAGGCTTAATATGTATAAACTTTTAAATATTCATTGTATTCATGTACAATTACATTAAAATTGTTCTTCTACAATGTGATTAGTGCAGTTCAATTCAGTTGCTCAGTCGTGTCCGACTCTTTGCGACCCCATGAACGGTGGCACACGAGGCTTCCCGGTCCATCACCAACTCCCAGAGTCTAGCCAAACCCATGTCCATCAAGTTGGTGATGCCATCCAACCATCTCATCCTCTGTTGTCCCCTTCTCCTCCTGCCCTCAATCTTTCCCAGCATCAGGGTCTTTTCAAATGAGTCCGCTCTTTGCATGAGGTGTCTAAAGTACTGGAGTTTCAGCTTCAGCATCATTCTCTCCAAAGAAATCCCAGGGCTGATCTCCTTCAGAATGGACTGGTTGGATCTCCTTGCAGTCCAACGGACTTTCAGGAGTCTTATCCAACACCACAGTTCAAAAGCATCAATTCTTCAGTGCTCAGCTTTCTTTATAGTCCAACTCTCACATCCATACTTGACTACTGGAAAAACCATAGCCTTGACTAGACGGACCTTTGTTGGCAAAGTAATGTCTCTGCTTTTGAATATGCTATCTAGGTTGGTCATAACTTTCCTTCCAAGGAGTAACCGTCTTTTAACTTCATGGCTGCAATCACTATCTGCAGTGATTTTAGAGCCCCCCCAAAATAAAGTCTGACAGTGTTTCCACGGTTTCCACATCTATTTGCCATGAAGTGATGGGACCAGATGCCATGATCTTCGTTTTCTGAATGTTGAGCTTTAAGCCAACTTTTTCACTCTCCTCTTTCAATTTCATCAAGAGGCTCTTTAGTTCTTCTTCACTCTCTGCCATAAGTATGGTGTCATCTGCATATCTGAGGTTATTGATATTTCTCCTGGCAATCTTGATTCTAGTTGTGCTTCTTCCAGCCCAGCGTTTCTCATGATGTACTCTGCATATAAGTTAAATAAGCAGGGTGACAATATACAGCCTTGAGGTACTCCTTTTCCTATTTGGAACTGGTCTGTTGTTCCATGTCCAGTTCGAACTGTTGCTTCCTGACCTGCATATAGGTTTCTCAAGAGGCAGGTCAGGTGGTCTAGTATTCCCATCTCTTTCAGAATTTTCCAGTTTACTGTGATCCACACAGTCAAAGGCTTTGGCATAGTCAATAAAGCAGAAATAGATGTTTTTCTGGAACTCTCTTGCTTTTTCGATGATCCAGTGGATGTTGGCAATTTGATCTCTGGTTCCTCTGCCTTTTCTAAAACTACATTGAATATCTCAAAGTTCACAGTTCACATATTATTGAAGCCTGGCTTGGAGAATTTTAAGCAATATGTTAATATCCATAGAAAACTGGCCTCTTAGTTGTGGCATGAGGAACCTAGTTCCCTGATACAGGATTGAGCCCCATCCCTCTACATTGGGAGCACAGTCTTAACCACTGGACCACCAGGGGAGTCTGCTGGGTTTTTTTAGAATCAGGAGGAAATTATAGTTATAATTCAGAGAACTCAGATAAACAATTACAGTAATAAGGCCTCTAGGGTTATTTAGCACATGTATTCTACTCTTCTTGCTAGAAAATCCATGGCCCCAAATCCTGAGCGTATAACAGCTTAGTTTAATGTGTACATGATAGAGGCATATGTGCCTTTCAGTAGGAAAGAAAGCCAAGTTCGGTATAATAGACAAATTGTATTACAAGGCAAACTAAGTAGAAGAGACACTGCATGCCCAATCAACTTAGCCTCTCAGCTGTGAGCATCTTCAAAGTAGCCACTAGGGTATATATTTAGCCTGTAGCTAGTCCATTGAATTTCATTCCCATCCAGAAAATGATTGTCATAAAGCTTTGTCTTATTACTGAAAAACACACTACAGCATAGTAGCTATAGAAAGAAGGTATCCAGGGAGAGCCTGGCTGTTCAGGTAGATGCTTCTGGAAAGCAGCCAACAAGGCTGACTCAGGTGAAAGTTGTATTATTTATTTATGCTGAAAAGTGTAAAGACTTGTTCTTGAGAATTTAATAAAGTGCTTTCATATGTCTCATTTCATCTTATATTCTGTTATGTCCTTCAATCAGGATGAATGTACCCTATCTTATCACAGAAAAGGTCTGGATTTTTACATGTTCAAGATAGAATTCTTAAAGAGATATTCAGTATCCTGCACTTCCTTTAGAATGTGACATCAAATAAGAAAAGAATGGTAAAATGAATTCAGTATTGTGACTACTGCCTGATTTTCATAAATATATTTTCTAGATCCTATTAAATATGGACATAATATTTACTATTAAAGTAGATAATGCAAAATTGAGTCTCCAGTTACCTTTTGAAAATCCTAAATTTGCTCATTTTAAAACTTTCATGATTTTTTTTAGGTTTTCAGAAATACAAAGATGAAAATATTTATGTCCAATTAATTTAAAATAATCAGAATTCAATGGATATTAGTGCATTTATACAACTAGCCTCCCAAGTTTAATGTCATTTATTTTAAAATTCTGTAACTTATAGATGGCAAACACATTATAAATCACAATAAAGTATTTTCTTTGTCCAAATTATCAAGGCAATATAAAATATAGAAATACACTATTAAAAAGCAAATATAGGCTCATAAACATAATTTAATATACAGAAAGGATATACAGAATGCATATTCATTTATGAAGGACCAGATTGAAAGTTCTTGCCAGTCAATGTTCACTGTTTCAACTTTTATTCTGACGATTTCAGCCTGGCCATAGATTTAAAACTTTGAGTTAGTCATCTTTTCCATTGATATTTGAATTTGAAATAAAGCAGTAAATGTTCCAACTAAAGTAAATTCATATTTGAATCCTTTCTAATATTTTTGGATAATGTTTAATTGATTAAAGTTTCATTGACCACAGTCAAATAGTATGAGGACCAAATTCATTTAATACATTTACTTGCTCTGTTGTCTTAATGGCATTGCTCATACCTGACCTGCCAATCCTATACTCAATAGTCGAAATATCCACAGAACTCACACAGCACAAGAGATACTTTGCGAGAAAAGAAAAAAAAAAATCTAATTAGGTTGTCCTAATATTCTACCAGTGATAATAAACTATATACAAAAGCCAAGCAGGTCATCATGTTGCTAGTAATGTATAACTAATAGAAAGTGAAAAGTGAAAGTGAAGTCACTCAGTCGTGTCCGACTCTTTGCGACCCCATGGACTGTAACTTATCAGGCTCATCTGTCCATGGGATTTTCCAGGCAATAGTACTGGAGTGGATTGCCGTTTCCTTCTCCAGTGGATCTTCCCAACCCAGGGATCGAACCCAGGTCTCCCACATTGTAGACAGACGCTGGTCAAATGATTAGATAATCAAAATCTACAACTGAATTTATATCAGAGGGAGATAAAGGGAAGCAATTAATTGTTAGCAGGATATTTTTAAGCTGAATAGGAATATCTTCTTGAATATAAACCATCCTGAAGATTGTATGACATAATTCCATTATCAAACTGATACTAAAGTTTTTAAATATAAAAGATCTAAACTTCACTTTCATCAGGACACTCCCTCTCCCCCTCTACACTCACAAGCAACAAGCAAACATCATGGGAAAGACCCGTACAAAGTCTAAAGACATTTCCTTGAACATTTGGTATTAATGTCTCTTAATGAAGATATCTTAAAGATATTTGTAAAACAAACTATCATTTCACAAAGACCATGGCTGTCCGTTCTCAATAGCCTTCGATTATAGTGGCTACATAAATGACTGACTAACACTTCTTAGTTAATAAGTTATTCAAACTCCAATCACTATGTTCACTGTTGAATCCTGCTAATCATTTCTAAAATTCCAAAATCTTAGAAATAATGTGTGGTCTTTTATTTGACAGGACTTGAAGAAGAGTAAGTAGTTAATATGAGTCAGTTATGGGGAATCTAGTGAGAATTGGCTTTACATGAAACTGTAAAGATCACTGTCAAGTTTGAAGATTCTTGTAAAGAATTTCAATTTTAACATGAAAACAGTGGGAGTTTTCAATTTTTTTAATCAAAAGAATGCCATTATTAATGTATGCTTTAGAAAAGCAACTGTAAGCATAAAATAAAAAGTGGAAAATAGTGAACAGAATCTAGAATTCAGGTGAAAAATAATTATTTACAGCTTCTAATGCCAGTAACTGATATTTATATAATGCCCATATTAAAGACTCTTGAGAGTCCCTTGGAGTGCAAGGAGATCAAACATAAAGGGAACCAACCTTGTATATTCATTGGAAGGACTGCTACTACAACTGAAGTTCTAATACTTTGGCCACCTGATGCAAAGAGCCAACTCATTGGAAAAAACCCTGCTGCTGCTGCTGCTGCTGCTGCTGCGTCACTTCAGTTGAGTCCAACTCTGTGCGACCCACAGACGGCAGCCCACCAGGCTCCTCCATCTACGGGATTTTTCAGACAACAGTACTGGAGTGGGTTGCCATTTCCTTCTCCAGACCCTGATACTAGAAAAGATTGAAGACAGGAGGAGAAGGAGATGACAGAGGATGAGATGGGTAGATGGCATCACAACACCAACTCAATGGACGTGTGTTTGAGCAAGCTCCGGGAGATGGTGAAGGACAGGGAATCCTGGTGTGCTGCAGTCCATAGGGTTGCAAAGACTTGGACATGACTGAGCGACTGAACGACAACAAAATATTGTATATCAGATATATATGCCCATTATATATATATATATATATAATTATTATTATTGTGTAAGGAAAAAGTTTATTTAATCCATGACCATCTGTTATTTCTCTCTTCCTCCTTCTTGGCATTCAGGAAGGAGACAAACAGATTTTAAGGGAAACATCTACACATCAGCTGAGTCCAGAACACTACATGCATACTTTCAAAGATTTGTCTAATTTCTCAGGAGCCCTCAATGTCACCTATCGCTACTTAGCTGTCATGCCTTTACAAAGAAAGCGTAAGTAAAGTATACTTATACTTTTAAAATCAATAACAATAAAATACTTTGTTTTAAAATAATGATAATACGCTTCATTTGTATAAAAAGAAATTTATGGGCTTTACTAACATAATATATATATTGGGAAACATTCAGTGTTTCTTCACAAATTCAGTTATTGACCAATCCAATTTCATTATTAACAACACCAAAAAAATTAAATGCCTAATTGTGACATGAAGCTTTTAACAGCTTGCTATAGAATTCATGTAGGGAGACTAGGAAAAAACAATTCACTTTAACTTTTTTAAGTTAGCTTTTAAAAATAATTATTCCCACAGTGATACATTTTCAAACATTGGTTTCATGACATGCCACCAGTTTGAAGTAATGAAAGTCATTGTATTTGTTTCCTAAGATGTCATAACAAATGGTCACAAACTAAGTAGTCTGAAACAATGGAAATGGATTCTCTCACATTGCTGGAAGCCAGAATTCAGAAGCCAGGATGCTGGCAGCACCAGACTCCAGCTAGAGGAGAACCCTTCCTTGCCTCCTCCAGGTGTTAGCCGCACTTGGCATTCCTTGGTTAGTTGTAGCAAAACTGCAATCACTGCTACTCTCTCCACATGGCCCTTCTTTGTCTCTCTCTGTTCTCTCCCATTCTTATAAGGAAATTAGTCATTGAATTTATGGCCCAACTTAAATCCAATATGATTTCATCTGGAGATCTTTAACTAATTGCATCTTCAAAGACTATTTTCAAATAAGGTCACAGTCTAAAGTTCCAGATAGACATGAAATTTTGGAAGCAATTATTCAATCCACTACAGGAACTTTGACCCAAGAAGTAACATACTACATTTCATGAATTTCAAGACATTATAAATTATAGAAAATATCATGATCTAATTGATGTACCTCTAAGAAAGTACAAGCATCATCAAGTTTAAGTTGTAAGATGCTATCAGTTGTGATATACAACCTGAGTTTAAAATATTTCTATGTGAAAAATATGTTTTAGAATCAGTGATACACAGTGATATCATGAACTTCTTAGTAGGTGGTGTGGAGACCACAAAAATTGAGTTCTCTGTTAAGAAGTGTTTATGCAAGTGAGTTTGTGATCACCAGGTTGAGGAAAAATTGCAATAGTTTAGCTTTCTTTAAATCTTTTTTCTTCCATTTCAAATGTCTACTTCTCTTAAACTTCCTCCCAATTTCAAAGACTGACACTATTTTTTAAAATTTTCATCTATTGCACCACCTTTGTTCACACATTACTAATCCCTTTCCATACTAAATTTACAAATGTGTGCTAGCACGTATACCAACTGCTTTATACTAAAGAGGCAATATAAAATAGAGAGTTTGCGTGTGTTAGTCACTCAGTTGTGTCTGACTTTTTGAGACCCCGTGGACTGTAGCCTTCCAGACTCCTCTGTCCATGAGATTCTCCAGGCAAGAATACTGGAGTGGTTTGCCATTTCCTTTTCCAACTGCTTTATACTAAAGAGGTAATACAAAACAGAGAGTAAGAGCAGGCAAGAATATTGCAGTAATTTTCCATTTTCTCCTCCAGGGGATCTTCCTGACCCAGGGATTGAACCGGTTACTCCTGTGTCTCCTCCACTGGCAGGCAGTTTTTACCACTGTGCCACCTGGGAAGCTTTTGTATATTTAGCATAATTCTCTATTCACAAAATGTTCTATATATGATCATTCACTTAGATGTACTTAATAGAGTAGAAGGCCTAAGGGGAAAAGAACTTTTTTTTTTTCTTTTTTCTGTGTTATTCAAAACCCAGTTTCACCTTTAATTTGTCTTCATTCTGGATTCTTTTGTTCAGGATTTCTTACAATTGGACTTTCATCAGTGAGAAGAAAAAAAGGAAGCTATTTACTTGAGACAATCAAGTCAATTTTTGAGCAATCCAGCTATGAAGAATTGAAGGAAATTTCAGTGGTGGTTCATCTAGCTGACTTTAACTCATCCTGGCGTGAGGTCATGCTGCAAGATATTACACAGAAATTTGCCCACCATATTATTGCTGGAAGGTTAATGGTTATACATGCTCCAGAGGAATATTACCCAATCCTGAGTGGCCTTAAAAGAAATTACAATGACCCAGAAGATAGAGTCAGATTTCGTTCCAAGCAAAATGTAGATTATGCTTTTTTGCTCAACTTTTGTGCCAATATTTCATACTATTATATAATGCTTGAAGATGATGTTCGTTGTTCAAAAAATTTCTTAACTGCCATCAAGAAAGTCATTGCATCCTTAGAAGGAACTTACTGGGTAACCCTTGAGTTCTCTAAGCTTGGCTATATTGGAAAACTTTATCATTCTCATGATCTCCCACGTTTGGCACATTTTTTATTAATGTTTTATCAAGAAATGCCTTGTGATTGGCTATTGACTCATTTCCGGAGTCTGTTAGCTCAGAAAAATGTGATTCGTTTTAAACCATCTCTCTTTCAGCACATGGGTTATTATTCATCATATAAAGGAACTGAGAATAAGTTGAAGGATGATGATTTTGAAGAGGAGCCATTTGACCTCCCAGATAACCCTCCTGCAAGTCTATATACCAACATGAGTGTTTTTGAAAATTATGATGCAAGCAAAGCTTACAGTAGTGTTGATGACTACTTCTGGGGGAAACCACCTTCGACAGGAGATGTCTTTGTGATTATATTTGAAAAACCAATTGTAATCAAAAGAATTAAAGTGAATACTGGAACAGAAGATCGACAAAATGATATTTTGCATCATGGAGCTCTAGATGTTGGGGGGAATATTAGATATTTTAAACAAAATAGACAATGTGTTACTTATATTAAACTAGGAGAATTCAGAAATGGAAATTTTGAAGTATCTGATGTAAATCAAAAAATTCCATTTGATATACATTGTATGAGGATATATGTTACCAAAACACAAAAGGAATGGCTGATTATTAGGAGTATTAGCATTTGGACTTCTTAGCCAATTAAATCAATATGTCCAGTTACTGAAGCAGGTCTTCCTGTTTCCTGCTTTGCTACTTCCTCTTTTGCTCCCTTTGTCCTTTAGAGGGAAAGCAATGGATTGGATAATTAAAAAGTCAGTCATTTTGGCAGTTTTGATCTGCTCATTATCAGCATACTTTTACTTTTATGCACACATATTTTTGAAGCTGTGTATCAGTTCATAGTTAATAATACTTTTGTTATATTTTAATGTTTTTGTGTTACTTTCAAAATTTCATCTGCATGTCAAAAAGGTAACATGAAGGATTTAAAATGAGAAAATGTGGTTTGTTCAATGATGAATCGTGAAAGATAGTTCCCACTGTATGCACTTAGTCAAGAATTTATTTCATTATATCATCAGATAAATTTTATTAAGCATCTCTGTGACTATGCAGTTGGTTAGAATGATAATCTGTCTTGTTTTTCTTGTAAACTTAGGTTACCATAGACTTCTGTACATCTACAATGAATACCTCCTCATAGAAGTGATGTCTTTACAACAGAATTTTGTGTGTCACTGAGGTGATGAAAAAAAGAAAAAAAACTTTAAAATATCCTCCCCTGATTATTTATATAGGAGGGGAAATTGTTCAATGTACAAAAATTTGAACACCTACTGTCAATAAATTTTCTGTGGGCAGCACTCTTTTTCCAGGGTCCCTTTTGCAAAAATAAAGGTTATGCTCAATATTTTCAGGTTCCATTGGGTACCTGCATTTAATAGAAAAAAAAATAGAGAAGGCTTATGGTTATTCCATTCCTAATGAACATTTTCAGTATATGCAGAAAATTTTTGAAATTGATTTTATATGTTTGTATTAAAATTCATATGCTTAAAATCCTTGTGATTTATCATATACTTTTTTGGAGTTCAAATGGACATTTTATGAAGGAAGAACATAAGAAACAGAAATCAGTCATTTTTTCTACACTCATAGCAAGTCCAGGATGAGAGATCAAATGTTTTAATATCCAGACTATGTTCTTTCTCTTATGTAGAGATCGGTCTTCACATAATTTATGCTCTTGTTTCTCTGGTACATGAGTCTCAGTTAAAAAGTTATTCTATCTGAAAATAGCTTGCATAATTTTTCCATAAGTCATGTTGTCATTCTATAAAATAATCCTGAAGTATCCTAAATGATACTCTGGTGATATATGCACCCAAATGGTAAGCAAACTTGTCTAAATTTTACTGTGAGGGACTTCACCATAATGTCTACACCATAGAGTCATTAAAGCAATTCAGGACACCTATATTAGTGCATCCTAAAATCATTGTTTTTTCAGAATGTCCTGAGCTTGTCTCATCCTTTTCTTTTTTGACAAACAGCAAAGATGAAGTGATTTATTGTTTATTGTTGTTCAGTCGTTAAGTTGTATCCAACTCTTTGTGACCCCCATGGACTGCAGCACACCAGGCTTCCATGTCCTTCACAATCTCCCAGAGTTAACTCAAGCTCATGAAGACAAATAAATATACTAGTATATAGATGAATGTACAACATATACAATATGGAGAGATAGATGAAATACGAGACTTGGGATAATGAGAAGACAAGGAATTCCTCTTGTTCTTCTTTCCATCCTGAAACAAAATTCTTAGGAATCACTTGTATGATAGAGTCTAAGAAAAAACTGGAAAATATTTTATTAATTCTATTCAAATAAATTAAATTAGAAACTCAGATAAAATTATTAAGAATTTTTTATTGATACAATAGCTAATGTGTACTTTCTTTGCACACAGTTGCTACAGTATTTGAGAAAACAGTGAATGTATAATATTCTGTGGCACATTTAAGTGTCAAAGTTATAAGAAAAATACTGCCAATAAACTGCCAAGGAGGAGACATAAGAGATGCAGGTTGGATCCTTGGGTCATGAAGATCCCCTGGAGAAGGAAATGGCAGCCCACTCTTAGTATTCCTGCCTAAAGAATTCCATGGACTGAGGAGCTGGGTGGGCTATGGTCCATGGAGTCACAAAGAGTAGGACAATACTGAAGAGACTTAACACGCATGCCTGCCACTAAACTATTACCTTTATTTTGATTTGGAAGATGCTTGCCAGATACTTAAAGATACTCCATATTCTTGACTTTTCTCTCTTTTATTACCTGGCTAACTGTATAGTATTCTACACACATCTTAGAAATTAGAAATAACCTTTTTTTCTGTACTTTCAAGGATAAAAGGTACACAACAGAGACATATAATACCAAGACCTAGGTAGACTCTGTAAGGTGAGTTGTTAACTTTTACATATTCTTCTGAGAGTGTTCACAAAGGCCAACCATTGACATTAAATTCTGGAAAATGCCTCAAGAAACATCACTTCAATGGAGTTTTGCTGGAAAATTACAAATGCAAATGTGAACTACTGAGGTCAAATTTCATCTTAAATTTGAGCTTTTCATTACTAAAACTGGGATAGCCTAAACTGATCAATCACCTAAGAATGTCTCTGTTTTCATTACAGGTTGACCGTGGGTCAACTTTCTAAGGAAAAGACTTTGACAAAGAAAGCTTCTCCATTATGGATCAGTGGTACAAGTAACCTTTCTCTTTCAAAAAATATCTGACCAAACATTCTTTATCTTTACATGGTTCAAGGTGTAATCCTATGTTTTAAAATGAATAAGACTCCAGTAATCTTGTCTCAGAAACACAAAGCAAGAAAGGGAAGTTTAATTATATTCTGTTATTAAGCATTATGTGATCTCTCTCTTTGCAGTAATTTTAAAAACACATCAAATTCTTTTTGCAAATGTCCATTGAAAAAGACTGGAATGTGACATGAATTATTGAGTTATTTAATTGCTATAAAATTAGATACTGACAGGTTTCAAGCACAAAATATGGTATGACCATAAAAAAAATCTTGATTTGTATACTTTAAACTACTGAAACATTACTTATGCTTAAAATTCTTAAGAGTCTTTTCAGTATTTATGAAAATCAAAGAAAAGCATCTTGTTAAAGCACAATACAAATTGAAGAATAAACATTTTTAGAAAATACATATTTTAGCAGCAATAATAAAGGTGGAAATAAAAAATACATAAAACTTGTAATGCAAGCACTTTTACATTCTTATTGAAAAGTGGTAACCCTGTGCAATTTATAAATCAGATGTTTTCCAATTATAAAATATAATGTGGAAACCAATATGTCATTTAGAACTGTTTCTGTCATACATTTGCACTTATGACACAGGAACATTCCATTTCTTACTGAGCAATATTCTTTGGGAATTTTTATAAAGCTATCATAGCAAAACTGTACAATAATGGTATATAAATGAAACAAACATGAAATATAAGATATGGCAGGGAAAGCATTTGTTCTTCTAGATGTTCATATGGCACATTTGACTCAATATTTGTCAGCTTGCAACATGCCCTTTAGAACATGGCACCTAGAATTAACATTGCAAACACTACTTGCAATCTCCTCCTACAGTTGAAGATAATGTAATTCTCTACTTTTGCCTTATCAATATATCCATTAATTCAACACTGTTATTTTTTTTGTCACCAGAGTGGGTTGCCATTTCCTTCTCCAATGCATGAAAGTGAAAAGTGAAAGTGAAGTCGCTCAATCGTGTCTGACTCTTAGCGACTTCACGGACTGCAGCCTACCAGGCTCCTCCATCCATGGGATTTTCCAGGCAAGGGTACTGGAGTGGGGTGCCATTGCCTTCTCCCAAATGTATGCTACCACAAATTTAATATGTGTCTTTTGTCCTCATAGGAGATACAGTGGAAGTGTTGTGCAGATCTAAGTTTGACACCCAATTTTGCAATTACTAACTTCTAGATATGAGAAAAGTTGTTTAATTTCTTTGAAATTCAGTTCCCTCATCTGTGAAATTGGAATAATTTTACCTTGTTGGGTGTTAGAGCTGATGATCAGATAATGTAAACTCATCAAGAAACTTATGTTTCCTTTTTTTTTTTTTTTTTTAGCCATGTTATACGAGTTTAAAAGGATTTGGTCCTTCTACACTCTACCATAGGCCTTCACTCTGATCAACAGGAATCATAAACTTCAATACTCATTAGAAATGTTCCACCTTTTTTATATTATGTCCAAAAGAATGTCATGTAGGATTATGTAAATGCCTTCCAAAAATCAAAATATATTATATTTCTGTCATTCTAATCTATGATTTTAGATATGTTATTCAAAATTTGTAACATCTGTTCCTAACATTTCCACTGTAAATATTAATGACCATTTCTTTTCTAAGAAACCTAAATTAATTTACTTTGAAAAAATAAAAAAAAAGGCTTTTTGTATTTCTAAAATTTTTCTCAGAATCTTTATTGAGCTCATAGAACCATGGTTTTCAAAAAAAATTTTAATGCTGACTTCCTGTTCTCTGGCTTATTTTCCATTGCTGGCAAAAGCGACCAGTGTACTGACATAAATTACCCAGGCAATGATGTTCAAACTTAGGACACAGGTGGCTTATCTCCTTGACTACTCTGAGTTTCTGTGCTTGCATTTCTACTGCTTTGAATTTCTTCTCTATTTTATTTCAGAATTCTTCTTCTTTTTAAAATTAATTTCTTTATTTTAATTGGAGGCTAATTACTTTACAATACTGTAGTGGTTTTTGCCATATTGACATGAATCAGCCATGGGTGTATATGTGTTCCCCATCCTTAACCCCCCTACCAGCTCCCTCCCCACCCTATCCCTTAGGGTCATCCTAGTGCACCAGCCTTGAGCACCTTGTCTAATTCATCGAACCTGGACTGGTGACCTATTTCATATATGGTAACATACATGTTTCAATGCTATCTCTCAAATCACCCCACCCTTGCCTTCTCCCACAGAGTCCAAAAGTCTTTCTATCTGTGTCTCTCACTGTCTCACATATAGGGTCATCATTACCATCTTTCTAAACTCCATATATATGCATTAATATAATGTATTGGTGTTTTTCTTTCTGACTTATTTCACTCTGTAAACTGGGCTCCAGTTTCATGCACCTTATTAGAATTGATTCAAATATAGAATTTTTAATAGCTGAATAATATTCAATTATGTATATGTACCACAGCTTTCTTATCCATTCGTCAGATGATGGACATCTAAGTTGCTTTCATGTCCTAGCTATTGTAAATGGTGCTGCAATGAACATTGGGGTACACGTGTCTCTTTCAATTCTGGTTTGCTTCGTGAGTATGCCCAGCAGTGGCATTGCTAGGTCGTATGGCAGTGGCCACAGGACTGGAAAAGGTCAGTTTTCATTCCAATTCTAAAAAAGGCAATGCCAAAGAATGCTCAAACTAACACACAATTGCACTCATCTCACACGTTAGTAAAGTAATGCTCAAAATTCTCCAAACCAGGCTTCAGCAATACATGAAATACGAACTTCGAGATGTTCAAGCTGGTTTTAGAAAAGGCAGAGGAACCAGAGATCAAATTGCCAACATCCGCTGGATCATCAAAAAAGCAAGAGAGTTCCAAAAAGAAACAGTTATTTCTGCTTTATCAACTATGCCAAAGCCTTTGACTGTGTGAATCACAGTAAACTGTGGAGAATTCTGAAAGAGATGGGAATACCAGACCACCTGACCTGCCTCTTGAGAAATCTATATGCAGGTCAGGAAGCAACAGTTAGAACTGGACATGAAACAACAGACTGGTTCCGAATAGGAAAAGGAGTACGTCAAGGCTGTAGATTGTCACCCTGCTTATTTAACTTCTATGCAGAGTACATCATGAGAAACGCTGGACTGGAAGAAGCACAAGCTGGAATCAAGATTGCCGGGAGAAGTATCAATAACCTCAGATAGGCAGATGAAACCACCCTTATGGCAGAAAGTGAAGAGGAGCTTAAATGCCTCTTGATGAAAGTGAAAGAGGAGAGTGAAAAAGTTGGCTTAAAGCTCAACATTCAGAAAACTAAGATCATGGCATCTGGTCCCATCACTTCATGGGAAATAGATGGGGAAACAGTGACAGACTTTATTTTGGGGGGCTCCAAAATCACTGCAGATGGTGACTGCAGCCATGAAATTAAAAGACGGTTACTCCTTGGAAGAAAAGTTATGACCAACCTAGATAGCATATTCAAAAGCAGAGACATTTCTTTGCAAACTAAGGTCCATCTAGTCAAGGCTATGGTTTTTCCAGTAGTCATGTATGGATGTGAGAGTTGGACTGTGAAGAAGGCTGAGCACCGAAGAATTGATGCTTTTGAACTGTGGTGTTGGAAAAGACTCTTGACAGTCTGTTGGACTGCAAGGAGATCCAACCAGTCCATCCTAAAGGAGACCAGTCCTGAGTGTTCATTGGAAGGACTGATGCTGAAGCTGAAACTCCAGTACTGTGGCCACCTCGTGTGAAGAGTTGACTCATTGGAAAGACCCTGATGCAGGTAGGGATTGGGGGCAGGAGGAGAAGGGGACGACAGAGGATGAGCTGGCTGGATGGCATCACTGACTCGATGGACGTGAGTCTGAGTGAACTCCAGGTGTTGGTGATGGACAGGGCGGCCTGGCGTGCTGCGATTCATGGGGTCGTAAAGAGTCGGACATGACTGAGCGACTGAACTGAACTGAACTATGGCAGTTCTAGTTCCACTTTTTTAAGGAATCTCCACACTGTTCTCAATAGTGGCTATACTAGTTTGCATTCCCACCAACAGTGTAAGAGGGTTCCCTTTTCTCCACCCTCTGCAACATATATTGTTTGTAGACTTTTTGATAGCAGTCATTCTGACCAGTGTGAGATGTTACTTCATTGTGGTTTTGATGTGCATTTCTCTGATAATGAGAGATGTGGAGCATCTTTTCATATGTTTGTTAGCCATCTGATTGTCTTCTTTGGAGAAATGTCTGTTTAGTTCTTTGGCCCATTTTTTGATTGGGTCGTTTATTTTTCTGTATTTGAGCTACAGGAACTGCTTGTATATTTTTGAGATTCTTTGTCCGTTGTTTCATTTGCTATTATTTTCTCCCATTCTGAAGGCTGTCTTTTCACCTTGCTTATAGTTTCCTTCATTGTGAAAAAGCTTCTAGTTATAATTAGTTCCCATTTGTTTATTTTTGCTATCATTACCATTACTCTGGGAGGTGGGTCATAGAGGAACCTGCTGTGATTTATGTCAGAGGATGTTTTGCCTATGTTTTCCTCTAGGAGTTTTATAGTTCCTGGTCTTACATTTAGATCTTTAATCCATTTTGAGTTTATTCTTGTTTATGGTGTTAGAAAGTGTTCTAGTTTCATTCTTTTACAAGTGGTCGACCAGTTTTCCCAGCATCACTTGTTAAAGAGATTGTCTTTTCTACATTGTATATGCTTGCCTCTTTTGTCAAAGATAAAGTGTCCATAGGTGTGTTAATTTACCTCTGGGCTTTCTATTTTGTTCCATTGATCTATATTTCTATCTTTGTGACAGTACCATACAATCTTGATGATAGTAGCATTGCAAGTATACTCTGAAGTCAGGCAGGTTGATTTCTCCTGTTCCATTCTTCTTTCTCAAGATTGCTTTGGCTATTCGAGTTTTTTGTTTGTTTGTTTGTTTGTTTGTTTGTATTTCCATACAAATTGTGAAATTATTTGTTCTAGTTCTGTGAAAAATATCGTTGGTAGCTTGATCGGGGTTGCATTGAGTCTATAGATTGTTTTAGGTAGTATACTCATTTTCACTATATTGATTTCTTCTGATTCAGAAATGGTACATTTCTCCAGCCATTTGTATCATCTTTGATTTCTTTCATCAGTGTTTTGTAGGTTCCTATATATAGGTCTTTTGCTTCTATATGTAGATTTATTCCTAAGTATTTTATTGTTTTCATTGCAATGGTTAATGGAATTGTTTCCTTAATTTCTCTTTCTGTTTTCTCATTGTTAGTGTATAGGAATGCAAGGGATTTCCCTGTGTTAACTTTGTATCCTGCAACTTTACTATAGTCATTGATTAGCTCTAGTAATTTTCTGGTGGTGTGTTTAGGGTTTTCTATGTAGAGGATCATGTCATCTGCAAACAGTGAGAGTTTTACTTCTTTTCCAATCTTGATTCCTTTTATTTCTTTTTCTTCTCTGATTGCTGTGGCTAAATCTCCCAAAACTAAGTTGAATAGTAGTGGTGAGAGTGGGCACCCTTGTCTTGTTCCTGACTTTAGGGGAAATGCTTTCAATATTTCACCACTGAGGATATGTTTGCTGTTGGTTTATCATATATGGCTTTTATTATGTTGAGGTATGTTCATTTTATTCCTGCTTTCTGGAGGGTTTTTATCATACATGGATGTTGAATTTTGTCAAAGGCTTTCTCTGCATCTATTGAGATAATCATATGGTTTTTATCTTTCAATTTGTTAATGTGGTATATCACATTGATTGATTTGTGGATATTGAATGATCCTTGCATCCCTGGGATAAAGCCCACTTGATCATGATGTATGATCATTTTAATATGTTGCTGGATTCTGTTTGCTAAAATTTTGTTAAGGGTTGCTGCATCTATGTTCATCAGTGATATTGGCCTGTAGTTTTCTCTTTCTGGCATCTTGGTCTGGTTTTAGTATTAAGGTGATTGTGGCTTTCATAGAATGAGTTTGGCAGTTTACGTTCCTCTGCAATTTTCTGGAAGAGTTTGAGTAGCATAGGTGTTAGCTCTTCTCTAAATGTTTGATAGAATTCACCTGTAAAGCCATCTGGTCCTGGGCTTTTGTTTGCTGGAAGATTTTTTTACTACACTTTTGATTTCTGTGCTTGTGATGGGTCTGTTAAGACTTTCTATTTCTTCCTGGTTCAGTTTTGGAAGGTTATACTTCTCTAAGAACTCATCCATTTCTTCCAAGTTGTCCATTTTATTGTCATATGGTTGCTGATAGTAGTCTCTTATGATTCTTTGTATTTTTTGTGTTGTATGTTGTGATTTCTCCATTTCCATTTCTAGTTTTGTTGATCTGATTCTTCTCCCTTTTTTTCTTGATGAATCTGGCTAATGGTTTGCATATTTTATTCATCTTCTCAATGAACCAGCTTTTAGTTTTGTTGATTTTTTCTTTAGTCCCCTTTGTTTCTTTTTCATTTATTTCTGCCCTAACTTTTATGATTTCTTTCTTTCTACTAACACTAGGGCTCTTCATTTCTTCTTTTTTCTAGTTGCTTTACATGTAAAGTTAGCTTTTTTGTTTGATTTTTCTATTGTTTCTTGAGGAAACCTTGTATTGCTATGAACTTCCCCTTTTCCTGAATACTGTAAGTTTGGGGTTGCCATATTTTCATTAATTTCTATGCATATTTTGGTTTCCTTTTTTATTTCTTCTGTGATTTTTGGTTAATCAGAAGTGTGGTGTTCAGCTTCCACACATTTGCATTTTTAATAGTTTTTTCCTGCATTTGACATCTAATCTTACCGCATTATGACCAGAAAACAAGTTTGAAATGATTTAAATATTTTTGAATTTACCAAGGCTAGATTTATGGCCCCGGATGTGATCTATCCTGGAGAACGTCCCGTGTGCACTTGAGGAAAAGGTGAAATTCATTGTTTTGGAGTGAAATGTCGTATAGATATCCATTAGGCCTAACTGGTCCATTGTATCATTTGAAGTTTGTGTTTCCTTTCTAATTTCTTGTTTAGTTGATCTATCCATAGGTGTGAGTGGCATATTAAAGTCTCCCACTATTATTGTGTTACTGTTAATTTCCCCTTTCATACTTGTTAGCATTTTCCTTACATATCGTGGTGCTCCTATGTTGAGTGCATATATAAATATATTTATAATTGTTATATCTTCTTCTTGGATTGATCGTTTGATGATTATGTAGTGTCCTTCTTTGTCTCTTTTCATGGCCTTTATTTCAATGTCTATTTTATCTGATATGATAATTGCTACTCCTGCTTTTTGTTGTTGTTGTTGTTGATCTCTATTTGCGTGAAATATCTTTTTCCAGGCCTTCACTTTCAGTCTGTATGTGTCCCTTGTTTTGAGGTGGGACTCTTTTAGACAGCATATATAGGGGTCTTGTTTTGGTATCCATTCAGCCAGTCTTTGTCTTTTGGGTGGGGCATTCAATCATTTACATTTAATGTAATTATTGATAAGTATGATCCCATTCCCATTTACTTTGTTGTTTTGGGTTCAACTTTATAAACCTTTTCTCTGTTTCCTGTCCAAAAAAGATCCTTTAGCATTTGTTGAAGAGCTGGTTTGGTGGTGCTGAATTCTCTCAGCTTTTGCTCATCTGTAAAGCTTTTGATTTCTCCTTCATATTTGAATGAGATCCTTGCTGGGTATAGTAATCTGGGCTGTAGGTCTTTCTCTTTCATCACTTTAAGTATGTCCTGCCTTTCTCTTTGGCCTGAAGAGTTTCTATTGAAAGATCAGCTGTTATCCTTATGAGAATCCCCTTGTGTGTTATTTGTTGTTTTTCCCTTGCTGCTTTTAATATTTGCTCTTTGTGTTTGATCTTCATTAAATTGATTAATATGTGTCTTAGGGTGTTTCACCTTGGGTTTATCCTGTTTTGGACTCTCTGGGTTTCTTGTATTTGGGTGGCTATTTCCTTCCCCATTTTAGGGAAGTTTTCAACTATTATCTCCTCAAGTATTTTTTCATGGCCTTTCTTTTTGTCTTCTTCTTCTGGTACTCCTATGACTCATATGTTGGGGCATTTAACATTGTCCCAGAGATCTCTGAGGTTGTCCTCATTTCTTTTCATTCTTTTTTTTTCTTTTTTCCTCTCTGTTTCATTTATTTCCACGATTCTATCTTACACCTCACTTATCCTATCTTCTGCCACAGTTATTCTATTGTTGGTTCCCTCCAGATTGCTTTTGACTTCAGTTATTGCGTTATTCATTATTGATTGACTCTTTTATTTCTTCTAGGTCCTTGTTAAACATTTCTTGCATCTTCTCAATCCATGTCTCTAGTCTATTTATCTGTAACTCCATTTTTTTTCAAGATTTTGGATCATCTTTACTATCATTATTCTGAATTATTTTTCAGGTAGACTTCCTATCTCCTCCTCTTTGGTTTGGTGGGCATTTATCATGTTCCTTTACCTGCTTAGTAGTTCTCTGCCTTTTCATTTTGTTTAGTTTGCTATGCTTGAGGTGGCCTTTCTGTATGCTAGAAGTTTGTGGTTCTTCTTTATTGTGGAGGTTGCTCCCTCTGGGTGGGGTTGGATGAGTGGCTTGTCAAGGTTTCCTGGTTAGGGAAAGTTGTGTCGGTGTTCTGGTGGGTGGAGCTGGATCTCTTCTCTCTGGAGTGCAATGAAGTGTCCAGTAGTGAGTTTTGAGGTGTCTATCAGTTTGCTGTGACTTTTGGCAGACTGTATTTCAATGCTCAGGGCTATTTTCCTGCATTGCTGGAGAATTAGCAGGGTATGTCTTGCTCTGGAACTTGTTGGCTCTTGGGTGAAGCTTGGTTTCAGGCTAGGTATGAAGGCTTTTGGATGAGCTCTTGTTGATTTATGTTCCCTGGAGTCAGTTTTCTGGGGTTCTCAGGTTTTGGATTTAAGTCTCTTGCCACTGGCTTTCAGTCTTATTCTTACAGTAGCCTCAAGACTTCTCCATCCATACAGCACAGATGATACAACATCTAAGTTAATGGTGAAAAGATTATCCACAGGGAGGGACACCCAGAAAGGTTCTCAGAGTTACATGGAGAAGAGAAGAGGGAGGAAGGAGATAGAGGAGACCAGGGGGAGAAGAGGGGGAATCAAAAGGGGAGAGAGCAATCTAGCCAGTAATCAGTTCCCTATGTGCTCACCACAGTCTGAAACGCCCAGAGAGGTTTACAAAATTACATAGAGAAGAGAAGAGGGAGGAGAGAGACAGAGGTGATCAGGAGAAGAGAGGGAGTCAAAAGGGGAGAGAGCTATCTAGCCAGTAAGCAGTTCCCTAAGTGTTCTCCAAAGCCCAGAACACTCAGAGTGATTTATAGAGTTAAGTAGAGAAGAGAAGGGGGAGAGAGGAGATAAAGGTGACCAGGTGGAGAAAAGGGAGAGTCAAAAAGAGAGAGATCAGTCAAGCCAGTAATCACACCCCTAAGTAAAAATCGGTACTGAGGATTAGATTCTTAAAGGTAAAAAATTTATAATACCAAAAAGCAGATTAAAAATCTGAAGCAGAAGTTAAACGCTCAAAAATACAATATTAAAAATACAAAACAAAATCAATCACAAAAATTATAAAAATATATACATGAAATTTGCTTTAAGAATAGGGTCATTTTTGGCAAGGTAATAGTAGGTTATAAAAATGAAAATTAAAGGAGTAATAAAGAACTTAAAATAAAAAAATGTTTAATTAAAAAGTGATAATAGTAAAAATATATCTAGGAATTTCTCTGGAACACTTGAGGGCAATGTGGGTCATTTTAGTTTCAGATAGTTCCTTATTTCAGCTTATAGTTCTTCTGAAGGTCTATGGGCCTCTTCCAAAGCTTAGTCAAAGCTAAGTACAAGATTTTAATCTGTTGAACCTGTCACTTCCAGAGCGGTTCCCTCTTCTTTGTTTATTTTGGCTTCCTCTGTTTGCAAGTCTCTTCAGTGTCTAATTTCCTCCCTGACACAGGGAAGCAAAGGTGGTCACTTATTTAAGCTCACTTGTTCAGTTGTGCTGTGGGGAGGGAGGAACACTGCAAACAAATATCACTGGCGTGTGTGGGGAGTGCTCTCAGTGTATGGACCACGCTGGGTTTGCCCCAGCTCATGGCATGTGTGCTCTCCTGGTCTACACTACTCAGGCTCCAGGTTGCTCTGCAGGGGAACTGTCCAAGGTGAGCTCTAGGTTTTGTGCACTTCCCAGGTCTAAGCTGCTCTGGTCAGGTTCTCAGGTACCCACAAAGGCTCAGACTCAGATGGGCATGCATTTTGTGCCCTTCCCAGATCTGAGCAGCTCAGGCAACCAGGTGCTTAGTGAGTGCACTGTCCCAGGTGGGCTGTGCATCTTAATCACCTCCCCTGTCCCAGCTGCTCAGTTTCCTGGGTGCACTGCAAGAGCACTGTCTCAGGTGTGCTTTGTGTCTCCCCTGGGGAGCTAGTCTCTGGCTGCAACCCTCCTGGTGGATGTCAACCATCTAGGATCCCAGGAAGACTTGGTTAGGAACTGAGAGCCTGCTCACAGTTTGGTGGAGGATGCCATCTCTGGGGCCGAGATTGATCCGGCCTTCTAGCTCTGGCTGCCACTGACCTGCCTCTCTTCCTCTGGTGGGGGGATAGGCCAGTCCACAGCTGGCTACCTCTCCTTTGGTATTCACTCAATCCTTTGTTCTGTGAGCAGCCGAGGCTACACCTTAGGTTACAGCTTTTCACAGGAAAGTTCTCTCTCTCTCTCTTTTTTTTTTTTTTTTTTTCCTCTTTCTGGCTATCCCACAGTTTGGTTGCTATCTCATGTTAGCTCCCTTAGATTGTCCAGAGGACATTTAGGTCCTGTCCTCACCCTAAGCATGTCACCCTCCCCCCCCCACCCCCCGGTTAACCCCCGCTTGCTGATGGCAGATGTGAGTGTCTGGGCTACTTCGATGGTAGTTGTGGTTAGGCACATATTGTTTTTGTTTTTGTTTTCCCCTCCCAGTTATGTTGCCCGCTGAGATTCAAAAACTCCCCACAGACTCACTAGTGAGAGGGTTTCCTGGTATTTGGAAACTTCTCCTCCTTCATGACTCCATCCCCGAGATGGGTCTCCATCCCTAACTCTTTTGTCTCACTTTTGTCTTTTACATTTTTTCCTACATTTTTTCAAAGAGAATGGGTGGCCTTTCTGGTTCCCTGGTGTCCTCCGCCAGCATTCAGAAGTTGTTTTGTGGAAGTTGCTCAGCATTCAAATGATCTTTTGATGAATTTGTAGGGAAAAAAAGTGGTCTCTCCATCCTATTCCTCTGCCATTTAGGACAGTGCCCCCAGAATTATTCTTGTTAGAAGGAAAAAGACTGAAATGAAATATATTTATATTTGTTCTTTTTTTTTTTTGCTTTTAATTCTTTTTTATTTTTATTTTTTATTATTTTCTACTTTACAACATTGTACTGGTTTTGCCATATATCAACATGAATCTACCATGGGTGTACACGTACTCCCAACCCTGAAACACCCTCCCACCTCCCTCCCATACCATCCCTCTGGGTCATCCCACTGCACCAGCCCCAAGCATCTTATATCCTGCATCAAACCTAGACTGGCGATTCATTTCTTACCTGATAGTATACATGTTTTGATGCCATTCTCCCAAATCATCCCACTCTCTCCCTCTCCCACAAAGTCCAAAAGACTGTTCTATACATCTGTATCTCTTTTGCTGTCTCGCATACAGGGTTATCATTACCATCTTTCTAAATTCCATGTGAATGCATTAGTATACTGTATTGGTGTTTTTCTTTCTGGCTTACTTTACTCTAGATAATCGGCTCGTTTCATCCATCTCATTAGAACTGATTCAAATGTATTCTTTTTAATGGCTGAGTAATACTCCATTGTCTATATGTACCACAGCTTTCTTATCCATTCATCTGCTGATGGACATCTAGGTTGCTTCCATGTCCTGGCTACTATAAGCATGCTGCAATGAACATTGGGGTACATGTGTCTCTTTCAATTCTGGTTTCTTCAGTGTGTATGCCCAGCAGTGGAATTGCTGAGTCATAAGGCAGCTCTATTTCTAGTTTTTAAAGGAATCTCCACATTGTTCTCCATAGTGGCTGTACTAGTTTGCATTCCCACCAACAGGGTAAGAGGGTTCCCTTTTCTCCACACCCTCTCCAGCATTTATTGCTTGTAGACTTTTGGATCATAGTCATTCTGACTGGCATGAAATGGTACCTCATTGTGGTTTTGATTTGCATTTCTCTGATAATGAGTGATGTTGAGCATCTTTTCATGTGTTTGTTAGCCATCTGTATGTCTTCTTTGGAGAAATGTCTATATAGTTCTTTGGCCCATTTTTTGATTGGGTCGTTTGTTTTTCTGGAATTGAGCTGCAGGAGTAGCTTGTATATTTTTAAGATTAGTTGTTTGTCAGTTGCTTCATTTGTTATTATTTTCTCCCATTCTGAAGGCTGTCTTTTCACCTTGCTTATAGTTTCCTTTGTTGTGCAGAAGCTTTTAAGTTTAACTAGGTCCCATTTGTTTATTTTTGCTTTTATTTCCAAGATTCTGGGAGGTGGGTCATAGAGGATCCTGCTGTGATTTATGTAAGAGAGTGTTTTGTCTATGTTCTCCTCTAAGAGTTTTATAGTTTCTGGTCTTACGTTTATATCTTTAATCCATTTTTAGTTTATTTTTGTCTATGGTGTTAGAAAGTGTTTTAGTTTCATTCTTTTACAAGTGGTTGACCAGTTTTCCCAGCACCACGTGTTAAAGAGATTGTCTTTAATCCATTGTATATTCTTGCCTCCTTTGTCAAAGATAAAGTGTCCATAGGTGCGTGGGTTTATCTCTGGGCTTTCCATTTTGTTCCATTGATCTATATTTCTGTCTTTGTGCCAGTACCATACTGTCTTGATGACTGTGGCTTTGTAGTAGAGCCTGAAGTCAAGCAGGTTCATTCCTCCAGTTCCATTATTCTTTCTCAGGATTGCTTTGGCTATTCGAGGTTTTTTGTATTTCCATACAAATTGTGAAATTATTTGTTCTAGTTCTGTGAAAAATACCGCTGGTAGCTTGATAGGGATTGCATTGAATCTGTAGATTGCTTTGGGTAGTATACTCATTTTCTCTATGTTGATTCTTCCAATCCATGAACATGGAATATTTCTCCATCTATTAGTGTCCTCTTTGATTTCTTTCACCAGTGTTTTATAGTTTTCTATATATAGGTCTTTAGTTTCTTTCAGTTCAGTTCAGTTCAGTCGCTCAGTCATGTCCGACTCTGCGACCGCATGAATCGCAGCACACCAGGCCTCCCTGTCCATCACCAACTCCCGGAGTTCACTCAGACTCACGTCCATTGAGTCAGTGATGCCATCATGCCATCTCATCCTCTGTTGTCCCCTTCTCCTCCTTCCCCCAATCCCTCCCAGAAGGTAGATATATTCCTAAATATTTTATTCTTTTTATTGCAATGGCGAATGGAATTGTTTCCTTAATTTCTATTTTCTCATTATTAGTGTATAGGAATGCAAGGGATTTCTGTGTGTTGATTTTATATCCTGCAAATTTACTATAGTCATTGATTAGCTCTAGTAATTTTCTGGTGGAGTCTTTAGGGTTTTCTATGTAGAGGATCATGTCATCTGCAAACAGTGAGAGTTTTACTTCTTCTTTTCCAATTTGGGTTCCTTTTATTTCTTTTTCTGCACTGATTGCTGTGGCCAAAACTTCCAGAACTATGTTGAATAGTAGTGGTGAAAGTGGGCACCCTTGACTTGTTCCTGACTTTAGGGGAAATGCTTTCAATTTTTCACCATTAAGGATAATGTTTGCTGTGGGTTTGTCATATATAGCTTTTATTATGTTGAGGTATGTTCCTTCTATTCCTGCTTTCTGGAGAATTTTTTATCATAAATGGATGTTGAATTTTGTCAAAGGCTCTCTCTGAATCTACTGAGATGATCATATGGCTTTTATTTTTCAATTTGTTAATGTGGTGTATTACATTGATTGATTTGTGGATATTGAAGAATCCTTGCATCCCTGGGGTAAACCCCACTTGGTCATGGTGTATGATCTTTTTAATGTGTTGTTGGATTCTGATTGCTAGAATTTTGTTGAGGATTTTTGCATCTATGTTCCTCAGTGATATTGGCCTGTAGTTTTCTTTTTTTGTAGCATCTTTGTCAGGTTTTGGAATTAGGGTGATGGTGGCCTCATAGAATGAGTTTGGAAGTTTACCTTCCTCTGCAATTTTCTGGAAGAGTTTGAGTAGGATAGGTGTTAGCTGATCTCTAAATTTTTGGTAGAATTCAGCTGTGAAGCCATCTGGACCTGGGCTTTTGTTTGCTGGAAGATTTCTGATTACAGTTTCAATTTCCGTGCTTGTGATGGGTCTGTTAAGATTTTCTATTTCTTCCTGGCTGTTTTGGAAAATTGTACTTTTCTAAGAATTTGTTCATTTCTTCCACGTTGTCCATTTTATTGGCATATAATTGCTGATAGTAGTCTCTTATGATCCTTTGTATTTCTGTGTTGTCTGTTGTGATCTCTCCATTTTCATTTCTAATTTTATTGATTTTATTTTTCTCCCTTTGTTTCTTGATGAGTCTGGCTAATGGTTTGTCAATTTTATTTATCCTTTCAAAGAACCAACTTTTGGCTTTGTTGATTTTTGCTATGTTCTCATTTGTTTCTTTTGCATTTATTTCTGCCCTAATTTTTAAGATTTATTTCCTTCTACTAACCCTGGGGTTCTTCATTTCTTCCTTTTCTAGTTGCTTTAGGTGTAGAGTTGGGTTATTTATTTGACTTTTTTCTTGTTTCCTCAGGTATGCCTGTATTGCTATTAACTTTCCCCTTAGCACTGCTTTTACAGTGTCCCACACGTTTTGGGTTTTGTGTTTTCATTTTCATTTGTTTCTATGCATATTTTGATTTCTTTTTTTATTTCTTCTGTGATTTGTTGGTTATTCAGAAGCGTGTTGTTCAGCCTCCATATGTTAGAATTTTTAATAGTTTTTTTCCTGAAATTGAGATTAATCTTATTGCATTATGGTCAGACAAGATGCTTGGAATGATTTCAGTTTTTTGAATTTACCAAGGCTAGATTTTCCCAACCCAGGGCTCAAACCCAGGTCTCCCGCATTGTAGACAGACACTTTACTCTCTGAGATTTATGGCACAGGATGTGACCTATCTTGGAGAAGGTTCCATGTGGGCTTGAGAAAAAGGTGAAATTCATTGTTTTGGGGTGAAATGTGCTATAGATATCAATTAGGTCTAACTCATCTATTGTATCATTTAAAGTTTGTGATTTTTGTTAATTTTCTGTTTAGTTGATCTATCCACAGGTGTGAGTGGGGTATTAAAGTCTCCCACTATTATTGTGTTATTGTTAATTTCCCCTTTTATACTTGTTAGCATTTGTCTTACATATTGTGGTGCTCCTATGTTGGGTGCATATATATTTATAATCGTTATATCTTCTTCTTGGATTGATCTTTTGATCATTATGTAGTGTCCTTGTCTCTTTTCACAGCTTTTGTTTTAAAGTCTATTTTATCTGATATGAGTATTGCTACTCCTGCTCTATTTTGGTCTCTATTTGCATGGAATATCTTTTTCTAGCCCTTCACTTTCAGTCTGTATGTGTCCCTTGTTTTGAGGTGGGTCTCTTGTAGACAGCATATATAGGGGTCTTGTTTTTGTATCCATTCAGCCAGTCTTTGTCTTTTGGTTGGGGCATTCAACCCATTTACGTTTAAGATAATTATTGATAAGTATGATCCCTTTGCCATTTACTTTATTGCTTTGAGTTCGAGTTTATACACACTTTTTGTGTTTCCTGTCTAGAGAATATCCTTTAGTATTTGTTGGAGAGCTGGTTTGGTGGTGCTGAATTCTCTCAGCTTTTGCTTGTTTGAGAAACTTTTGATTTCTCCTTCGTATTTGAATGAGATCCTTGCTGGGTACAGTAATCTGGGCTGTAGGTTATTTTCTTTAATCACTTTAAGTATGTCTTGCCATTCCCTCCTGGCCTGAAGAGTTTATATTGAAAGATCAGCTGTTATCCTTATGGGAATCCCCTTGTGTGTTATTTGTTTTTTTTTTTTTCCTTGCTGCTTTTAATATTTGTTCTTTGTGTTTGAT
Organism: Oryx dammah; assembly: GCF_014754425.2. Taxonomy (NCBI): domain Eukaryota; kingdom Metazoa; phylum Chordata; class Mammalia; order Artiodactyla; family Bovidae; genus Oryx; species Oryx dammah. The sequence goes on from NW_024070213.1 coordinate 101,266,063, forward strand.
CTTTGTTAATTTGATTAATATGTGTCGCAGTGTTTCGCCTTGGGTTTATCCTTTTGGGACTCTCTGGGTTTCTTGGACTTGGGTGATTTTTTCCTTCTCCATTTTAGGGAAGTTTCAAGTATTATCTCCTCAAGTATTTTCTCGTGGTCTTTCTTTTTGTCTTCTTCTTCTGGGACTCCTATGATTCGAATATTGGGACATTTAACACCGTCGTGGAGGTCTCTAATATTGTCCTCACATTTTTAATTCACTTTTCTTTTTTCTTCTCTGATTCATTTATTTCTACCATTCTATCTTCTATGTCACTAATCCTATCTTCTGCCTCCATTATTCTATTTGTTGCCTCCAGAGTGTTTTTGATCTAATTAATTGTATTATTCATTATATATTGACTCTTTTATTTCTTCTAGGTCCTTGTTAAACCTTTCTTGCATCTTCTCAATCCTTGTCTCCAGGCTATTTATCTGTGATTCCATTTTGATTTCAGGATTTTGGATCACTTTCACTATCATTATTCAGAATTCTTTATCAGGTAGATTCCCTATTTCTTCCTCTTTTGTTTGGTTTGGTGGGCATTTATCCTGTTCCTTTACCTGCTGGGTATTCCTCTGTCTCTTCATCTTATTTATATTGCTGCATTTGGGGTGGCCTTTCTGTATTCTGGCAGTTTGTGGAGTTCTCTTTATTGTGAATTTTCCTTGCTGTGGGTGGGGTTGTATCGGTGGCTTGTCAAGGTTTCTTGGTTAGGGAAGCTTGTGTCGGTGTTCTGGTGGGTGGAGCTGGATTTCTTCTCTCTGGAGTGCAGTGAAGTATCCAGTAATGAGTTAAGAGATGTCAATGGTTTTAGAGTAATTTGGGGCAGCCTGTATATTGATGCTCAGGGCTGTGTTCCTATTTACCTGGAGAATTTGTGTGGTATGTCTTGCTCTGGAACTTGTTGGCCCTTGGGTCATGCTTGGTTTCAGTGTAAGTATGGAGGCATTTTATGAGCTCCTATCGATTAATGTTCCCTGGAGTCAGGAGTTCTCTGATGTTCTCAGGATTTGGACTTAAGCCTCCTGCTTCTAGGTTTCAGTTTTATTTTTACAATAGTCTCAAGACTTTTCCTTCTATATAGCACCATTGATAAAACATCTATGTTAAAGATGAAAAGTTTCTCCACAGTGAGGGACACCCAGAGAGGTCCACTGAGTTACATGGAAAAGAGAAGAGGGAGAAGGGAGTTAGAGGTGACCTGAATGAGATGAGGTGGAATCAAAAGAGGAGAGAGCAAGCTAGCCAGTAATCACTTCCTCATGTGCTCTCCACAGTCTGGACCACTTAGAGATGTTCACGGAGTTTTACAAAGAAGAGAAGAGGGAGGAAGGAGACAGAGGTGGCCAAGAGGATAAAAGTGGGGAATGAAAAGGAGAGAGACAGATCCAGCCAGTAATCAATTCCCTAAGTGTTCTCCACCATCTGGAACACACAGAGATTCAGAGTTGGGTAGAGAAGAGAAGGGGGAGGGAGAAGACAGAGGCAACCCAGTGGAGAAAAAGGAGAGTCCAAAGGAGGAGAAAGCAGTCAAGCCAGTAATCTCACTCTCAAGTAAAAATAGGTACTGAAGATTGGGTTCTTAAAGGTACAAAATTGATAACAAATACCAAAAAAGCAAAGATTAAAAATCTAGAGTAGAGGTTGGATTTTCAAAAATACAATATTAAAGAAAAGAAGAAGAAGAAAAAAAAAAGTCACAAAAAATTATTCAAATATATATATGAAGTTTGCTTTAAAAAATAGGGTCTTTTTTTGAAAAGTAATGGTTATAAAAATGAAAATTAAAGTAGTAATAGAGGACTTAAATTTTTTTTAAGTTAAAAAAAAAGAATGATCATAAAAATAGTAAAAATATATCTAAGACTTTCTCTGGTGTTGTTGTGGGCAGTGTGGGGTCAGTTCATTTTTAGATAGTTCCTTGGTCCGGCTTATATTTCTCAAGATCTATAGGCCCTTTCCTATGTAGTCGGTACTAACTACAGGGTTTTAATTTAGTGCACCTGTCACTTCCAAGGCGGTTCCCTCTGTTTTAGCTTCTTCTGTTTGCTGGTCTCTTCAGTGTCTGATTTCTGCCCTGACACAAGGTGGGCAGTGGTGGGCACTTTTTTTAGGCTCACTTGTTCAGTCGCACTGTGGGGAGGGAGGGACGCTGCAAACAAATAACACTGGCGTGTGCTCGCAGTGTCTCAGCCACACTGGGCCTGCCCCCACTCACGGTGCCTGTGCCCTCCCTGCCCACACTGCTCAGGCTCTAGGTTGCTCCTCCGGGAACCGTCTGAGGCCAGCCCTGGGCTGTATGCACCTCCCAGGTCTAAGTCGCTCAGGTTCAGGCACTCGGGTAGTCCTCAGAGACGCAGACTCTGTTGGGCCTGTTTTGTGCCCTTCCCAGGTCCGAGCAGCTCAGGTGATGAGGTGTTTGGAAAGTGCGGTCGCTGCCACTTATCACCTCTCCCGTCCCTGCCACTTGGTTTTCTGGGTGTTCAACCAGTGCACCTTCTCAGGCAGATGATGACTGTCCAGAACGCCAAGAAGTCTTAGTTAGCAAAGAAGCCTGCTTGCAGTTTGGTAGATAATGTCTCTCTGGGGCTGTGATTGCCCCATTCCGGCTCTGGCTGCCTGTCACCAGAGGGGGCTGGTCTGCAGCTGGCTAATTCTGTTCAGTCCTTTGCTCTGTGTGTGGTCCTGGCGGTGTCTTAGGTTAGAGCTTTTCGCGTGGTAGCTATCCCACAGTCTGGTTTGCTAGCCCAAGTTAGTTCGCTCTGATAACCCTTGGGGCATTCGGGCCGATCCTTACTCTGAGCAATGCAGCCCACGCCTCCCTGCCCAGCCCCCTCTTGCTAGTTGCGGGTGCAGGTGCCTGCGCTGCTTCTCCGCTGGGGGAGTTACCATTGGGCTCATAATCTGTGGGTTTTAATTATTTATTTATTTTTCCTCCCTGTTATGTTGCCCTCTGTGCTTCCAAGGCTCGCCACAGACTTGGCAGTGAGTGTGTTTCCTGGCGTTTGGAAACCTCTCTTTTTAAGACTCCCTTCCCCGGATGGAACTTCATCCCTACCTCTTTTGTCTCCTTTTTTGTCTTGTATATTTTTTCCTACCTCTTTTAGAAGACAATGGGCTGCTTTTCTGGGTGCCTGATGTCCTCTACCGGCATTCAGAAGTTGTTTTGTGGAATTTACTCAGCGTTTAAATGTTCTTTTGATGAATTTTTGTGGGGGGAGAAAGTGGTCTCCCCGTCCTATTACTCTACCATCTTAGGACCACCTCCTATATTAGTTCTTAATTTTTGTTTTTCCATTGGTTTTAACTGTATTTATCTGCCCCCAGAGAAAGCATCTTTTTTTATTATATTTTATATGTTCCAAAAACATTTCTTCATTTTATATGTGTATATCTACCTATCTCTCATGCTTGTTCTCTATATATATTTTATGTATAGGTATACACACAAACCTATACATGCTTACATATGAATATATCTATATGTCTTTGTGTATGTATTTGTCTGCATGCATGTGTACTTATGTAGCTGAAAGAAAGATATATATCCTTTGCATTATTTTTAGCTTCCACACTTCCTCTTATTCTTGGCTTCACTTTTCCTGACACACTGTCTTCCTGGTTATGCTCCCCTTCTAAACTTGTTTTAGTTTTTGTTTTTGTTTTTTTTTAATTGGAGCATAATTGCTTTACAATATTGTGTTAGTTTCTACTGTACAAAGAAGTGAATCAACTATACATATACATATATAGGTCCCTATTGGACCTCCCTCCTACCCCTCTCCCCATCCCATCCACTATGAAGTAGGCAAACTGGCTTTTGGTTACAAGTCCTTACCACATATTTTGTATATGATATCCTCTGAAAATTATAGCTCATTGGAGATTTTGTGTAACCCTTTAGACTCTTTAAATTCCTTATTCTTTTGTTTAAATTCTTTAACATTTGAAGATTAAAACATGAGTTGCAAGGTGTTGAATTTCCAAACTACAAAGATATTCTAGTAACAAGGTCACACATCCCTAAAGTTAATAGTCCCTTAATCTTATTAATATGCTTATCAAGGTAACTCCAGTTTAAGTCCAGAGTAGAATCACTTCATTAATTGCAAAATCTTCTGAGATGCTTTACTGAGCTATTTTTAACATTGAGATTGAAATGTTAGATTTGAGGCCATATTTTGGATAATTGGTTATGAACACCTATTCTGAAAAACATATTTTGGGGGCCAAAGCAGTTTTTTATTCAAACAATTGCTTCAGCTTCCCATCTCACTCTGTCTAGATATTCTCTTTGGAGATTTACTCAAAAGTTAAATTCACTATGTAAGAAAACATATAAATTGTATATGCTTATAGAAAAATACAATCATATTTAAGTATATAATGTTCAAATTTCATGTCTTATAGGAGGAGCAAACAATACCTTAAATAGCTAGCTCTTTAAAATATCTGAATCAAAGATATAGAGTAAGATTCTCAATACTGTTTCTATTAAATGAAAATTTTCATGAGGCATATGCTTATTAAATTGAACATACAGTAAATTAACACCTTAACAGGTAAACAATGACAATGAATAAAAAATATTTAGAAACTCAGTTTATAATTTCAAAATACAATAAGTTTGTTAATACAACTTAAACTGCAATAGCTAACATAACCTACAATCATTCTGCCTAACTAAAAATAAATACAATTTCAATGTATAAAAATCATTAAAGGAAATGAAAGATAAAGTAATAGAGGCTGTTAGCACTCTTAATTGCAAGCTAATTATAGCAAAAATATTTAAAATATTTAATTTATATTATCAAAAGTCTCAAAGAGATGTCAATAATTTTTCTTTCTTACCTACCTCCTCCCTCGCTTCATGGTGTGTTACCAAGGAAATACAGTACCTGAAGTGTCACATAGAGATAAATGGCAATCCCACTGTCAGTCTCCAAGGTTTCAAACTTTGTTACAAACCATACATTTTAAAACACTTTTATTACAATTTCATCTGTGTCAATTTTCTTATCGAACATTAATCTATCATTTTCTCTGTGTTATTTCCTCAACTATTTGAAAACTATGAAAATATTACATGCATCTTTCCTACCTATGAAATATACTACACTTGCTCAACTGCTTGACATTTCCCGAATTCCCATTTTAAAATAACATATGTAGTTCCCTCCAATTTTTAAATATATTTGTATTCTGGCACACACTATTATTTCACATTTTTTTACTTTATCAATGAGTGACAGTATTTTTCTAGACACTTAAAATAATGATCTCAACTCTTCTAACAACTTTGTCTCTTTTAAAGAAATCTGATTTTTAGTCCACCTGCTTCTAACATCTTACAATTGTGTGTTATTGGTCATTACAGGACTACAGAAGATAGTATCAATAGTTGGCAGAAATTATTCACCCATATTAGATATTAAACTCTTTAACAAGCTACAGCTCACATTTTAACAATGAATAATACTATTGAAAGGTATTGAGGATTTACACCTGTCTCTCTCTCTTTTTTTTTTAATGCTTTGAATATATCCTTGAATTATAATTCCTTACCTAAAAATAATATACCTAGAAATGTGTTTGTGCATCTTAGTTGTTTGGTCATGTTCCACTGTTTTCAACTCCATTGACTGTAGCCTGCCAGGCTCCTCTCTCTGTGGGATTTTCCAGGCAAGAATACTGGAGTGACTTGTCATTTCCTTCTCCAGGGGATCTTCCCAATCTAGGGATCAAACCCAGGTCTCCTGCATTGCAGGCAGATTCTTTACCATTTGAGCTACCAGAGAAACCATGTTTTACAGTGGTATATAAAAAATATGGAACAAACTTATAGTAAGGAAATTTTAAAATATAAAGCAATAAAGATGGGTTATTTAGTGGAAATTTTATGCTAGAAGTGGGAAGGGAAACCCTACTAATTCAAAGTGGTTTCTCTAATTTTAAAATAAAAGCAAAATTAAACACAAAGAGGGAAGTGAGAAAAACTGGGACAAAAGTTAAAGGAATGATGTAACTGTTGTGGAACATAATTTGGCATCTTAATAAGTTAAAAATTTGCCTTGAAAATTAATAATTTTATATCTATGCACAAATTCTGGAATATTTTATAATTTTAAAAATCTCAAAAAAAAACAAATATCCCACAGGAGATCAGAGAAACAAATTCGAGTATGTCAAACAATGGACAGTTACATGGAAGTGAAACTGAATGAGCTATAGTCATATACAATAATAAGGGTGAGTCTTAATCAAATAGAAAAAAATGCAAAAAAAATACACATGCATTTTATATTATTTTTAAAGCTAAGTACTCTTGTTTAAAGATATATGCACATGTAATAGAACTATTTTTAAGAAGAAATGGAAAACAACCCAGGATGATGGTTACATCTTGGGAGAATGCAGAAGGATGTGACTACCAAGAAAGATTTATTCAAAATTATTTATAATGTTCTTGTTGGGTTTGTAAGTGTTCATTTGTTCATTATGCTTTATAACCTGCATATATTTTGCATGTATTCTGCTATGCTTTCAAATACAATACAATAAAATTTATAATATATAAAAGATCAGTGATACATCAGAACATATGGATGGGTGATATCAGGTATGTATTGATGCTTTTGAACTGTGGTGTTGGAGAAGACTCTTGAGAGTCCCTTGGACTGCAAAGAGATCCAACCAGTCCATTCTGAAGGAGATCAACCCTGGGATTTCTTTGGAAGGAATGATGCTGAAGCTGAAGCTCCAGTACTTTGGACACCTCATGCGAAGAGTTGACTCATTGGAAAAGACTCTGATGCTGGGAGGGATTGGGGGTAGGAGGAGAAGGGGATGACCGAGGATGGCATCACTGACTCGATGGATGTGAGTCTAAGTGAACTCTGGGAGATGGTGATGGACAAGGAGGCCTGGTGTGCTTCAATTCATGGGTTCGCAAAGAGTCGGACATGACTGAGCGACTGAACTGAACTGAACTGAACTGAATGATTAATGAAAAAGTCCCTGACATTGTATCTTAATGATCAAATACTAGAAAGAATTGGTTTTTATATTTTGCAAAGGGAGAAATCCTCATGAATTTTAAACCTTAAGAAACTAATTCTCTAATTTATAAACTCCCAGAAGTTATTGTTGTCTCTATGTATGTTATGTGTAGGCTGACGTGACTATTTAGCTTAAGATTACCCTTTATGTTCACTATACATAAATTTTATTCTTTCAGGCTTCAAGATATGTTCATATGTTATGTATAACTGACAATTTTACAAATGAAGTCTTCTAATATCTTGAATGGGAAACCTTCAATTTTTATTTTTAGTCCAACCATTTACTTCTACCACCCTATTAATTCCCCCCAGCACCAGAATAAGAAGCCTATTTCTGCTGCAAAACCCCAAAACAAAAATTTCCACGGAAATTGGATTGAGAGGTAAAAGAACAAGCCACACATATAATTATACCATTATGATAATACCTAAAAATAAATATACCATTAATAAAGGATAAATTTAAGAAGAATAATTCCCTAAAACTGAATTTCTTTGATTCACAAATCAACCTAAGTCAGTTATTTTCAAAAGGGCAAGCTGATCTCTCCTAATAGAATGAGCATGATGGCTTTCCTCTAAATGAAAACATCTATAACCCCAGCTTTTTATAGAATTACAATGAAGAAGCTTTCCTATTTTTTATTGAAAGATAATTGTTTAACAGAATTGTTGTTTTCTGTCAAACCTCAACATGAATCAGACGTAGGTATATTTATATACCCTCCCTTTTGAACTTCCCTCCCATTTCCCTCCCCACACCATCCCTCTAGGAAGATACAGAGCTCCTGTTTGAGTTTTCTGACTCATACAGCAAATTCCTGTTGGCTCTCAGTTTAACATATGGTAATGTTTTCCTGTGGTCATGTATGGATGTGAGAGTTGGACAGTGAAGAAGGCTGAGTGCCAAAGAATTGATGCTTTTGAACTGTGGTGCTTGAGAAGACTCTTGAGAGTCCCTTGGACTGCAAGGAGATCCAACCAGTCCATTCTGAAGGAGATCAGCTCTGGGATTACTTTGGAAGGAATGATGCTAAAGCTGAAACTCCAGTACTTTGGCCACCTCATGTGAAGAGTTGACTCTTTGGAAAAGACTCTGATGCTGGGAGGGATTGGGGGCAGGAGGAGAAGGGGACGACCGAGGATGAGATGGCTGGATGGCATCACAGACTCGATGGACGTGAGTCTGAGTGAACTCTGGGAGATGGTGATGGACAGGGAGGCCTGGCATGCTGCGATTCATGGGGTCACAAAGAGTCGGACACGACTCAGCGACTGAACTGAACTGAACTAAATGTAAATTTCCTTGTTAATCTTTCCATACATCTTACCCTCTCTTCTCCTCTCCCCTTGTCCATCAGTCTATTCTATATGTCTGTTTCTCCATTACTGCCCTGCAAATAAATTCTTCAGTACCATTTTTCTAGATTCTGTATGTGTATGTTCAGTTCAGTTCAGTTCAGTTGCTCAGTCATGTCCGGCTATTTGCGACGCCATAAATCACAGCACTCCAGGCCTCCCTGTCAATCACCAACTCCTGGAGTTCACTCAAACTCATGTCCATCGAGTCGGTGATGCCATCCAGCCATCTCATCCTCTGTCATCCCCTTCTTCTCCTGCCCTCAATCCCTCCCAGCATCAGAGTTTTTCCAGTGAGTCAACTCTTCACATGAGGTGGCCAAAGTATTGGAGTTTCAGGTTCTGCATCAGTCCTTCCAACGAACACCCAGGACTGATCTCCTTTAGGATGGACTGGTTGGATCTCCTTGCAGTCCAAGGAACTCTCAAGAGTCTTCTCCAACACCACAGTTCCAAAGCATCAATTCTTCGGCTCTCAGCTTTCTTCACAGTCCACCTCTCACATCCATACATGACCACTGGAAAAACCATTGCCTTTACTGGATGGATCTTTGTTGGCAAAGTAATGTCTCTGCTTTTGAATATGCTATCTAGGTTGGTCATAATTTTCCTTCCAAGAAGTAGGCTTCTTTTAATTTCATGGCTGCAATCACCATCTGTAGTGATTTTGGAGCCCTAAAAAATAAAGTCTGACAGTTTCCACTGTTTCCCCATCTATTTCCCATGAAGTGATGGGACCAGATGCCATGATCTTCGTTTTCTGAATGTTGAGCTTTAAGCAAACTTTTTCACTCTCCTCTTGCACTTTCACCAAGAGGCTTTTTAGTTCCTCTTCACTTTCTGCCATAAAGATGGTGTCATCTGCATATCTGAGGTTATTGATAATTCTCCTGGCAATCTTGATTCCAACTTGTGTTTCTTCCAGTCCAGTGTTTCTCATGTTGTACTCTGCATATAAGTTAAATAAGCAGGGTGACAATATACAGCCTTGACGTACTCCTTTTTCTATTTGGAACCAGTCTGTTGTTCCATGTCCAGTTCTAACTGTTGCTTTCTGACCTACATATAGGTTTCTCAAGAGGCAGGTCAGGTGGTATGGTATTCCCATCTCTTTCAGAATTTTCCACAGTTTATTGTGATCCACCCTGTCAAATGCTTTGGCATAGTCAATAAAGCAGAAATAGATGTTTTTCTGGAACTCTCTTGCTTTTTCCATGATCCAGCAGATGTTGGCAATTTGATCTCTGGTTCCACTGCCTTTTCTAAAACCAGCTTGAATATCTGGAAGTTCAAAGTTCACGTATTGTTGAAGCCTGGCTTGGAGAATTTTGAGCATTACTTTACTAGCGTGTGAGACGAATGTAATTGTGTGATACTTTGACCTTTTCTTGGCATTGCCTTTCTTTGGGATTGGAATGAAAACTGACCTTTTCCATTCCTGTGGCCACTGCTGAATTTTCCAAATTTAAATATGATATTTATCTTTCTCTGACTCACTTCACTCTGTATAATAGTTTCTAGGTTCATCCACCTCATCAAAACTGACTCAAATGTGTTCCTTTTTATGGCTGAGTAATGTTCTGTTTTGAATATGTACCACAACTTCTTTATCCATTCATCTGTCGATCAACATCTGGGTTGCTTTCATGTTCTAGCTATTGTAAATAGCGCTGCAATGAACAATGGGATACATGTGTCTTTTTCAACCCTAGTTTCTTCAGGGTATATGCCTGGGAGTGGGATTTCTGGCTTTATTCCTAGATTTTTAAGGAATCTCCATACTGTCTTCCATAGTGGCTGTATCAATTTACATTCCCACCAACAGTGCAAGAGCATTCCCTTTTCTCCACACCCTCTCCAGCATTTATTGTTTGTAGACTTTTTTATGATGGCCATTCTGACTGGTGTGAGGTGACATCTCATTGTAGACTTGATTTGCATTTCTCTAATAATGTTGAGCATCTTTTCATGTGTTTGTTAGCCATCTGTATGTCCTCTTTGGAGAAATGTTTGTTTAGGTCTTTTCCCCACATTTTCATTGGGTTGTTTTTCTAGAATTGAGTTCTATGAGCTGCTTGTATATTTTGGAAATTAATCCTTTGTCAGTTGTTTCATTTGCTATTATTTTCTCCCATTCTGAGGGTTGTCTTTTCACCTTGCTTATAGATTCCTTTGCTGGGCAAAAACTTCTAAGTTTAATCAGGTCCCACATTTTTACTTGTGTTTTTCTTTCCATTACTCTAGGATGTGGATCATAGAGGATCTTGCTTTGATTTATGTCATCAAGTGTTCTGCCTATGTTTTCCTCTAAGAGTTTTATAGCTTCTGGTCTTACATTTAGGTCTTTCATCCATTTTGAAATTATCTTTATGTAGGGTGTTAGGAAGTTTTATAATTTCATTCTTTTACATGTAGCTATCCATTTTTCCCAAACCCATTTGTTGAAGAGGCTGTCCTTGCCCCATTGTATATTCTTGCCTCCTTTGTTAAAAACAAGGTACCCACAGGTGCATGGGATTATTTCTGGGCTTCTATCTAGCCCATTGGTCTATATTTCTGTTTTGTGCCAGTATCATGCTGTCTTGATGACTATAGTTTTGTAGTATAATCTGAAGTCAGGAAGGTTGATTCCTCCAGCTCCATTCTTCTTTCTCAATACTACTTTGGCTATTTGGGGTCTTTTGTGTTTCTATATGAATTATGAAAATTTTTGTTCTGGTTCTATGAAAAAATGCTGTTGGTAATTTGACAGGGATCACATTGAATCTGTAGATTGCACTTGGTAGTATAGTCTTGATTCTTCCTATGCAGGCACAAGGAATATCTCTCCATCTCTTTATGACATCTTTGATTTGTTTTATCAATGTCTTATAATTTTCTGTGTATAGGTCTTTTGTCTCCTTACATATGTTTATTCCTAGATATTTTATTTATTTTGTTGCAATGGTGAATAGGATTAACCCCTTAATTTCTCTTTGTGAATTTTCATTGTTAATATATAGAAATGCAAGTGATTTCTGTGTTTTGATTCTGTATCCTGCAACCTTGCTAAATTCACTGATTAGCTCTAGTAATTTTATGATACTATCTTTAGGGCTTTCTATGTACAGTATCATTTCATCTGCAAACTGAGAGATTTACTTCTTCTTTTTTGACCTGGATTCCTTTTATTTCTTTTTTTTTTCTCTGATTGCTGTATCTAGGACTTCCAGAACTATGGTGAATAATAGTAGTGAAAGTGGACACCCTTGTCTCGTTCCTGATCTTAGGGGGAATGCTTTCAGTTTTTTAACATTGAGAATAATGCTTGCTATGGGCTTATCATGTATGGCCTTTACTTTGTTGAGGTAGATTCTTTCTATGACCATTTTTGAAGAGTTTTAATCATAAATGGGTGCTGAATTTTGTCAAAGGCTTTTTCTGCATCTATTAAGATTATCATATGGTTTTTAATCTCTTGATTTGTTAATATGGTGTATCACATCGATTGATTAGCATATGTTGAAGAATCCTTGCATCCCTGGAATAAACCCAACTTGATCATGATGTACGAGCTTTTTGATGTGTTCCTGAATTCTGTTTGCTTAAATTTTGTTGAGGATTTTTGCATCTACATTCATCTGTGTTTGGGGCCTGTAGTTTTCTTTTTATTTGTTGTCTTTGACTGGTTTTGGTGTCAGGGTGATGGTGGCCTTGTAGATTGAGTTCAGAAGTGTTTCTTCCTCTGCAATTTTTTTAGAGTTTTATAAGGATAGGCATTAGCTCTTCTCTAAATGTTTGAAAGAATTCTGCTGTGAAGCCATCTGATCCTGGGCTTTTGTTTTTTGGGAGATTTTTGATCATAGCTTCAATTTCAGTGCTTGTAATTGGGTTGTTCATAATTTCTATATCTTCCTGGTTCAGTCTTGGAAAATTGAACTTTTCTAAGAATTTGTCCATTTCTCCAGGTTGTCTATTTTATTTCCATATAGTTGTTCACAATAGTTTCTTATAATCCTTTGTATTTCTGCATTATCTGTTGTAACCTCTCCTTTTTCACTTCTTATTTTGTTGATTTGATTCTTCTTTTTTTCTTGATGAGTCTGGCTAAAGGTTTGTCCATTTTGTTTATCTTCTCAAAGAAACAGCTTTTAGTTTTATTAATCTTTACTGTTGTTTCTTTCATTTCTTTTTCATTTATCTCTGCCCAGACCTCTATGATTTGTTTCCTTCTACTGATTTTGGGGTGTTTTGTTCTTTTTTTCCAGTTGCTTTAGGTGTAAAGTTCGGTTGTCTATTTGATGTTTTTCTCGTTTCTTGAGGTAGGATTGTATTGCTCTAAACTTTGCTCTTAGGACAACTTTTGCTGCATCTCATAGGTTTTAAGTTGTCGTGTTTTCATTGTATTTGTTTCTAGAATTTTTTCATTATCCTTTTGATTTCTTCAGTAACCTCTTGGTTATTTAGAAACGTGTTGTTTAATCTCCATGTGTTTGTGTTTCTTACTGTTTTCTTCTTGTAATTGATATCTAGTCTTACAGTGTTGTGGTCAGAGAATACTGCTTGATACAATTTCAATCTTCTTAAGTTTACTGAGGTTTGATTTGTGACCCAAGATGTGGTCTATCCTGGAGAATGTTCCCTGTGCAGTTGAGAAGAAGATGTATTCTTCTGCATTTGGATGGAATATCCTGAAGATATCAATGAGATCCATCTCATCTAATGTGTCATTTAAGACTTGTGGTTCTTTATTAATTTTCTATTTTGATGTGGTGTCCATTGATATGAGTGGGGTGTTAAAGTCTCCTACTATTATTGTGTTACTGTAAATTTCTTCTTTTATGTCTCTTAGTGTTTGTCTTATGTATTGAGGTGTCTTATGTATTGGGGCCATAGATATTTACAATTGTTATGTCTTCCTCTTGGATTGATTCCTGTAAATATAATTTTAATGTTTATTATCATCATTTCTTAAGCCCTAAATCATATGTAACTGAGCACAAAAATTTGGCTTATTACATGTGCTATTTTTATCCACCATAATTTGATAACAATCATAACCTCATTAGTGTCCTTAAAAATCTTCAGAAAAAAACAATTATTTTGGAAAAATACTTGGAAAATTTGTCACTTATAGTCAAGAAGACTTCTAAGAGTTAAGTGTGTATTTGAAGTGTATATGTATATATATTCAGTCGCTGTCATGTCTGACTCTTTGTGACCCCAAGGACTATAGCCTGACAGGCTTCTCAGTCCATGGGGATTCTCCAGGCAAAAATACTGGAAATGGTTGCCACCCCTTCTCCAGGGGATCTTCCCAACCCAGAGATCAAACCTAAGTCTCCTGAATCGCAGGCAGGTTCTTTACCATCTGAGTCACTCTGTAATTTAATGGTTGGAGAATTTTTCCATTAAACTCATGAACCAAAGTGCCTATTTCTACCCTGTAACTTTCTTCTGATTAATTATTACCATTCTCATACAGAGTCATTAAAAAAAAATTCTTAAGATATTCTCTACCATATTCTTAACACAGTACATGAACTGCAAACTTCCAGATGTTCAAGCTGGACTTAGAAAAGGCAGAGGAACCAGAGATCAAATTGCCAACATCTGTTGGATCACAGGAAAAGCAACAGAATTCCCGAAAAAAACCATCTACTTCTGCTTTATTGATTGCTTGGATCACAGCAAACTGTGGAAAATTCTTAAAGAGATGGGACTACCAGACCACCTGACCTGCCTCCTGAGAAATCTGTATGCAGGCCAAGAAGCAACAGTTAGAAATGGACATGGAACCACAGACTGGTTTAAAATCAGGAAAAGAGTATGTCAAGGCTGTATATGGTCACCTGCTTATTTAACATATATGCAGAGTACACCATGAGAAACACTGGGCTGGATGAAGCACAAATTGGAATCAAGATTGCTGGGAGAAATAATAATAACTTCAGATATGCAAATGATACCACCCTTATGGCAGAAAGGAAAGAAGAATTAAAGAGCCTCTTGGTGGAAGTGAAAGAGGAGAGTGAAAAAGTTGGCTTAAACCTCAACATTCAGAAAACTAAGATCACGGCATCTTGTCCCATCACTTCATGTCAAATAGATGGGAAAACAATGGAAACAGTGACAGAGTTTATTTTCTTGAACTCCAAAATCACTGCAGATGGTGACTGTAGCCATGAAATTAAAAGACACTTGCTCCATGGAAGAAAAGCTATGATCAACCTAGACAGGACAGCATATTAAAAAACAGAGTCATTACTTTGCCAATAAAGGTCCATCTAGTCAAGGCTATGGTTTTTCCAGTAGTCATGTATGGATATGACAGTTGGACCATAAAGAAAGCTGAGTGCTGAAGAGTTGATGCTTTTGAACTGTGGTGTTGAAGACTCTTGAGAGTCCCTTGGATTGCAAGGAGATCCAACCAGTCCATCCTAAAGGAAATCAGTCCTGAATATTCATTGGAAGGACTGATGCTGAAGCTGAAACTCCATTACTTTGGCCACCTGATGTGAAAAATTGACTCATTGGAAAATACTCTGATGCTGAGAAAGATTGAAGGTTGAAGGAGAAGGGGATGACAGAGGTTGAGATGGTTTGATTGCATCACCAACTCGATGGACATGGGTTTCAGTAAGCTCCAGGAGTTGGTGATGGACCCGGGAGGCCTGCAGTCTGTGCTGCAGCCCATGGGGTCACAAAGAGTTGGACATGACTGAACGACTGAACTGAACTTATTCTCTAGCATATTAAATTGTTATCAAATGAATGATATTAATAACTGATTTGCTATTAACTTGGACTATTGATAAGATAATCCTTTCAATATTGTGGTAAGGAGAGTTTCCTGGGCAACCAAATAATGTAAAAATCATGATAGAAAATACTTCATACAGGGGCTGGAAGGATTCAGATTGAAAAGCTTTGCTTCATGATTTTGCCTAAGGCAAGTTTTTATCTTTCCTCCTGGTGATACAAAATTACCATGGCTCAGCTTTTTAGTTGACAATACTCAAAATTTTGAGCAGGCAAATCAAAATTTGATTTTTGAATGATGTCAAAAGACAATGTAAGTGTTAAATCTGGTGTTTTCACTTACTTGACCAAATAGATCAAACTCATTCTTTTGTTGTTGTTGTTGTTTATTTTACTTTATTTTACTTTACAACACTGTATTGGTTTTGCCATACATCAACATGAATCTGCCACGGGTGTACATGAGTTCCCAATCCTGAATCCCCCTCCCAGCTCCCTCCCCATACCATCTCTCTGGGTCATCCCAGTGCACCAGCCCCAAGCATTCTGTATTCTGTATCGAACCTAGACTGGCGATTCATTTCTTACATGATATTATACATGTTTCAATGCCATTCTCCCAAATCATCCCACCCTCTCCCTCTCCCAGAGTCCAAAAGTCTATTCTATACATCTGTGTCTCTTTTGCTATCTCGCATACAGGGTTATTGTTACCATCTTTCTAAATTCCATATATATGTGTTAGTATACTATATTGGTGTTTTTCTTTCTGGCTTACTTCACTCTGTATAATCGGCTCCAGTTTCATCTACCTCATTAGAACTGACTCAAATGTATTCTTTTTAATGGCTGAGTAATACTCCATTATGTAAAATTCCAGATTAGACTCAAAGCTGTATTTCATTTGCCATTTTATAAAATGGATACATGTTTTTCTGCTATGGGATGCTACAACAGGCTGTCCAAATTAATTTGAGCAATGATGAATTTGAGTCATGTGCTTCCCACAAAATTGATAAAAAATATAAGTGCAACATAAAATGATCATCTTTGAAAAATAAAAAGATCTTTTGTAATGTTTTCTTTCCTGATAAATCCTTCAACTGGACAAATCAATTTAATGTATGTAATGTGACACAATATCAATCAACACATCACCAAATAAGCAAGCACTTAAGCTCTAATATGATGCTATCATAAATATTTATAGTGTCACCCTAACATTATTTTTATAAGAAGAAAGTGACATTTATTAAATTCTTTTGATTTTATTCTTTCAAATATGTTTATATTGCTATTAATGTAAATTATATTGCTATTAAATTTATTATAAATACATTAATTTTCACCATTTTCTGATTTTCATCAGTAAATTTAATAACTGCTGCAATGAAATTTATACATCACTCTCACAATATATAAAAGATTTTACAAGGCACACTTTTATTTAACATAAATAACAATTCCTGTGCCACTGCTTTATTCTATTTTAATCCCATAATCTATGTGATAAATTTTGCTTTTTTAGCCACTCATGTTTCAGGAGTGATAAAGATTGCGCAGGTAGAGAAGCTATTTAACTAGCTCTACAAAATATGTCAGCATTCTCAATTAGTCAATTCATTGGTCTTACCATAATGTAAAACAAGTCATTTTTATTTTAATTGATTACAGCTTCTCCATTTGATTTCAAAGCAAAATAGTATCTGGACTATGAAGGCACTAGGAATATGAAATAGTCTTAAAATAGCAAATTCAATTTTTTAAATCAGTAATTTTCTTCATAGTATTCAAGACAAGCACTTTATTAAAATGAATACACACAAGGAAGTCAGTTATGCCTACATACACTTAAAAATAACAAGGAATACTTGGTCATGAAGTATAATGACAAAGCGTTCATGGATTCTAAAGTAGTTGAGAGGAATTAAATAATGTGTCTACATTCATATCACTTTAACAGCTTTCACTGAATTAACCCAACAGTTGAGGTTATATTTCTAAGAAATACAATAAAAATACATATTTTTTTTTTCAATTTTGAAGTTTGGTTTTCGATAGAATTTGTTAATTATGTTAATATACCATATAATTCAAAATTTACCATTTGATTCATCCCTTGATAAAATTGCTTATCAGTCTGTTAGAGAAAAATATATAAGAAAAAATCTTCTGTTGGTCATTATCCCAAGCCACATCCCTATAGAAATTATTGAATTTTATCCCAAATTAATAAGTTCTGAGTGACAGTGGAAAGGCATTCAGTTTCATGTTAACACTTAAGTTTAACAAATTAATATCTCCTTACAAGCTGAGTCATTAAATCATGATGTTAATAATTCATATTTAATGGAGGGTAAAAGAGGAAGCCAAAGAGTGAGACTAACTTATCTGGGTTCCAAAGAAAAGACACCTGGGCTGATAAGAAAACAAAGCTAAGAAATGTCCTTTAATTTATAGATTATTTCTGTAGCCTCGGCCTAAAACAGTGCTTACAGATAAATAACATGCTCTGAGCAACTGAGAGACATGGTGCAATGACTTCACATACATTTCATTATCTTATTTAATAAGTGAAACAATCATATAAGATGAGAGCTACTACTAAACCTAACAGCATATGAGGAAATTGAAGTTTAGTAACTTGTTGACAGTTGTGTAACTATCAATAATGTATGATGGAAAAGAGATTTTCTATCTCTCTTTTGTGTGATTCAAAAGTCCATGCTCTTAACCACTGTTGTATATCACCTCTCTCATATGAAATGCTTTTCTCATTAAAAAAAAAAAAATTGAACATCTAAGGTGTTTCTACAAATTATTTACTGTACTCAGCCACAGCCTGGAAGTCCAAGGATCTTGATTTTTTTAAAACTTTTTTGTTGTTGTTTTATTCTAATTCCAGTTATTTGAGAAAGAAACAAAACTTCTGACTCGGTACATTAAAGGACTCCCAAAGTTTTAAAGCTCAATTACTGCATTCTGTGATGGTCTTTCATAACTCCAACCCCAAATCTGCCTAACTGGTATTTTGGCTATATATGTGGAATGTCTTTGATTAACTGACTTTTTTTTTTTTTTTCAGGAGATATTTTGGAAAGATTAGAAAATGCCAACAAACTTTAAAGTTGCAGTTATCTGCTTAGGGCTTACTTATGTGTAATCGTTGCCAGTATGTATGTGGTATTCATCCTAATAGGTACTTCTGTTATTTCATTAAAATAATGATTATTACAAGTCATTATGGAAAGGAACCACCTGAATATTTCATTGAAAATACCTAACAGATTATTAGATTCTTATGGTAGATATGATATGGGTCTAAGAACTGGTATTATTTTCAATGTATTTCAGTTAACACTGATGCAGGTGGTAGAGGAACTCCTTTCAGAAATACTGCATTAAATCCTTACAGCCCTAGCCAGTAAGAACAACTGTTATTCCTACTTTACAGATGTGGGATCTCAGTTTAGAATTATGCAATTTGCTGATGCTCGCACAGTCCAGGTGGATCAAAATTCTGACTTTGTTAGTGAAATCGTAAACCCAATTCTTCTTAACATTTATTATTCACTTATATTTATGAAATTAATAACTTTTAAAACTGACTGCTTATTGACATCACCACGGAAGTTATTTTGCTGTGTTCTGAGTTCCACTCTCAGAGAGTCTATCATAGGTGATCTGTGGTTTTCAGGAATCAGTATTCAAAAAAAAAAAAAAAAAACCTAAGCAATTCTAATGTGCAGCCAGAATGGGGGATGATTCAAAAATCACTGTACCTCAGTAAGGGCTTCCCCAGTGGCTCAGCACTAAAGAATTTGTCTGCAATGCAGGAGACCCAGGTTGGATCCCTGAGTCCGGAAGATCCCCTGGAGGAGGGCATGGCAACTCACCCCAGTATTCTTGTCTCGAGGACCCCATGGACAGAAAAGCCTTGTGGGGCTACAGTCCATAGAGTCACAAAGAATGGGAAGCAACTGAAGAAATTGAGGAGGCATGCACACACCTAAAATTCCAATTTCTCATTTATCTACATTAGGAAGGCCATAGATTAGGAAATGAGATAGAAGGTGTACATTTTCCTTTATTATTCCCTGTCTTTGCAGTTACAACACTGTTGTAATTGGATTTAAAAAAATACAAGTTCCAGCTAACTTCCTGTTGCCTTGTCAGGTTTATAGAGGTCAACATACTTCACTTTTTATTTAATCTGGGATCATATTAATAGATTTTTTTAAACTGCATAATTGTATTTATTATTTAATTTTCTTGACATATACAGCTTTTAAATTAAAAACTAGGAATCATTTTAATACAAAAATATAACAATGTCATCTTTTTAGTTTTTTTAAATATAAGAATGGGTTTTATTTAATGTAACCTGACATACCTTCCTCTTTCCATAAGTAAAGTAAACTTATTCAAGAAGGGAGAAAAACTACCACTTACTTGAACTTTGTTTCATCTTTTCAAGAGTGAACTTTTTTTCATTTCTTCAAATGTCAACATTTATATCTTCTTCATATTGTCATAGCCCATATTATCCAAATTTGTAACTTTTTTGGTTAAGTTTTTCTAGGAACTGGGTACTCTAAAGATGTAGTTGTTAAACCTTCAAATTTCAGGTAATAGAGAAACACTGACTTGCTCTGAATGTTTAAAGAGTTTGAGATAAGCCTTGATATATATTCCAACAGAAAAATTCAAGTGTTTATTCAAATATCTGTAAAGTATCAGAAAGCTTGATGATGGCTGTTTGAGCTAAAAAATATCAAAGGCAATGAATAGAATGAATTATGCACACATACATACATAACTTTATACACACATTCACACATAGTTACAAGGAGTCCGATGCATCAGTTTCAACTCACAAACTCTCAGTGTTATCTGCTAAAGAGAACAAGTATAATTAAATTCACTGATTAAAAAAAAAATCTTAGCAGCAGCAGCAGTCACTTAATCTTTTTGAGGCTAATCATCCATTAATATGTTGAAGTTTTGTTTTATTCAAAAATGTAATTTTTCTTCCACAGGGTTTCTAGTTAAAATGAAATATTTGTATGAATGAGGAGATATCATAAATAATAATCTGAGGTCAATTTTTATGTTGGACTCACAGGATTTTCAGATTTGATCTACGTAAAATTAGAGTTTCTGGAGCAGTCATTCATATTACTTATTTGCCATTTGCAAATATTACTGGCGATGTCAGATACTAAGTTTGAATTTAGCGACTTCATATACTTAAAACAAACTGTAGAGAGATTTCTCATAGTTATTTGATAGTCTCACAAAGATCAGTTTTATCTTTAAACTTTCCAGTGATTAGTGAAAAGTGAAAGTGAGAGTCAGTCATGTTCAACTCTTTGTATAGTCCATGGAATTCTCCAGGCCAGAATACTGGAGTGGGTAGCCTTCCCTTCTCCAGGGGATCATTCCAACCCAGGGATTTAACCCAAGTCTCCTGCATTGCTGGCAGATTGTTTACCAGCTAAGCCACAAGGGAAGCTCAAGATTACTCGAGTAGGTAGCTTATCGCTTCTTCAGTGGATCTTCCTGACCCAGGAATCAAACCAGGGTCTCCTGCATTGCAGGCTGATTCTTTACCAACTGTGCTATCAGGGAAGCCCTGAATAACATTTTCCTCTAAGAGGAAATGAAACTTGTTCTTTGTCAAACATCATTTAAATCAGATGATTTATAATTGAATACCTTTGATTGATTATGAATCTGAAGTGCTAGAAAATTTAATAAATTTATTCAAATTTTTACTCCTTGTTATTACCAAAGACAACAACAAAAATCAATGTTGTTTCTTCAGAATCTAATGGTCTGTCTGTGATTTATCAAGTTTGAAAATTCAAAAATATATATAGATGCATTCATAGTTCAGTCACTCAGTCGTGTCCAACTCCCTGTGATCCCATGGACCACAGCACACAAGGCCTCCCTGTCCATCACCAACTCCCAGAGCATACTCAAACTCATGTCCATTGAGTCAGTGATGCCATCCTACCTTCTCATCCTCTGTTGTCCCCTTCTCCTCGCACCTTCAATCCTTCCTAGCATCAGGGTCTTTTCCAATGAGTCAGCTCTTCGCATCAGGTACTCAAAGTATTGGAGCTTCAGCTTCAGCATCAGTCTTTCCAATGAATATTCAGGACTGATTTCCTTTAGGATAGACTAGTTGGATCTTCTTGCAGTCCAAGGGACTCTCAAGAGTCTTCTCCAACACCACAGTTCAAAAGCATCAATCCTTCAGTGCTCAGCTTTCTTTATAATGTATTCACAGAACTATATTTAAAAAAAAAGATTACCTTTGGTATGCACTTAGGGCGCATAGTAGAATGAAAGAGTTGGGTTTAAGAGCTTCTCTATCAAATAATAAAATGATTATTTTGATTAAATATGCTAATACTGTTTTCTTTAAAGCTTTGTTTCAGCAGGTGGCATCTTTATTTATTTATTTTTGGCTATCCTGGGTCTTTGCTGCTGTGTGTGGGCTTTCTTCAGCTGCAGCAGGAAGAGACTACTCTTAGTTGTGGTGTACAGGCTTATCATTGTGGTGGCTTCTCTTGTTAAAGTGCACCAGCTCTAGAACCCAGGCTTCAGTAGTGGCACACAGGCTCAGTAATTGCAGCTCATGAGCTTTAGAGCATGGGCTCAGTAGTTGTGGCTCATGGGTCTATTTCTCTGTGGCAACTGGAATCCTCTGGGACTAAGAATTGAACCCCTGTCCCTTGCACTGGCAGGCAGACTCCCATCCAATATACCACCAGGGAAGTCCAAATACCCTTATATATACCAGAAATTGCAAACTAGGTAGATGGTGGTACTGGGTTAGGTAGGTAGGTAGATAGAGATAGTTTTGTTAGTTTTAGAAAAAGTAACACTTAGGTTCTTCCATAAACTTAGTAAGAATAAAAGAAACTGAGAGAATGTTGTCAAATAAGATAGGGATAAATATGAATGATCAGTTAAAGAAAGGCCTTCAAATTAATAATTAAGTGATAGGACATCATTTTTTCTATCTTGGTATTATTGTTATTACTTAGATTTTTGATAATGTAGAACTGAATGCCTCTTAAATTATTTTGGATACAATCACACATAATATAACCATAATGCAAAATTTCTGGGTAATAGAAAAAAAAAAACACTGATAAAATTATTCAGTGTGGCCAAATATCATTTATTTATCAGCTATTTAGTGAGAACTTACCACATTCCAGGTGTATCCCTTTCTTGGCATAACCTTGGAAATCAGTTTTGTGCACCTTTATTAAATAGAGATAGTGTATAAAATTTTGTCTATTTTTAAATGTCAAAAAGTTCAGATAATTGAGAAGGTTATTAATTTGATAATTTTACATCTCTAGATTTGGCATGACCCATGTCACACACTTGGACAAAACATGCCAATTTTAAGTAAATTTAATACATAGCTGAAAGTTTTAATCATTCAGAGTATAGGACAAGTTCTGCTTCCAATGTTCACATATGAAAGTCATATTTGTTCATAATTATCTCTTCTCCTCCTCTCATTTTGGTTCTATCCATTTGTTGAGAATGTCCTTTTCCCAAGTTCACAATTTTCATTAGCAGTTAGGAAGTAACAAGAAATGTTAAAAGCAATGGATTTCATAAAGAATCTTCCTTGAACATTCAACAAATCTCTTCAGAGAGAGAGGGAGAGGGTGGGATGATTTGGGAGAATGGCATTGAAATATGTATACTATCGTGTAAGAAACGAATCGCCAGTCTATGTCCGATGCAGGATACAGGATGCTTGGGGCTGGTGCATGGGGATGACCCAGAGAGATGTTATGGGGAAGGAGGTGGGAGGGGGGTTCATGTTTGGGAACACATGTACACCCGTGGTAGATTCATGTCAATGTATGGCAAAACCAATACAGTATTGTAAAGTAAAATAAAGTAAAAATAAAAATTTAAAAAAAAAAAAGAAAAGAAAATATATCTACAGAGGTTAATGCAGATTTCATGAGCTTTCAGCCAAGGTACCAGGAAGGATTCATGATTGACCTCCACATTTGGCAGAAAATAAAAGGCTCCAAGCTCCACGTAATATTCCTAAGGAGATCAGTGATAGTACATTTGCATTTCACAGGGGCATTCTGGAGTCTCACTAGCATACCTAAAAAGTCAGTATAATAATAGGAATTTCAGGCATCAGCCCACAGATGGGGTATCTATTTTGGGACAGAGGACTTTTATCAAATCACATTTACCTAGGTGGCAACTAATTCTCCTTTTCCATATGGCTGACTCCGTAGGGGGAAAAAATTATTGCTGCTGATAATAGTTTCTCCTTTACCATTGAAGTGTCAGAAGAAACAGTAAGTGAGACCTTAAAACTAAGCTACAATATTGGGAGAAAATAATTGCAGGTTTCAGAGGAGCTGCAGTTTCCTCTGGTCTATGTAAGAGATAAGGGTGTGCTATCTTCCATAAATAGTTAATGTTCTCTTTATCAGTAAATCTAATTACCCTCATGAAGTCAATTTCCATCACTTGGATCCCCCTTTATGGTTAAAAGCATAGTTTAATCAAGATAACTTTCTCCTCTAATGGATATTGTTTAAGGTTCTGAAATAGAATACTGTTAGTTTGTGTGTGCATGTGTGATCAGTCACTTCAGTCATTTTCAACTCGCTGCGACCATATGGACTGTACTATACCAGGCTCCTCTGTCCATGGGATTTTTCTGGGAAGGATACTGGAGTGAGTTGCCATGCCCTCCTCCAGGGGATATTCCTGACCCAGGGATCGAACCCACATCTCTATGTCTCCTGCACCAGCGGACGGATTCTTTACCACTAGTGCCACCTGAGGAAGTGTTAATCCCTCCGTCGTGTCTGACCCTTTGCGACCACCTCACGGACTGTAGCCTGCCAGGCTCCTCTGTCCATGGGATTCTCCAGGCAACAATACTGGAGTGGGAGGCATTTCCTTCTCTAAGTGCCACCTGAGAAGTCCCTATTAGTTCTTCCATGTATTAAAAAAAAAAAAAAAGGCACTAAGTTCTCTCCATGAGTAGCACTCTATGATTCAATGGCCAGTGTTACCATAAAATTCTTGTTTAACCACAATGCATATAAGGCTGATTGACTTGGAAATATATTCTTTCCTAAATGACTCTTTCAAAGTCTTCAGATGATATTTATAGTTTTAAAAGTTGCTAATGGGACCACAAGTATATTCTATGGTTATGTTTTCCACACGTCTCATTGAGACAGACAAAAAGAGTGGGAGGAGAAAAAAACACTGGACTTGGTCATTACTATTCTGTTCTGATGATAGAGAGTGATTTTTGACAATGGATAACCAATTCATACTGTTTAAGCTTCATCGTCACAGAATAACTTTAAAATCTTAATGAATTCCTGGAACTTCAAATTGTATTTAATGCTACCAAATCTGAGCTGCCCCATTATTTTAGGGTCAATAAAAAGTGTATATAAATTTGTGTGTATATAGTATGAAGTGAGTGTGAATTCTCACATAAGTAAGGTCAGGTTCAAAAGATAATTCAAGAAAATAGAAAACTGTGTGTTTTGTTGTTTTCATCAATTGCTCATATTGTGTCTAATATGGAAATTTCTTTAGGGTAGTTTGTATAGAGACAAACACATAAAATATTCCTGAGGTAGTAAGACATAGAAAAAAGAGAATGTAGAAGGAATTATTTTATGGAGGATGACTGTAAATTAGAAATTAATCTATATGTATGTTATATATAATATATAAATATATGTAATTCTCCTGATTACAATCTAAATCATGTAATTTCATTATTTACTAGTAACATCCTCAGACACATTCCCTTTGTTTCTTAACTTTTTTCACTCTCTGAAATGGAATTAACAAAAAGGAGATGTCTAAATGTTCATGTTAAGCATTTTTTCTGAGCTCATAAAAGTTTATTTTTATCATTTAATTGGCTTTTCTCTGAAATAAGGCAGTAAAAATCTCAGTGTTTTGAGGTTGCTAAACAATGCCTATACAGTTGACAGCCTCAAGATATGGGTCACACTTTGTAAATCTGAATGCGCCAGGACTAGAATACTAATAACAGTCAACAGCCATTTCCTTACATGATCCCAATTTGTAATTCTTGCCCTTGTGGCCATATAGTACAGAAAGAATATTGTTTTCTAATTTATGGTCAAAAGTCATTGGAGTGACTAAGTGACAAAGTGACAAATATCTGTTCTTTAAATAGATATTTAAAAATGTGTACAGCTCTGTAAAATCATGTGAATAAAATTATTCCTTTTAAGTTAGGTTCAGTTCAGTTCAGTCACTCAGTCTTGTCCAACTCTTTGCGACTCCATGAATCACAACACACCAGGCCTCCCTGTCCATCACCAACTGTCAGAGTTCACTCAAACTCACGTCCATCGAGTCGGTGATCCATTCCAGACATCTCATCCTTTGTCGTGCCCTTCTCCTCCTGCCCCCAATCCCTCCCAGCATCAGAGTCTTTTCCAATGAGTCAACTCTTCGCATGAGATGGCCAGACTACTGGAGTTTCAGCTTTAGTATCATTCTTTCCAAAGAACACCCAGGGCTGATCTCCTTCAGAATGGACTGGTTGGATCTCCTTGCAGTCCAAGGGACTCTCAAGAGTCTTCTCTAATACCACAGTTCTAAAGCATCTATTCTTCGGCACTCAGCTTTCTTCACAGTCCAACTCTCACATCCATACATGACCACTGGAAAAACCATAGCCTTGACTAGACAGACCTTCGTTGGCAAAGTAATGTCTCAGAGGCTTTTCAATATGCTATCTAGGTTGGTTATAACTTTTCTTCCAAGGAGTAAGCGTCTTTTAATTTCATGGCTGCAATCACCATCTGCAGTGATTTTGGAGCCCAAAAAAGTGAAGTCTGACACTGTTTCCACTGTTTCCCCATCTATTTCCTATGAAGAGATGGGACCAGATGACATGATCTTAGTGTTCTGAATGCAGAGATTTAAGCCAACTTTTTCACTCTCCTCTTTTACTTTCATCAAGAGGCTTTTTAGTTCCTCTTCACGTTCTGCCATAAGGATGGTGTCATCTGCATATCTGAGGTTATTGATATTTCTCCGAGCAATCTTGATCCCAGCTTGTGCTTCTTCCAGCCCAGCGTTTCTCATGATATACTCTGCATATAAGTTAAATAAGCAGGGTGACAATAAACATCCTTGACGTACTCCTTTTCCTATTTGGAACCAGTCTGTTGTTCCATGTCCAGTTCGAACTGTTGCTTCCTGACCTGCATATAGGTTTCTCAAGAGGCAGGTCAGGTCGTCTGGTATTCCCATCTCTTTCAGAATTTTCCACAGTTTACTGTGATCCACACAGGCAAAGGTTTTGGTATAGTCAATAAAGCAGAAATAGATGTTTTTCTGGAACTCTCTTGCTTTTTCCATGATCCAATTGGATGTTAGCAATTTGATCTCTGGTTCTTCTGCCTTTACTAAAACCAGCTTGAACATCTGGAAGTTCATGGTTCACGTATTGCTGAAGCCTGTTTGCAGAATTTCGAGCATTACTTTACTAGCGTGTGAGCTGAGTGCAATTGTGTGGTAGTTTGAGGACTCTTTGGCATTGTCTTTCTTTGGGATTGAAATGAAAACTGACCTTTTCCAGTCCTGTGGCCACTGCCGAGTTTTCCAAATTTGCTGGCATATTGAGTTCAGCACTTTCACAGCATCATCTTTCAGGACTTCAAAGAGCTCAACTGGAATTCCATCACCTCCACTAGCATTGTTCATAGTGATGCTTTCTAAGGCCCACTTGACTTCACATTCCAGGATGTCGGACTCTAGGTCAGTGATCATACCATCGTGATTATCTTGGTCGTGAAGATCTTTTTTGTACAGTTCTGTGTATTCTTGTCACCTCTTCTGAATCTCTCCTGCTTCTGTTAGATCCATACCATTTCTTTCTATTATCAAGCCCATCTTTGCATGAAATGTCCTTGGTATCTCTAATTTTCTTGAATAGATCTCTAGTCTTTCCAGTTCTGTTCTTTTCCTCTATTTATTTGTATTGATTGCTGAGAAAGGCTTTCTTATCTCTTCTTGCTATTCTTTGGCATTCTGCTTTCAGGTGCTTATATCTTTCCTTTTCTCCTTTGCTTTTCACTTCTCTTCTTTTCACAGCTATTTGTAAGGCCTCCCCAGACAGCCATTTTGCTTTTTTGCATTTCTTTTCCATGAGGATGGTCTTGATCCCTGTTTCCTCTACAATGTCACAAACCTCAGTCCATAGTTCATCAGGCACTCTATCTATCAGATCTAGTCCCTTAAATCTATTTCTCACTTCCCCTATATAATCATAAGGCATTTTATTCAGGTATGAGCTAAATGGTATAGCGGTTTTCCCTACTTTCTTCAATTTAAGTCTGAATTTGACAATAAGGAGCTCGTGATCTGAGCCAAAGTCAGCTCCCAGTCTT
Source organism: Oryx dammah (assembly GCF_014754425.2). NCBI lineage: Eukaryota > Metazoa > Chordata > Mammalia > Artiodactyla > Bovidae > Oryx > Oryx dammah. The sequence continues at coordinate 101,293,736 of NW_024070213.1, forward strand.
GTTTTTGTTGACCGTATAGAGCTTCTCCATCTTTGGCTGCAAAGAATATAATCAATCTGATTTCAGTGTTGACCATCTGGTCATGTCCATGTGTAGAGTCTTCTCTTGTGTTGTTGGAAGAGGGTGTTTGCTATGACCAGTGAGTTCTCTTGGCAAAATTCTATTAGCCTTTGCCCTGCTTCATTCCTTATTCCAAGGCCAAATTTGCCTGTTACTCCAGGTGTTTCTTGACTTCCTACTTTTGAATTCCAGTCCCCTATAATGAAAAGGACATCTTTTTTGGGTGTTACTTCTAAAAGGTCTTGTAGACCTTCATAGAACCATTCAACTTCAGCTTTTTCAACATTACTGCTTGGGGCATAGACTTGGATTACTCTGATATTGAATGGTTTGCCTTGGAAATGAACAGAGATCATTCTGTCGTTTTTGAGATTGCATCCAAGTACTGCATTTTGGACTCTCTTGTTGACCATAATGGCTACTCCATTTCTTCTAAGGGATTCCTGCCCTCAGTAGTAGATATTATGGTCATCTGAGTTAAATTCACCCATTCCAGCCCATTTTAGTTCGCTGATTCCTAGAATGTTGACATTCACTCTTGCCCTCTTGCCATCTCCTGTTTGACCACTTCCAATTTGCCTTGATTCATGGACCTGACATTCCAGGTTCCTATGCAATATTGCTCTTTTCAGCATTGGACCTTGCTTCTATCACCAGTCACATCCATAACTGGGTATTGTTTTTGTATTAGCTCCATCTTTTCATTCTTTCTGGAGTTATTTCTCCACTGAACTCCAGTAGCATCTTGGGCACCTACTGACCTGGGGAGTTCCTCTTTCAGTATCCTATCATTTTGCCTTTTCATACTGCTCATGAGGTTCTCAAGGCAAGAATACTGAAGTGGCTTGCCATTCCCTTCTCCAGTGGACCACAGTCTGTCAGACCTCTCCACCATGACCACCCCCCCCCCATCTTGGGTGGCCCCACAGGGAATGGCTTAGTTTCATTGAGATAGATAAGGCTGTGGTCTGTGTGATTAGATTGACTAGTTTTGACTAGTTTTCTGTGATTACAGTTTCAGTGTGTCTGCCCTCTGATGCCCTTTTGCAACACCTACTGTTTTACTTCTGTTTTTCTTACCTTGGATGTGGGGTATCTCTTCACGGCTGTTCCTCCTTACCTTGGAGGAGGGATATCCTCACCACCACCCCTCCTGATCTTGAAGGTGGAGTAACTCCTCTAGGGCCTCCTGCGCCCATGCAGCCACTGCTTCTTGGATGTGGGGCAGCTCCTCCAGGCTGCCACCCCTGGCCTCGGACATGGGGTAGCTCCTCTCAGCTGCTCCTGCGCTGTCGCAGGCTGGCACTCTCGGCCGCCGCCCCTGACCTCGGATGTAGGGTAGCTCCTCTTGGCCATTCCTGCGCCATCACAGCCTGGCATTCTCGGCCGCTGCCCCTGACCTCGGACGTGGGGTAGCTCCTCTCTGCCGCGCTTGTGTGCTGTCGCAGCCGCCCCCACTTGAGTGAGGTATAGCCTTATAAAATAAAGTGTCATATCTTATATAAATAAATACTTATAAGTCCAGTAAAAATCAAGCTATTGATAGGAGGAAGCTGTCTCAACTTATGATTTTCACATCAAATTATTACTTTTTGGAAATTCAGATTAATAATGGTATATGGTGTGGGCCCATTCATGTCATAGGCAAAGAAACACTGACTATCAAAAGTCAGCCATTCAGGACTTCCCTGGTTGTCTAGTGGTTAAGACTTGAGCTTCCTATGAGGGGAGCACAAGTTTGATCCCTGGTCAGGAAACTAAGATCTCATATGCAGCACAGCCAGAAAAAAAAAAGTTAGCCATTCAATTCATTCAAGGCAAGCTTCAGAGAATTTTCCCTATTCAGTTTGCAAAGTATTTGCAAATATAGAACAGTACAGCTCATTCTACCTATGAAATATGAAGTGAAAGTGAAAGTTGCTCAGTCATGTCCAACTCTTTGTGACTCCATGGACACCCCACTCCATGCGACCCCCCAGTCCATGGAAATCTAAAGGCCAGAATACTGGAGTGGGTAGCCTTTCCCTTCTTCAGGGGATCTTCCCAACCCAGGGATCAAACCCAGGTCTCCTGCATTGCAGGCAGATTCTTTACCAGCTAAGCCATGAATTACGGGCTGCATCAAAACAGTAATCATCAACCAAACCAGTTTAAAGGTTAAAGAAGGGAGAGAAAACAAGAGTGGGCTGATTTGCTGAGCTTGCCTTCTGCTTATCCTTTTCCTAGATTTCCCATCTATTTCTGTCACTCAATTCAAACAACAAATTTGTGTGGTAAGTTATTTATCCTTACTCTAGCCAATGTAGACACAATATTTAGTAATATAATTGGTACTCAGACGTGAAGATTCGGCACCCTCCATCTGTCAATTTCTCCCCAAAGCTGAGATGTCCCCATTTATTGGTGGGGAAGCAATGGAAACAGTGAAATACTTTATTTTGGGGGACTCCAAAATCACTGCAGATGGTGATTGCAGCCATGAAATTAAAAGATGCTTGCTCCTTGGAAGAAAAGTTATGACCAACCTAGACAGCATAGTAAAAAGCAGAGACATTACTTAGCCAACAAAGGTCCATCTAGTCAAAGCTATGATTTTTCCAGTAGTCATGTATGGATGTGAGAGTTGGACTATAAAGGAAGCTGAGCAGCAAAGAATCAATGTTTTTGAACTGTGGTGTTGGAGAAGACTCTTGAGAGTCCTTTGGACAGCAAGGAGATCCAAGCAGTCCATCCTAAAGGAAATCAGTCCTGAATCTTCATTGGAAGGACTGATGCTGAAGCTGAAACTCCAACACGTTGACTGCCTGATGTGAAGAACTGACTCATTGGAAGAGACCCTGATGCTGGGAAAGATTAAAGATGGGAGGAAAAGGAGACAACAGAGAATGAAATGGTTGGATGTCATCAATGACTCAATTGACATGAGTTTGAGTAAACTCTGGGAGCTGGTGATGGGCAGGGAGGCCTGGCATGCTGCAGTCCATGGGGTCACAAAGAGTTGGACACAACTGAGCAACTGAACTGAACTAACTGGGATATCTTGGATGTTGGTTCTAATTTTGTTATTCATTGAGAAAGTCACTTCTTTTCTGGTCCTATCTTTGTCTGTGTAATATGGAGAGAGACCAAAGATGTTTGTTGAAAATAGATTCCAGTTGTAGTATGTTCTACATGGTAGTCCTTTGTAAGTCTGCCTAGAACTAGCTAGTGAGGTACTGTGGCCACCAAAGGCAGTAAAATAACTGAAATAAGCTATATCTCATGAACATCAGAACCCAATCAATGCAGTCAATGCAACAATTTCCTTTGAAACTGAACTGCAGCTTTAAAAAGCAATCTTGTCCAAAAAAAAAAAGAAAAAGCAGTCTTGTTCTAATATTATCACAGTGAAACTGCAAGATAAGGAAAGCATGATATTATTTTTATAATTTTATAGAGGAGTAAAATATTCAGTTCAGTAAAATATTGGTCATGAACAAAAGGGATTTAGAGTTGATTTTTTTTTTCCTTTGATAAGATGACTAGATGTCCTCTTATTTTTTAAAATTGAAGTATACTTGATTTAGAGGTATACTTTAATACTTGAATAAGTATATAATTTATAGTAAATTTAATAAATCAACACCAACATTTTACTTATAAGTAATTTCATTGTTTCAGTTAACTTTAAGGAATGTTAACTTAAAAACTAAATATTGATCTCAAATTCAGCAAGCAAAAAGAGAAAAAGCCAGAAGCCATGAGGAATGGCTAAGGTGAGTGATGAACAGACATTGCTCCATGAAAGTGCAGCAGGACTTAAGAGTATTTACTCATGTTGGTGTAAGGTTTAAAAACAGTTTTCTCTATTTTTCTAAAATAGCAAAATCCATTTAGAATAAAGCTGGATATGAATTTTCCTCCTTAAATCCAATTAAATATTCAAGGTTTAAAATTATAGGAGCTTCAGAGAAGAAATTGAAAACATTAATAGGAAGGAAGGAGAGAGAGAAAAAAGAAAAGAAAGAAAAAGGAAAGAAAAAAAGAAAAGCAAAGAGGGAAAGAGAGAGAGAAAGGAAGGAAGAGCGTAAATAGAAGAAAAATCTGTAACTTGAAACCTGAAAAACAAAAGATTTAATACACTTACCAAACTTCACATATCATGTATCTTTTATTAGCATACCTCAAAAAATTGAAAGAAATTCATGGAAGTATAAACAATCTAGTCCTCATGAGATTTTCCAGTTTTTCTGATTTTTATATTGATATTGCAATTTACTTAAGATGTCTCATTGCCTGGAAATGAACAGATGATTATAATTTTAAAAAATTATGAAGAAGATTCTCTTTATTCTACCATATTATGAAGTAAAGCTTGAGAAATACAGTTTAGATACTGTATGCTTATATTGAATTAAATAGTAGATTTAACTGGGCTTTCCTGATGGCTCACTGGTAAAGAATCTGCTTGCCAGTGCAGGAGATGTAGCTTCAGTTCCTGGGTCGGGAAGATCCCTTGCAGAAGGAAATAGCAATGCCCTCCAGTGTTCTTTCCAACTTATTTTTTCCTTTTTATACAGCTCACAGGGTTTTCACAGCTAGTATACTGGAGTAGTTTGCCATTTCCTCCTCCAGTGAGTCACATTTTGTCAGAACTTTCCATTATAACCCATCTATCTTAGGTGGCCCTATCTGGCATTGGCTTCATAGCTTCATTGAGTCACAAGACACTCCAGTCCCACTGTGTGCTATGTGCTAAGTCGCCTCAGTCGTGTCTGATTCTTTGTGACCCTATGGACTGTAGCCCACCAGGCTTCTCTGTCCATGGGATTCTCCAGGAAAGAACACTGGAGTGGGTTTGCCATGCCTTTCTCCAGGGGTTCTTCCCAACCCAGGGATTGGACCTGAATCTCTTATGTCTCTTGCATTGGCAGGAGATTCTTTAACATTAACACCATCTAGGAAGCCTGGTACGTTGTGATACATGGGGTTGCGAAGAGTCAGAAAGGACTTGGCAACTGAGCAACAACTAGTATTCTTACCTGGGAAATCCGATGGACAAAGGAGCCTGGCAGGATGGACTGAGAAGCCAGTTCTGTGCTATGCATGCATCCTCAGTAGTGTCTGACTCTTTGTGACCCCAGGGACTGAAGCCTGCCAGGCTCCTCTATCCGTGGGATTTTCCTGGCAAGGATAGTGGAGTGGGTTGCCATTTCCTTCTTCAGGGGATCTTCCCAACCCGGGATCAAACCTGGGTCTCCTGCACCGGCAGGAGAATTCTTTACCACTGAGCCACCTGGGAATCCTATGGTGTCCCAAAGAGTCAGACACAACTTAGTGATTAAACCACAGAGATTTAATGACATAGTAAAATAATCAAAATTTTCTCTTCTCCACAATTCAGTTGTATTTTTCTTATTTCAAAATGTGAAGAAGATAGGTATATACCAAAACATAGATTTTTGTAAGATTATGTACAATTTAACAATCTGTCAATTAGTTGGGCAATAGCTAATTGAGTTTGACTAAACTGAATCAAGATTGCCGGGAGAAATATCAATAACCTCAGATATACAGATGACACCACCCTTATGGCAGAAAGTGAAGAGGAGCTAAAAAGCCTCTTGATGAAAGTGAAAGAGGAGAGCGAAAAAGTTGGCTTAAAGCTCAACATTCAGAAAACAAAGATCATGGCATCCGTTCCCATCAATTCATGGGAAATAGATGGGGAAACAGTGGAAACAGTGTCAGACTTTATTTTGGGGGGCTCCAGAATCACTGCAGATGGTGACTGCAGCCATGAAATTAAAAGACGCTTACTCCTTGGAAGAAAAGTTATGACCAACCTAGACACTATATTCAAAACCAGAGACATTACTTTGCCGACTAATGTCCATCTAGTCAAGGCTATGATTTTTCCTGTGGTCATGTATGGATGTGAGAGTTGGACTGTGATGCTTTTGAACTGTGGTGTTGGAGAAGACTCTTGAGAGTCCCTTGGACTGCAAGGAGATCCAACCAGTCCATTCTGAAGGAGATCAACCCTGGGATTTCTTTGGAAGGAATGATGGTAAAGCTGAATCTCCAGTACTTTGGCCACCTCATGGGAAGAGTTGACTCATTGGAAAAGACTCTGATGCTGGGAGGGATTGGGGGCAGAAGGAGAAGGGGATGACAGAGGCTGAGATGGCTGGATGGCATCACGGACTCGATGGACGTGAGTCTGAGTGAACTCCAGGAGATGGTGATGGACAGGGAGGCCTGGCGTGCTGCGATTCATGGGGTCGCAAAGAGTCAGACACGACTGAGCGACTGAACTGAACTGAACTGAAACTGAATATCCATGCCATTGCCATCTTAGGTTTTTACCCCAGTGATATACTTAGTTCTTGAAGGAGGCTCAATTTGTAATAAGCATCTTTAAAATTTATAGTTCTAAATACATTTTTGAAGATTAATTAGTACGTCCCCATACACACTGGACAAATAGTAGAATTATTCTCGCTTACTTAACAGTCAAATAACTTGTGGTTTCCCAGGGAGTTTTTAAATATTAATTAACTGTTCCTCACATGTATTTCTGTTCTTCACAATATACAGTCAATTGCAGACACTTAATGTGAAGTATTATGATAATTTCTATCTCTGAGGAATTAAATAGACTGATCTCTAGAGAAGTTAAATAAATTCCAGACATGAGTAAAATTTGATTTCTTAAATGTGCATGATATGAAACATTCCAAAAATATGAACAGTTAATTAGGTCTCATATTTTGGAAAATGTTAAGTTGTGTATTTTGCTATAGTTAAGGACAAGTCCCTCACATAGTCCAAGTGAAATAATTTGGACCAAGTAAACAAGTTCCAAAAGTATATGAAAAAAAAAAAAAAAAGCAACTGAAGTCAGTACACAATGATGGCTCCCGTTATCCAGTATCTACTTTCATATCCTAAAATGTCTTGTACCATCTGAACTCTGTTGAATGGATTAAGTCTTTAGCTGGAGGATTTCAGTTTGTATTCTTACTGTATGATCTGTCTGGACTCACTCTTCATGACTGATAGGTTTTTGCTTTCTCGTTCAACTCGGCAATAAAAGGAAAATCTGTGGGTTTCTTTGACACAACTGAGCTATCTTCAGCTATCTCCAGGAGAAGGAAACTAGGATAAAGGTCAATTTTATTCTTTCTTCAGAGCTAACTGCTATTTTGCAGAATACTTAATAGTATCTTTCAAGGACTATTGCCCAGCCTCCAAACCTCTTCATTCCTTTCTAGCTACAACTGGAATTCATGTGTATGGTTGACAGGAAGGCTGGATGGCAATTTCTGTACATGTACTTCTGATCCATGCCCTTCAAAAAGACCAAAATATGACTAATTTTTAAAGTTTTATTTATTTATTTTATTTTTGACTGTGCTGAGTCTTTGTCACTCTTCTCCAGCTTTCTCTAATTGTGGCCAGAGGATGTTACTCTTCATTGCCATGCATGGCTCCTCAATGCGGTGGCTTCTCTTGATGCCAAGCACGAGCTCTGGGGCACATGGCCTCAGTAGTCACTGTGCACAGGCTTAGTTGCTCCACCACTTGTGGGATCTTCCCGGATGAGAGGTCAAACCTGTGTCCCCTGTGGATTCGGGGACAGGCAAATTCTTAATGACTAATTCTTATTCTTCTTAACTTTTGATATTTTGCAATGAATGAAGTGACATGGCCTCATGACAGGAAGGTCTGAAAGATCCTTGATTTGGGTCCTTTGCAAATAATATGCCATTATGAACAGATGAAAACAAAAAGTGAAAATAAATACTAATCATAAACATTGGTCAGAAAACAAAAAACATATAAATTAAGCATAGGCTTCATTTCCTTGCCTTGAGTCAAGTAGGAGGTTAACACTATTTCTTTGATAAATAACTGAATACTGAATCTTTAAGTCTTTAAGTGGACTGCTTTGAGGAAATTTAGATAACAAGAAAATGACAGCTTATACTCTTTAAGCTTTAAAACGGCAAAGTGCTTTCACCTAGATTCTGACATCATTTTGTCTGATGGACCAATGATTCCACACCTGCTTGAAAGACCTGTAATCATGAAATCAGCTTTCATGAAAAGAAGACCTCCACCGAGCAGTTTGTAACTTATTGCAAAATTGATTTTGGTATTTGCTTAAGGGTTTATTTCTATTTTTTTGTGTCAGTTCAATAAAGCTTCTGAGGCAAGGTTATCCAAAAAATAATTTGGGTGATGGAAAACAAAAAATACTGTAGACTTAGATTTTTTTTCAATTTCATGTCATAAATTATGTTTTTTCCTAGTCTTTGGCTCTGTTTCATTTTTGGATGATTAGCATTGGCTGAGGATAGAACAGGGTCTCATGATTCATTATCTAACTATGTGGTTTGCTCCCTGGGATTTGGGTTAAATCTTACACGACAAGCTGAAAACTAAAATTTTAATGACACTTTTTTTTTTTAAACAACGTATTGCTCTTTGAGTTCGATCTTTTCTACAGACTAACTTTCTCACATTTTGAAATCATACTGTGGAAAGTTTATCAAAGTGCTTCAGCAATTTTAAAACCTTAACATTGAGGTGTCTGAAATGCAAACATAATGTATATATTATTTCTGTTATCTCAGCATGAACAAAATACCAAAGCTATAGAGAAAGAATTCTCATGTTAGCATAAACAGTTTCTTCTACAAAACTGAGTAATAGAGCAATCCACAATTTCCCTTCTCTGCCAGTGTCACAGATGGTAGCCAAGTGGCTTGATAAAAATGTGATGCTTGTATGTTTGCATATCCAAAGAGAATTTTCAAAAAGTTATTTCAATTCCCACTGTATTCTCCACACAAAGTTGAAGATTATGTCCAATTTTTAAAAATCCAACTCATCAAAACTACCTGCCACTTAAAATTCTGGGTTCCCCAAAATTTTTAGCACCAAGGACTGGTTTTGTGGAAGACAATTTTTCCACGGAAGGTGCAAGAGGAATCGTTTCAGGATGATTCAAACACATGACATTTATTGTGCACTTTACTTCTTATCTAATGCTGCTGCTGGTATGACAGGAGGTACCAGTCTGTGGCCTGGAGGTTGGGGACCTCTGACTTAGATCTATCATTTTTCACTTGAAAGAGAGGTTTTATTTGTGTTTTTTTTTCCCCCCCCATGAAACTAGTTTTGTAAAAATCACACTTCTGTTAAGCTAACTGAAAAACCTCTACTTTTTAACCACTGTGTTCATGGACTTATTTTCATCATAGACAGTAATATTGATTGTACCCTAAAGAGTGTCACACCGATCTCACAGTCAACATTTACTGGTCCAAATGTATAACTGTATAAAATATGTGAAACTAATGATCTAGATGCTTTTTTCATTAGGTAGCACAATTAATTGTAAATATGAGCCACATATTTTTAAAATTCTGTAACATAATAGAGTAGATGCTTGCTGTTTTTATACTTGTGCTTATGATTTGATATTCATTTAAAGCAGCAAATTGAGATTTGCTCAAAACTGTGAAGACTGAACAACATAAAAACACTATACACAGTTTCTATAATAATTTGTTTTCATCAACTGAATCTTGTACTAGTACTCAAAAGGAAAAAAAGATGTCATTTGTCTTAAGCATAATTTTATGGTAATCTGTGAGAGAATCCTATGAACCGAAATGGGAAGAGAATATTTTTATTTCTATTCTTTCATTCTAAATTGTGTGGGTATATAAATCAAAAAATTCCTGTCTGAGAGTAATATTGATGGAAAATATAACCATAAGTGGCTAATATGCTGGATTAAATGTTTTATGCAATTGAAAAGAAGAGTTAACTTAAAACTAAGATATGACTCTTGTTTCCAAAAGTTAAGATCTTGTGACACCAATTTAATCAGATACTTGGATTAGGTTCACCATCTAGTGGTCAAATTTCAAACTCCCACTATAAATGTCCATAGACCCCTCTTCTTGGTGTTTTACTTTGAATATTCTTTTTATCATTTGATGGGTTACGATTTTTTCTGAAAGCATCTGAAAAGTATTCGAATCCTGTAACCAAGATTTCCTTTGAAAAGGAAAAGCATAAATACATAAATCAACAATTGCATCATGTAAAACAAGAATTTTGTTTCATTCCTTGTTTTACCATTTTAGTATTTATTTTAGAAAAAGAAAGATGTAAAAGAATATGACATGAAAAACTTGCATATTAAAATATAAAAGCATAACACTCAATGCTATTCAACATTTATAAATGAAAACACGAATGGAGTTTGATATGAATAGTACTGTCTCATCAAACATCATAAACGTCATCATGCTTCACAAAGAGTAAGCTGACTCGAAAAAGAGGTTTTATTCTCAAGATAATAATAATAGGTAATTTTACTTAAAGTATATGGTGGCTTTATTGCCAGTCATAGACTATCCTCCTGCAAAACTGTGGATTTTTTTGTTGTTGTTGAAATAGTCCTGCATAGCTGTAAGGAGCAGAAAAGATTGAATCTAAACTTTTAGCAGCATTTTAACTTAGAGGATAAATGAATTTCTAGAATTCCAGAAGAAAAAGTAAATGTCCATATGTATTTTAACTAAGACATTTTCATTAAGTTCCAGTTATTAACTGATATGAAATAAAAACAGAAAGATCTCTCTTAATGACTAAAATTTTATTCCACTTTTTTCTTAGCCTGTTCCACAAAGAAATGGCCCAATGATTCAGATTCTACCTAACTAGAATGCTCTGCATGTCTAGTCCATTTTTTCTCATATTATATTCAGAGTCCAACTCATTAAATATAGCCCACAAAGATTCCTTGCTCCAACAAATGAGACCAATCAGAAAAATTAGGAAAAGTTTCAGGGACTCCTGCACCTCTGAGGCCCATGAGAGGGTACAGTTTCTTCCCGAAATTAGCAACCAGGATCAAAGACCCTGGTTTTGAAAAAGACATGCATACACATATAAACACACCCTTAAAGTCTCACTCCCTCATAATAACCTCTTGTCACTTACCCTCATTTTATGTGTAGACCACAAGTAACATTTAGCTACGCTAGTTTAAACCAAAACAAAACAGACAAACAGCAACAACAAAGAAATGTGAAAGATTGACTATCCCAAAGGCCATACATGATATTCAAGTACATCCTGTTAGGGATGGTCTAAATGTGTTCATGGTCTTTGCTGGTGGCTTAGTGGTAAAGAAGCTGCCTGCCAGCACAGGAGATGCAGCAGACGTGGGTTCAATGCCTGGGTCAGGAAAATCCTCTGGAGAAAGAAATGGCAACCCACTCCAGTATTCTTGCCTGGGATATCCCATGGACCAAGGAGCTGAGCAGGCTACAGTCCATGCGGGTCTCAAAATTTGAGTCGGATGCAACTTAGTGACTCAACAACAAATATGTTGGTAGATGCTAAAAATACAGCCTTAAATATTTCAAAGTAAAATTGTCCACTCTCAATAGTTTTACAGTGCTGAAAATGGTTACTAATGAATGGGTGATCAAGTCAATAAATGAACCAACAATCAACAAAGGCAAAAATACATTAGACTAAGGGAAATTGCACTACTATGTAGAAAACTATAAACAATACTGCTTAGTTGAAAAAAAGACAAAATAGTACTTATCACAGTCTCAAAGAACTAACTTGTGTAAACAGTCAAAATGATGTTCAGGAAAGTGTGAGCATGAGCCATTGCTAGGGTAACCATACAGTCAGGTTTTCCTGAAATAGTACTGAATTCCTCAAATTGTGATGTGTATCAACCTTTCTTCCTCTCGCTCCAAGTTTGCATGTTTTTTTCACAAAGAGGGAGATATGATACCATGATGTAATCATATGATAGCAACAAAAAATATATTAATCAAATTTAAACTTTCATATTTCAATCAATTTTTCAGAAAGAAAATACAAACAAGTGGCTAATAGGGTAAGAAATGGGAAGCCTGGGGCCTTCTGGGACAGCCCTTCCCCCACATCCTCTGCTTTAGCTGTGCTCTGAAGTACTCAGTCAAGGCTATGGTTTTTCCTGTGGTCATGTATGGATGTGAGAGTTGGACTATAAAGAAAGTTGAGTGCCGAAGAATTGATGTTTTTGAACTGTGGTGTTGGAGAAGACTCTTGAGAGTCCCTTGGACTGCAAGGAGATCAAACCAGTCCATCCTAAAGGAAACCAGTCCTGGATATGCATTGGAAGGACTGATGTTGAAGCTGAAACTCCAATACTTTGGCCACCTGATGCAAAGAGCTGACTCATTTGAAAAGACCCTGATGCTGGGAAAGATGGAAGGCAGGAGGAGAAGGGGACGACATAGGATGAGATGGCTGGATGGCATCACCAACTCAATGGACATGGGTTTGGGTGGACTCAGGGAGTTGGTGCAGGGAGGCCTGGCATGCTGCGGTTCATGGGATCACAAACAGTCTGACACGACAGAGTGACTGAACTGAACTGAAGTACTCAAACAATAGTATTGGAGGCACATTTCCTGAGTTTTTCTGCACCTGTGAAAACTCCTCCCACCAAATGGAGATGTTAACTACCTGATGACTGTGAGCACATTGCCCCAGGCCTAAAAACTGATCATTTAACCACTGGGACTCCTATTACCTTATCATCAGCCAGTTACAGAACTGGCTTTATCTGGCTTTTTAAAGTGCTTTTTCTGAAACCCTTCAGGGAGTTCAGGTTTTTTGAGCAGGAGCCACCCTCCCAACCTCCTGCAGTAAAGCTTTCTGTACTCCAAACTCCACCGGTTCAGTTTATTTGGCCTCACTGTACATGATGCACATGAACTTGTGTTTACGATAGGAAGGATTGTCTTCATAAATTCAACTTTCTTTACTTAATGTTTTTTGCTTGGTGCACATTCAACCAAAATTTGACAAACTACCATACTCACAATGCTTTTGAGTTCTCACATACTTGATACAAAATTTTACTTTGCAAAACAAAGTTTAATGCCTCAAAATAAATTTAATTTGTAATTAAGACAAAATTTGATAACTAGAATACCTTATTTTATAATTTCCCAGTACAAAGAAGATTTTTTAAAGTTTAACTGTAATTTGAATACCTCCTACTAACACACCCAACAAGGTTTGTGTTGTTATGTAATTGCACAATAACTTGTAAAAGGACAATGTAAATTACTGTTTTTTTGTTTGATATGGTTTGATTTAATTTGTTATGTTTTTGCCAGAAGTGAGGCTTTCCCACAGTTAATCAAACTATGAAGCTTCAAAGTGGAATCCCCATGTTAAAAGTTCTCCTATTCAATTTAAGCGGGCTCTGCCTGGATTTGACAACATTTGCAAGCTAGAGAAGCTGCTTATGAATAAACACTAAGAACTGAGCACCCTAGAGACTCAGGAAACAGGAAATACTTGATTAACTGATCAGGGACTTTGCTTGTAGCTTTACTGCCTTTGTGCCTAAGAATTTATTCCTCTTTACACTCTTAAAATATTATTTTAGGATCCTGGGCTTAAACTGATACCATACATTATATTCCTATCTCATACTAAATCTGCATTCTTGATTATATACTGGCCCTGTGATGATATGTTTTAACATCTTTATTTTTAATACTTGTATTAACCACTAGATGGCAATATAATGCAAATTATTAATATAAGCCAGACAAAAAAGAAAGGACTAATTTTACTTGGTGAATTATTTCTCTAGCTTTTATTTTCTCACAATGTTTTCTTTAAATCTACATGTTTCATTCAAAAATTGGGCCCTGTTATTCATATTTATCATCCCCATCAAGTCCTTTAAATTATTATGCTAAAATATAGAAAACATTATCTTATATACAAAAAAATATTTTTGGGCTACTTGATCACAACAGGAATATTTGTGATTATTAATCTCAACATCATATGTAATGCAAAAAATAGTCATAATGTGTACCATAGCTACAGAAAAAAATTATATATGACTCTTCTTGAAAAAGAAAATGCATTTTTTGAGTTACCATATAGAGTCTATTTTTCAAAATAAATAAAAGGGAATAGGAATATCCTTTTCTATCCATGGCCGTACCACCCTGAATGCACCCAATCTTGTCTGATCTCGGAAGCTAAGCAGGGTCAGACCTGCTTAATACTTGGATGGGAGAATATCCTTTGCTTAAAACCTACTAAATATGATTTTATCTTTGCTAATTCCAAAGGCATTTTCTATGAGACAAATGCTTTGAGAATTGTGGGTCTGGATCTCAGACAGGACACTGAGGCAGGCTGTAGCCAGTTGAGAATAAAACTTCCATAGTCAGTGAGCTCCTCCTCCCATAAATCCTGCTCCCACACTGCCCCATGCAGTGAGGTTTGAATAAACTGATTGGTTTATCCACACAGTCTTAAAAATATATCTATGATGTTTATTTTCTCTTCAAAATATTCCCTGAATGTTCATTTTCACTTTATTTCACTGGTTTAAGAGTATTCAGAAAACTCAAGGAGATTTGTACAGGGTGAATTACCAGTAGTTCCACATATTTCAATGATCTTTCCAAAAAATCATGCTGGCAAATATAACCAGGGTTTCCCTGGTGGTTTATATGGTAAGGAATCTGCCTGCAATGCAGGAGGCCAGGTTTAATCTCTGGGCTGAGAAGATTCATGGAAGAAGGAAATGGCTACCCACACAAGTATTCTTGTCTGGAGAATTCCATGGATAGAGGAACCTGGCAGGCTACAGTCCATGGGGTCACAAAGAGTCAGACAAACTGACCCCTTCATGGGTCACAGCCTTGTCATGGCAAAGGGGCCTGGGTAGCTCAGTGAAGCTATGAACCATCTGGTGCAGGGCTACCCAAGACAGATGGGTCATAGCAAAGAGTTCTGACAAAATGTAGTCCACTGGAGGAGGGATGGGCAACCCACTGCAATACTCTTCCCTCAAGAACACCATGAACAATATGAAAAGGCAAAAAGATGACACTAAAAGATGACCCTCCCCACCCCACTTCCAGGTCAAAAGGTGTCCAATATGCTACTGTGGAAGAGCAGAGGGCAATTACTAATAGTTCCAGAAAGAATGAACCAGCTGGGCCAAAGCAGAATACATACACATACATAGCTGTGTATGCATCTGGTGGTGAAAGCAAAGTCCTAGGCTGTAAAGAACGATATTGCATAGGAACCTGGAGTGTTAGGTCCATGAATCAAGGCAAATTGGTCATAGTCAAGCAGGAGACAAGAGTGAACAGATACAAACACTATCACTCTAATGGCAAAAAGGGAAGAGAAACTAAAGAGCCTCTTGATGAGGGTCAAAGAGGAGAATGAAAACACTGGCTTGAAACTCAACATTCAAAAAGCTAAGATCATGGCATCCAGCCTCATCATTTCATGGTATAGAAGGGGGAAAAGTGGAAGCAGTGACATAGCCTATTTTCTTGGGCTCCCAAGTCACTGCAGATGGTGACTGCAGCCATGAAATGAACACTCTTGCTCCTTAGAAAGCTATGAAAAACTGAGACAGCATATTAAAAATCAGAGACATCACTTTGCCAGCAAAGATCCATATAGTCAAAGCTATGGTCTTTCGAATAGTCATGTATGGATGTGGGAGTTGGACTATAAAGAAGGCTGAGTGCTGAAGAATTGATCCTTTCAAACTGTGGTGTTGGACTCTTGAGAATTCCTTGGACTGCAAGGAGATCCAACCAGTCCATCCTAAAGGAAATCAGTCCTGAATATTCAACAGAAGGACTGATGATGAAACTCCAATACTTTAGCCACCTGATGTGAAGAATCAACTCATTGGAAAAGACCCTGATGCTGGGAAAGATTGAAGGCAGGAGGAGAAGGGGATGACAGAGGATGAGATGGTTGGATGGAATCAATGACTCAATTGACATGAGTTTGAGTAAACTCCAGGAGTTGGTGATGGACAGGGAGGATTGGTGTGCTACAGTCCATAGGGTCATAAAGAGTTGGATATGTCTTAGTGACTGGATAACAACAACAATAAATATAGCTGATTTTAGACAAAGAAAGGTGATAAAGCATAAGCAATAATAGAGACTCACATTTGGAAGAATAAACGTTCTTATTTATTGTAGGTCCTGTATCTCCTTATAATTCTGCTATATTTTTTGACTTTGGATTGACAGCTTATCCACTGTGGAAAGAAACTTTTGTCTGTAGTATCCACAATGTACACATAACATTTTCCAACATTTACACAAGTTAAATTTTATTTTTGTTTGCAAGAGTACCAATCTATTATGAAGTTCATCAAATTACATAATATCTTGACCATTTGGTAGAATTGTTTGTCTCTTTGGGTAATTTTGTGTTACTCAAATTAAAACATTCTGTATGTAAGATTTGGTCTCTTTGTGATCCATGGACTGTAGACTGACATATTCCTATGTCCATGGAATTGTCCAGGAAAGAATAATGAAGTGGATTGCCAGTCCCTTCTCCAGGAGTTCTTCCCGACCCAAGGATTGAATTCACATTTCCTGCATTGCAGGCAGATTCTTTGCTATCTGAATCATCAGGGAAATCTGGACATAAGGCTTTGGGCAAGTTTCTCATTCTTAAGATTAAAGGATTCTATTTTGCCTATCTGTAAAAATTGAAATGATAATATTTAAATTATGCAATTTTTTATTTTTTACTTTATTTTACTTTACAATACTGTATTGGTTTTGGCATACATGACATGAATCCACCACGGGTGTACATGAGCTCCCAAACATGAACCACCCCTCCCACCTCCCACCCCACATCATCCCGCTGGATCATCCCTGTGCACCAGCCCCAAGCATCCTGCATCCTGCATCGAACATAGACTGGTGATTCGTTTCTTACATGATATTATACATGTTTCAATGCCTTTCTCCCAAATCATCCCACCCTCTCCCTCTCCCTCAGAGTCCAAAAGTCCACTCTACACATCTGTGTCTCTTTTGCTGTCTTGCATACAGGGTCATCATTACCATCTTTCTAAAGTCCATATATATGTGTTAGTATACTGTATTGGTGTTTTTCTTTCTGGCTTAATTCACTCTGGATAATCGGCTCCAGTTTCATCCATCTCATTAGAACTGATTCAAATGTATTCTTTTTAATGGTTGAGTAATACTCCATTGTGTATATGTACCACAGCTTTCTTATCCATTCATCTGCTGGTGGACATCTAGGTTGTTTCCATGTCGTGGCTATTATAAACAGTGCTGTGATGAACATTGGGGTACATGTGTCTCTTTCAATTCTGGTTTCCTCGGTGTATATGCCCAGCAGTGGGATTGCTGGGTCATAAGGCAGTTCTATTTGCAATTTTTTAAGGAATCTCCACATTGTTCTCCATAGTGGCTGTACTAGTTTGCATTCCCACCAACAGGGTAAGAGGGTTCCCTTTTCTTCACACCCTCTCCAGCATTTATTGCTTGTAGACTTTTGGATCGCAGCCATTCTGACTGGTCTGAAGTAGTACCTCATTGTGGTCTTGATTTGCATTTCTCTAATAATGAGTGACATTGAGCATCTTTTCATGTGTTTGTTAGCCATCCGTATGTCTTCTTTGGAGAAATGTCTATTTAGTTCTTTGGCCCATTTTTTGATTGGGTAGTTTATTTTTCTGGAATTGAGCTGCATAAGTTGCTTGTATATTTTTGAAATTAGTTGTTTGTCAGTTGCTTCACTTGCTATTATTTTCTCCCATTCAGAAGGCTGTCTTTTCACCTTGCTTATAGTTTCCTTTGTTGTGCAGAAGCTTTTAATTTTAATTAGATCCCATTTGTTTATTTTTGCTTTTATTTCCAGAATTCTGGGAGGTAGATCATAGAAGATCCTGCTGTGAATTATGTCAGAGAGGAGTTTTATAGTTTCTGGTCTTATGTTTAGATCTTTAATCCATTTTGAGTTTATTTTTGTGTGTAGTGTTAGAAATGATCTAGTTTCATTCTTTTACAAGTGGTTGGCCAGTTTTCCCAGCACCACTTGTTAAAGAGATTATCTTTAATCCATTGTATATTCTTGCCTCCTTTGTCAAAGATAAGGTGTCCATATGTGTATGGATTTATCTCTGGGCTTTCTATTTTGTTCCATTGATTTATATTTCTGTCTTTGTGCCAGTACCATACTGTCTTGATGACTGTGGCTTTGTAGTAGAGCCTGAAATCAGGCACGTTGATTCCTCCAGTTCCATTCTTCTTTCTCAAGATTGCTTTGGCTATTCGAGGTTTTTTGTATTTCCATACAAATCTTGAAATTATTTGTTCTAGTTCTGTGAAAAATACTGCTGGTAGCTTGATAGGGATTGCATTGAATCTGTAGATTGCTTTGGGTAGTATACTCATTTTCACTATATTGATTCTTCCAATCCATGAACATGGTATATTTCTCCATCTATTAGTGTCCTCTTTGATTTCTTTCATCAGTGTTTTATAGTTTTCTATATATAGGTCTTTAGTTTCTGTAGGTAGATATATTCCTAAGTATTTTATTCTTTTTGTTGCAATGGCAAATGGAATTGTTTCCTTAATTTCTCTTTCTATTTTCTCATTATTAATGTATAGCAATGCAAGGGATTTCTGTGTGTTGATTTTATATCCTGCAAATTTACTATAGTCATTGATTAGCTCTAGTAATTTTCTGGTGGAGTCTTTAGGGTTTTCTATGTAGAGGATCATGTCATCTGCAAACAGTGAGAGCTTTACTTCTTCTTTTCCAATTTGGGTTCCTTTTATTTCTTTTTCTGCTCTGATTGCTGTGACCAAAACTTCCAGAACTATGTTGAATAGTAGCAGTGAAAGTGGGCACCCTTATCTTGTTCCTGACTTTAGGGGAAATGCTTTCAATTTTTCACCATTAAGGATAATGTTTGCTGTGGGTTTGTCATATATAGCTTTTATTATGTTGAGGTATGTTCCTTCTATTCCTGCTTTCTGGAGATTTTTTTATCATAAATGGATGTTGAATTTTGTCAAAGGCCTTCTCTGCATCTATTGAGATAATCATATGGCTTTTATTTTTCAATTTGTTAATGTGGTGTATTACATTGATTGATTTCTGGATATTGAAGAATCCTTGCATCCCTGGGATAAAGCCCACTTGGTCATGGTGTATGCTCTTTTTAATGTGTTATTGGATTATGATTGCTAGAATTTTGTTGAGGATTTTTGCATCTATGTTCCTCAGTGATATTGGCCTGCAGTTTTCTTTTTTTGTAGCATCTTTGTCAGGTTTTGAAATTAGGGTGATGGTGGCCTCATAGAATGAGTTTGGAAGTTTCCCTTCCTCTGCAATTTTCTGGAAGAGTTTGAGTAGGATAGGTGTTAGCTGATCTCTAAATTTTTGGTAGAATTCAGCTGTGAAGCCATCTGGACCTGGGCTTTTGTTTGCTGGAAGATTTCTGATTACAGTTTCAATTTCCGTGCTTGTGATGGGTCTGTTAAGATTTTCTATTTCTTCCTGGCTCAGTTTTGGAAAGTTGTACTTTTCTAAGAATTTGTCCATTTCTTCCACGTTGTTCATTTTATTGGCATATAATTGCTGATAGTAGTCTCTTATGATCCTTTGTATTTCTGTGTTGTCTGTTGTGATCTCTCCATTTTCATTTCTAATTTTATTGATTTGATTTTTCTCCCTTTGTTTCTTGATGAGTCTGGCTAATGGTTTGTCAATTTTATTTATCCTTTCAAAAAACCAGCTTTTGGATTTGTTGATTTTTGCTATGGTCTCATTTGTTTCTTTTGCATTTATTTCTGCCCTAATTTTTAAGATTTCTTTCCTTCTACTAACTCTGGGGCTCTCCATTTCTTCCTTTTCTAGTTGCTTTAGGTGTAGAGTTAGGTTATTTATTTGACTTTTTTCTTGTTTCTTGAGGTATGCCTGTATCGCTATGAACTTTCCTCTTAGCATTGCTTTTATAGTGTCCCACAGGTTTTGGGTTGTTGTGCTTTCATTTTCATTTGTTTCTATGCATATTTTGATTTCTTTTTTTATTTCTTCTGTGATTTGTTGGTTATTCAGAAGCGTGTTGTTCAGCCTCCATATTTTGGAATTTTTAGTAGTTTTTCTCCTGTAATTGAGATCTAATCTTAATGCATTATGGTCAGAAAAGATGCTTGGAATGATTTCAATTTTTTTGAATTTATCAAGGTTAGATTTATGGCCCAGGATGTGATCTATCCTGGAGAAGGTTCCGTGAGCACTTGAGAAAAAGGTGAAATTCATTGTTTTGGGGTGAAATGTCCTATAGATATCAATTAGGGCTAACTGATCTATTGTATCATTTAAAGTTTGTGTTTCTTTGTTAATTTTCTGTTTAGTTGATCTGTCCATAGGTGTGAGTGGGATATTAAAGTCTCCCACTATTATTTTGTTATTGTTAATTTCCCCTTTCATGCTTGTTAGCATTTGTCTTACATATTGTGATGCTCCTATGTTGGGTGCATATATATTTATAATTGTTATATCTTCTTCTTGGATTGATCCTTTGATCATTATGTAGTGGCCTTCTTTGTCTCTTTTCACAGCCTTTGTTTTAAAGTCTATTTCATCGGATATGAGTATTGCCACTCCTGCTTTCTTTTGGTCTCTATTTGCATGATATATCTTTTTCCAGCCCTTCACCTTCAGTCTGTATGTGTCCCTTGTTTTGAGGTGGGTTTCTTGTAGGCAGCATATATAGGGGTCTTGTTTTTGTGTCCATTCAGCCAGTCTTTGTCTTTTGGTTGGGGCATTCAACCCATTTATGTTTAAGGTAATTATTGATAAGTATGATCCTGTTGCCATTTACTTTATTGCTTTGAGTTCGAGTTTATACACACTTTTTGTGTTTCCTGTCTAGAGAATATCCTTTAGAATTTGTTGGAGAGCTGGTTTGGTGGTTGTGAATTCTCTCAGCTGTTGCTTGTCTGTAAAGCTTTTGATTTCTCCTTCGTATTTGAATGAGATCCTTGCTGGGCACAGTAATCTGGGCTGTAGGTTATTTTCTTTCATCACTTTAAGTATGTCTTGCCATTCCCTCCTGGCCTGAAGAGTTTCTATTGAAAGATCAGCTGTTATCCTTATGGGAATCCCCTTGTGTGTTATTTGTTGTTTCTCCCTTGTTGCTTTTAATATTTGTTCCTTGTGTTTGATCTTTGTTAATTTGATTAATATGTGTCTTGGGGTGTTTCGCCTTGGGTTTATCCTATTTTAACTCTCTGGGTTTCTTGGACTTGGGTGATTATTTCCTTCCCCATTTTAGGGAAGTTTTCAACTAATATCTCCTCAAGGATTTTCTCATGGTCTTTCTTTTTGTCTTCTTCTTCTGGGACTCCTATAATTTGAATGTTGGAGCGTTTCATATTGTCCTGTAGGTCTCTGAGGTTGCCCTCATTTCTTTTAATTCATTTTTCTTTTTTCCTCTCTGATTCATTTATTTCTACCATTCTATCTTCTATTTCATGAATCCTATCTTCTGCCTCCTTTTTTCTACTATTTGTTGCCTCCAGAGTGTGTCTGATCTCATTTATTGCATTGTTCATTATATATTGACTCTTTCTAATTTCTTCTAGGTCCTTGTTAAACCTTTCTTGCATCTTCTCAATCCTTGTCTCCAGGCTATTTATCTGTGATTCCATTTTGATTTCAAGATTTTGGATCATTTTCACTATCAATATTTGGAATTCTTTCTCAGGTAGATTCCCTATCTCTTCCTCTTTGGTTTGGTTTGGTTTGCTGGGCATTTCTCCTGTTCCTTTACCTGCTGAGTATTCCTCTGTCTCTTCATCTTGGTTATATTTCTGTGTTTGGGTGGCCTTTCTATATTCTGGGAATTTGTGGAGTTCTCCTTATTATGGAGTTTCCTCACTGTGGGTGGAGTTGTATCAGTGGCTTGTCAAGGTTTCTTGGTTAGGGAGGCTTGTGTTGGAGTTCTGGTGGGTGGAGCTGGGTTTCTTCTCTCTGGAGTGCAATGGAGTGACCAGTAATGGGTTATGAGATGTCAAAGGTTTTGGAGTAACTTTGAACTGCCTGTATATTGAAGCTCAGGGGTGTGTTCCTATGTTGCTGGAGAATTTGTGTGGTATGTCTTGCTTTGGAACTTGTTGGCCCTTGGGTAGTGCTTGGTTTCAGTGTATGTATGGAGGCATTTGATGATCTCCTATTGAATAATGTTCCCTGGATTCAAGAGTTCTCTGATGTTCTCAAGATTTGGACTTAAGCCTCCTGCTTCTGGTTTTCAGTTTCATTTTTATGGTAGCCTCAAGATTTCTCCATCTATACAGCACCGATGATAAAACATCTAGGTTAAAGATGAAAAGTTTCTCCACATTGAGGGACACCCAGAGAGGTTCACTTAGTTACATGGAGAAGAGAAGAGGTAGGGGATAGTTAGAGGTGACTGGAATGAGATGAGGTGGGATCGAAAGAGGAGAGAGCAAGCTTGCCAATATTCACTTCCTTATGTGCACTCCACAGTCTGGACCACTCAGAGGTGTTCACAGAGTTATACAGGGAAGAGGAGAGGGAGGAAATAGACAGAGGTGGCCAGGAGGATGAAAGAGGGAAATGAAAAGGAGAGAGACAGATCCAGCCAGTAACCAGTTCCTTAAGTGTTCTCCCCTGTCTGGAACACACAGAAATTCACAGAGTTGGATAGAGAAGAGAAGGGGGAGAGAAGAGACAGAGGCCACCTGGTGGAGAAAAAGGAGAGTCCAAAGGAGGAGAGAGTGGTCAAGCCAGTAATCTTGCTCTCAGGTAAAATTGGTTAGTGAAGTTTGGGTTTTTAAATGTACAAAATTGACAACAAAAACCGAAAAGCAAAGATTAAAAATCTAGAGTAGAGGTTGTATTTTCAAAAATACAATATTAAAGAAAAGAAGAAGAAGAAAGAGAACAACAACAACAAAAAAAAAACAAAGCCACAAGAATTATTAAAAAAATAACAACAACCACACAAAGACTATACATGGCGTTTTCTTTAAAAAAAATAGGTTGCTTTTTTTTTGAAAAGTAATAGTAGGTTATAGAAATAAAAATTAAAGGAGAAATAGAGGACTTAACAATTTTAAAAAGTTAGAAAAAAAAAGAAGAAAAAGAAGAGAAGAAAAAACAACCACACAACAACATCAACAAAAGACAAAAAAAAAAAAAGGAAAAACAAACAAACATACAAACAAAAAAGAATGATTGTAAAAATAGTAAAGATATATCTGCCCCTTTCTCTGGTGTTGTGGGCAGTGTGGGGTCAGTTCCAAGGCGGTTCCCTCTGTTTAACTTCTTCTGTTTGCTGGTCTCTTCAGTGTCTGATTTCCGTCCTGACACGGTGGGGTGGTGGACACTTTTTTTTAGGCTCACTTGTTCAGTCGCGCTGTGAGGAGGGGGGGATGCTGCAAACAAATAACACTGCCGTGTGCACACAGTGTCGCAGCCCCGCTGGGCCTGCCCCTGCTCGCAGTGCACAAACCGCTCCAGCTTTACGATGCTCCGCCGGGAACCGTCTGAGGCCAGCCCTAGGCTGCATGCACCTCCCCGGTCTAAGCCGCTCAGGTTCAGCGCTCAGGTAGCCTTCAGAGGCGCAGATTCAGTTGGGACTGCGTTTTGTGCCCTTCCCAAGACTGAGTAGCTCAGTGTGTGGCGAGCGCGGTTGCTGCGACTTGTCGCCTTTCCCATCTCTGCTGCTCAGTTTTCTGGGTGTACCTCTGGCACCCCTTGAGAGGGGGATGGTGACTGTCCAGAACCCCCAGAAGTCTTAGCAAAGAAGCCTGCTTGCAGTTTGGTAGGTAAAGTCTCTCTGGGGCTGCGATTGCCCCTTTCCAGCCCTTACAGCTCTGGCTGCCTGTCCCCGGCGGGGGATGTTCTGCAGCCGGCTAGTTCTGTTCCGCCCTTTGTTCTGTACATGGTCCTGGCGGTGTCTTATGTTCGAGCTTTTCATGTGGTAGCTATCCCACAGTCTGGTTTGCTAGCCCAAGTTAGTTGGTTCTGGTTACGTGCAGGGCGTTCCTGCCTGATTCTTAAAAGCACTGCAGCCCCCACCTCCCGGGCCTCCTTGCCCTGCCCCCACTTGCTAGTGGCGGATGCAGACGTCTGCTCTGCTTTTCCGCTGGGGGAGTTACTGTTGGGCTTGCAATCTGTTGCTTTTAATTATTTATTTATTTTTCCTTCCTGTTATGTTGCCCTCTGTGCTTCCAAGGCTTGCCACAGACTGGGCAGGGAGAGTGTTTCCTGGTATTTGGAAACCTCTCTTCTTAAGCTCCCCTTTCTGGGACGGGATTCCCTTCCTGGGACAGAGCTCCCTCCTCACCTCCTTTGTCTCTTTTTTCATCTTTTGTATTTTTTCCTACCTGTTTTTGAAGTCAATGATCTGCTTTTCTGGGTGCCTAATGTCCTCTGCCAGCATTCAGAAGTTGTCTTGTGGAGTTTGCTCAGCGTTGAAATGTTCTTTTGATGAATTTGTGAGGGAGAAAGTGGTCCTATTCCTCCGCCATCTTAGGACCGCCCCCCTAAATTATGAAATTGTGAGGAGTCAGTGAATTAGTACACAGATTAGTTCTTAAAAACTTAGATTCTCATTGCCCTGTGTCTTTCTTCCACACTCCTCACCACACTTTTACTTATTCTGATTATAGGTTTTAAAACACTGTTTCATTCTCTATTTCCTCAAAATATACTCTTTTAGGGCAGAGGCTCTAGCTTATCTATATTTCTATCTACTGTACATTGCACATCAGTTCAGTTCAGTTCATTTCATCTCAGTCACTCAGTTGTGTCCAGCTCTTTGCGACCCCATGAATCGCAGCATGCCAGGCCTCCCTGCCCATCACCAACTCCCGGAGTTCACTGAGACTAATGTCCATCGAGTCACTGATGCCATCCAGCCATCTCATCCTCTGTTGTCCCCTTCTCCTCCTGCCCCCAATCCCTCCCGGCATCAGAGTCTTTTCCAATGAGTCAACTCTTCTCATGAGGTGGCCAAAGTACTGGAGTTTCAGCTTTAGCATCATTCCTTCCAAAGTAATCCCAGGGCTGATATCCTTCAGAATGGACTGGTTGGATCTCCTTGCAGTCCAAGGGACTCTCAAGAGTCTTCAATACTACAGTTCAAAAGCATCAATTCTTCAGCACTCAGCCTTCTTCACAGTCCAACTCTCACATCCATACATAGCCTTGACTAGACGGACTTTAGTCAGCAAAGTAATGTCTCCGCTTTTGAATATGCTATCTAGGTTGGTCATAACTTTTCTTTCAAGGAGTAAGCGTCTTTTAATTTCATGGCTGTGGTCACCATCTGCAGTGATTTTGGAGCCCCCAAAAAATAAAGTCTGACACTGTTTCCACTGTTTCCCCATCTATTTCCCATGAAGTGATGGGAACGGATGCCATGATCTTTGTTTTCTGAATGTTGAGCTTTAAGCCAATTTTTTCACTCTCCTCTTTCACTGTCATCAAGAGGCTTTTTAGCTCCTCTTCACTTTCTGCCATAAGGGTGGTGTCATCTGCATATCTGAGGTTATTGATATTTCTCCCGGCAATCTTGATTCCAGCTTGTGTTTCTTCCAGTCCAGTGTTTCTCATGATGTACTCTGCATATAAGTTAAATAAGCAGGGTGACAATAGACAGCCTTGATGTACTCCTTTTCCTATTTGGAACCAGTCTGTTGTTCCATGTCCAGTTCTAATTGTTGCTTCCTGACCTCCATACAGATTTCTCAAGAGGCAAGTTAGATGGTCTGGTATTCCCATCTCTTTCAGAATTTTCCACAGTTTCTTGTGATCCACACAGTCAAAGGCTTTGGCATAGTCAATAAAGCAGAAATAGATGTTTTTCTGGAACTCTCTTGCTTTTTCCATGATCCAGCAGATGTTGGCAATTTGATCTCTGGTTCCTCTGCATTTTCTAAAACCAGCTTGAACATCAGGAAGTTCACGGTTCACGTATTGCTGAAGCCTGGCTTGGAGAATTTTGAGCATGACTTTACTAGAGTGTGAGAAGAGTGCAATTGTGCAGTAGTTTGAGCATTCTTTGGCATTGCCTTTCTTTGGAATTGGAATGAAAACTGACCTTTTCCAGTCCTGTGGCCACTGCTGAGTTTTCCAAATTTGCTGGCATATTCAGTGCAGCATTTTCACAGCATCATCTTTCAGGATTTGAAACAGCTCAACTGGAATTCCATCACCACCACTAACTTTGTTCATAGGGATGCTCTAAGGCCCACTTGACTTCACATTTCAGGATGTCTGGCTCTACATGAGTGATCACACCATCGTGATTATATGGGTCATGGCACATAGCAGATATTAAATATGTTGATGAAAAAAAGGTATATGATCAGTGAACATTGCTCCTAATTTGTGCTCAAAATAAAATGTTAATATATGCTCCCATTTACATTGAAACCAGAGAAGGCAATGGCACCCCACTCCAGTACTCTAGCCTGGAAAATCCCATGGACAGAGGAGCCTGGTGGGCTGCCATCTATGGGGTCGCACAGAGTCGGACACGACTGAAGTGACTTAACAGTAACAGTAACAGTCACATTGAAATGGAGCAGGACCCTACAGTCCTCCCCCGACCCACACCCCACCCCCACCATGCCTTCTGCCTACCTTTTGTCTATGGAAAACTTTAGTCAAGGAATAAACTTAATCAGAGAAGTAAGAAATGCTGAAACAAAGGCAAAGAATCAAAGGAGACTAAATAATAATAATGTAATCTCTAAGGATAGTCAAAGACCTTGAGTTCTTTCTCATGGGCTATAGATAATATTCTGAGCCATATGCTGTAAGCTGCCTTATAACTACTAAAATACTAAGTGAAAGAAGTTAACTATATGACAACCAAACTGTACCCAGCATATGAGCTGCCATAATTCTGAGAATTGGCCAAAAAGAAGTGGGAACACACCAACCCTGGAACTGAAGATTAACTGTACCTAAAACAATCAAGATAACTCTGGTCAGACCACTGATGACCAATTTGAAGATGACTATCAGAGATGACTACTATTTCTGCATGTAGCCATCTACCCCCACTCTGTCTATAAAAGCTCTCACCCCCTGCTTCTTGGGGAGGGGAGTCTGCCTTTGAACAGATGTCCGCCCCCCTGCCTGCATCCCCCTCCGCCAGTTGCCAGCATCAGAAATAAAGCAAACTTTCCTTTCCACCAATCTGGCCTGTTTATTGGCTTTTGAACAGTGAGCAGCTGGACACTTTCGGTAATAGCATCACAATATAACATTATCTGATTTACAGTGTTACTTGGGTAATTCATTTAATACACAAAATATAATCTATTTTATTCTATGCTTGCATTTCTATTATCTTTTTAGCCTTTATTGACATTTATCTTGAAGGAACAACAATAAATGCTCAAAATATTTTAAAAATCTGTTCATATCAAGTTGTTTGGAAAATAACTTTATTTATGTTGGAACTTGGGACTTCCCTGGTTGCTCAGGGGTAAAGGACCCTCCTGCAATGCAGGAGCCACAGGAGACCCTTCCCTGGGTCAGGAAGATCCCCTGGAAGAGAGAATAGCAACCCACTCCAGAATTCTTGACCAGAGAATCCCGTGGATAGAGGAGCCTGGCAGGCTACAGTGTCACAACTGAAGCAACTTTGCACACAAACATGCATGTTGAAACTTATATGTATTTATCTTGGGAACGTGAGGCATAATTGGAAGTGTTCCAATCACTTCTCTGGTTCACTCAGATGAAACTTTTTATATACAAATACCTATTTTTATAAGTAGTATGAAATGTTTCCACTTAGAGTGTAGAAAACACAACATATTGCAGGCACCTTTCCCTTTTTCTTTTTTTTTTTTTTTTTAACATTTCAGAGTTGTATTGTACTGCACTAAAGAAACAGCAGGATGGTTATACAATGTTCTCTCATTCAATCTGGAAAATCTAAAGTACTTGCAAATTCTTAAGAACACCTTTACCATCCAATTAGAACCATAAGGATAACAACCGATTTCTTAACAAGCAACGCCTTACAGATAAAAGCACATTTAAAATAGCTTTAAATGCACTATTC
Organism: Oryx dammah; assembly: GCF_014754425.2. Taxonomy (NCBI): domain Eukaryota; kingdom Metazoa; phylum Chordata; class Mammalia; order Artiodactyla; family Bovidae; genus Oryx; species Oryx dammah. The sequence continues at coordinate 101,321,793 of NW_024070213.1, forward strand.
TCAAATAATTCAGCATATGTATTTATTTCATGTTCACTGTACAAAAGCAAGTATATTACTTTGATGGAAATAAGGGAAATGTTTTATTCATGTAACATAGAGGGATAATATTCAAGTCAAAGAGAATGAAAACCTCACTCTTTATTTTTGTTACTATATCTGAGACAGGCTGGAACCTGAAATCCTTTAATGCAATGCTTACTCATAGACAAACATGTCCTTGAGGTACAAAATACAAAGAAACTGAGGGATTAAAATAACTGCAGGTGTGTGCAGATGGAGCAAGTAATGAACAACCTACAGAAAGGCCAAAACCCAACTGCCATTTGGGAGCTGTCTGGAGCAAAAGCAGGGTACTGCTCATGCCCCCTGCACAAGCACCACAAAAGACATGGGCTGACCACCTACCCCACCTCCCCAGCCCAACGCACAGATCTACCTCCACTGTTACCCCTTTAATGGACCATATCCCCACCCCTCTGAGAGCAAGCAAGGGACCTGTTACTTGTTCTTGCTGCCTTGTGCTGCAGCATGAGTCCCAGTAGTCTTGCCTGAATTCCTCCTCTAGATTCCCATTGCTTAAAGAGTTCAAGAACCCAGGCCAGTTTGTTAACATATCCATATATAATTATCTACATGACAGATGAGGAAACTCAATAAAGTTTCCCACACATCAGACACATATATTCAGGTCATCAGAAGCACCTGATATCTACAACTAGTATATAGTTAGATGACATTTCAATAAAACCAGAATGAGCCCTATGAATTCCAATCAACAAAAGCTTCCAATGAACTAAGGACAGTCCATAATGGATTCAATAATTCAGAGAATTATGGCAGTTCTGTAAGATGTGCAAGTTCAAACCTGCCAACACTAGAATTAATCATTTTATATTAATTTGTGTGTAGTTCCATTTAAATTGTTTATCCCAGTATAATATATGAAACTAGTCTTTCTATAACCAAAAAATGCAGACATATTTTTTAAAATATAGGGTCATTTCTTAAAGTACCTTTTGGATTCCATAGGCTACTAATGGAAATAGGATCTTGATGGATAGAATTCATTCAGGAGCTTTTTGCATGCAGTGAGTCTGAGTGAACTCCGGGAGTTGGTGATGGACAGGGAGGCCTGGCGTGCTGCGATACATGGGGTCGCAAAGAGTTGGACACGACTGAGCGACTGAACTGAACTGTTAACTAGACCCCCTCAATTTTTTTTTAATTGTGCCATGCAGGCTGTGGGATCTTAGTTCCAAAACCTAGACTTGAGAGCTATGAGTCCTAACCACTGGACAACCAGGGAATTCCCTGGACCAATTCTGTATGTTTCTCTAAGAGCTCATAAAAACATAGACTGTGCCACATAGGTAGATGAGATGGTTGGATGGCATCACTGACTCAGTGAACATGAGTTTGAGCAAATTCCAGGAGATAGTGAAGGACAGGGAAGCCTGGCCTGCTGCAGTCCATGGGGTCACAAAGAGTAGGACACGACTTAGTGACTGAACAGAAACAACAACATAGGCGTTAAAAACATGCTAGAAGATAAAAATCTAACTTGTGCCATCCTTCTAACTTTATGTTAGAATATCTACATTCTTGGTGGAACCCACATTCATGCATGCAATCTCCCTAAAACTGAGTTCCTCTGCCAAGTTTATGATTAACTTCTCCATCCAAAATGTTATTTCTTTTCATGTCTGATACCTGTTCTCCTTAAGATTGAGGAGAATAAAAGAAAAGCGGGGATTGATAGAGAGCAGGACCCTGTGGGACCCTCCTGGGCATGAAAGCCTTCCTGTGTCCCGCATTTCTTGTTTGTAAGAAAAGGCTTTCAGCCTCCTGGACCGTCCAAAGGGCAGTTCAAACAGTCACAGTTAGGAGAGTGAGGGAATTAAAAAAGAAAAAGTAGTGCAGGGATGGGTCCTGTGTGGTCAACCACACACTAGTGTTGGGAGAAACCGATTAAAGAAGAGGTATGTGGTCAAATGAGTTTGGTTAATGCTGTGTTCTGTGCGGTGCTCAGTTGTGTCCGGCTCTTTCCAACCTCATGGACTGTAGTCCTCCAGGCTCCTCTGCCCATGGGATTATCCAGGCGAGAATACTTCTCTTTCCCACAGCGAAGTTAAGCAATCTTTTTAAAAATCAAAATTATTGCAAAAATTCACAATGAACTATATAGCAACACTTTGAATAAAGCAGGATGCAGTGCTACAAAATATATATATATATTTATCATGTGAACTCTAATGCATGCATGCATGTTAAGTCACTTTCACTTGTGTCTGACTCTTTGGGACCCCATGCACTGTAGCCCACCAGGCTCCTCTGTCCATGGGATTCTCCATACAAGAATACTGGAAAGGGTTGTCATTTCCTTCTCCAGGGGATCTTCCCAACCCAGGGATCGAACATGCTTCCCTTATGTCTCCTACATTGGCAAGTGGCTTAGGCTGTATAGCCAGTGTATGTGTAGGACTCTGTTTCTGACTGAACTTATCAATTTAAAGAAGTTTTGTCATCATTCAAAAGTAAAACTGTATTTGATAGAATACTTGTCACAGAATTATTTTGCAACTATAGTCAATGTCAGCAAATTATCAGGTCACACCAATCTAGAGGTAAAACTTGAGTTACTTTTTCTTTTTTACAAAATATTCAAATAGTCCCGAATGTAGTATATTCAATTTTCCTTTTGATAAAAAATTTTGACACATAAAGTTTCTCTCATTGAGACACAGAAGTGGAAGTAAATGCAGCCTTCCTTCACGTTTCTGAATTGACACAAATTCTTTCATTTCCTTTGTAAAACCATGAAGACTCCTATTTCTCTCTAAATTTAGGACTTCCTTTCTGATATTAAGGACATAGACAGTACCCTACTGAGTGTATCATTCTGCTTAATCTAACATAGATGCAGAGCTAGAATGTATCTAGGAATTATTCATAAGCTTTTAGAATTAGCCTGGAGGACAGAGCAGGCAATACAAGCAGGCTGGCCTGGTGTCAGCCCACTGGAAGGTGGGTAACCTCCATCACTTATATGCTAGAGGGAGAATTCCACACTGGCCCTTGCCAGCACCACTGACAACATGACAAAATGAGTTCTCCAAAATGACTGTTGCCAGCTCCTCTGTCCCTAACATCTCCATCCCCAGAGGGAGTCCCAGGTGCCTTATGTCTCCCTGGGAGGCTTTCCCAGATCAGCAAGTGAATGGGACCCAGGCTGCTTAAAAGTGAAAGCAAAGTCACTCAGGCTTGTCCAACTCTTTGCAACCCCATGGATTGTAGCCTACCATGCTCCTCCATCCATGGGATTTCCCAGGCAAGAGTGCTGAAGTGGATTGCCATTTCCCTCTTCAGAGGATCTTCCCAAACCACAGGTCGAACCCGGATCTCCCACATTGTAGGCAGACCCTTTACCATTTGAGCCACCCAGGCTGCTTGTAAACTACCAACTCTACATTGGACCTGAAGTGTGTGAAATTTTCTGCACACCCTTTAAGAGAGGCGCCTCTGTTTTTCTATAAGCCTCTGGTTTTCTGGAATGGAAACCCATATGGTTTTCAAAGCCAGACCTTCCAGAGCTGATCTTCTTGATACAGAACAGCTGGGCTGGGGAGCCCACTATAGGTTTCTCGGGTAGGATCTCTCCAGTTGTGGTATTCTTTTCATTGGTAGTCACCCATCCCGGGATACGGATGCTGACCATATCATATCTCTGCTCCTTCTACCCATGTATTGTGAAAGTGAAAGTCACTCTGTTGGGTTGGACTCTCTGTGACCCCATGGACCCCATGTAAGTTCATGGAATTCTCTAGGCCAGAATACTAGAGTGGGTAGCCTTTCCCTCCTCCAGGGGATCATCCCTTCTCTATGTCTTTAGCTGTGGAATATCTTTTCTGCGAGTCTTCATGTAGTTCTCTTAGTTACTCTGTGAATACTGGTGTGCTGGCAAAAGGAGGTGAGTACAGAGTCTTCTTGCTTTGCCATCTTGGCTCTTCAACATATATCTTCTTTGTTGATGTGGCTATATGCCGGGGTCCAGCTCCAGTGGATCCAGGGAATTCGAAGCAGGGACGGCGTTGGCGAGGGAAATACTTATTTATTTATTAACATAAGATTAGATTAGGAAGAAATAGTATAGTAGGAAAATTAAGTGGAGAAAAGAGGCTGATTAACTTGGTTTATGTGGGAAACCAATAAAGTTCCAGACAAGGAGCTTGCACCATCTACATTAGGCCACCAGCACCCGTTTGAATATCAGAGAGTGCCCCGCCTTGGGCTCTCTCTCTTACGGATCTTAAAAGCCAGGACAAGTAAGTAGACATGGTGAGCCTCCACGTTCCAAGGGGTCAGCCTGAAAAGAAGTGAAGAGGAGACACGGGGGAAACCAGTCCTTCCAATGACTGGCCCTGCCTCTATTGTCTAGAAAGGCCTTTTATACCTTTTTGATTGTACATAGAGATCAATGGGTAATACAAAATTATGTAGCGTTAGCAGCCCAGACTCTTTCTGTATATCTTTTTGTATACAAAAGGTCTCAGGTTATTTACATTATCTTCTGGCCAAGAGGCTTGCTAACACTTTTTGGCTCTCTTCCCTTAATGAATGTTAATTTCCTTTCCCCTGAAGTGTTTTTCTTTAATCTGCATCTCCTTAAAGCACTAAAGTTACAACTCTATAGAACAAAGGCACAGTAGGTTATAACAAAGAAGGTACTTAACTCAAAGATCTAATGTTGCTACTTGTTTTTTCTATATACCAACTATATCAACAAGTAAAAGATATGGAAATTTGGCAGCAAGTATTGGCTCAACAAATGAAACCTTTAATCAGTCCTATTCTAATGATTTTGACTCCTCAGAAGCCCCTACATTCCTAGGATGTTTTAAGCTTCCTGTGCCTCCTGAAGTCAGTTCAGTTCAGTTCAGTCGCTCAGTCATGTCTGACTCCTTGCGACCCCATGAATTGCAGCACGCCAGGCCTCCCTGTCCATCACCATCTCCCGGAGTTCACCCAGACTCATGTCCATCAAGACCGTGATGCCATCCAGCCATCTCATCCTCTGTTGTCCCCTTCTCCTCCTGCCCCCAATCCCTCCCAGCATCAGGGTCTTTTCCAATGAATCAACTCTTCGCATGAGGTGGCCAAAGTACTGGAGTTTCAGCTTTAGCATCATTCCCTCCAAAGAAATCCCAAGGCTGATCTCCTTTAGAATGGACTGGTTGGATCTCCTTGCAGTCCAAGAGACTCTCAAGAGTCTTCTCCAACACCACAGTTCAAAAGCATCAATTATTTGGCGCTCAGCCTTCTTCACAGTCCAACTCTCACATCCCTACATGACCACTGGAAAAACCATAGCCTTGACTAGCCGGACCTTAGTCGGCAAAGTAATGTCCCTGCTTTTGAATATGCTATCTAGGTTGGTCATAACTTTTCTTTCAAGGAGTAAGCGTCTTTTAATTTCATGCCTACAGTCACCATCTGTGGTGATTTTGGAGCCCCCAAAAATAAAGTCTGACACTGTTTCCACTGTTTCCCCATCTATTTCCCATGAAGTGATGGGACTGGATGCCATGATCTTCGTTTTCTGAATGTTGAGCTTTAAGCCAACTTTTTCACTCTCCTCTTTCACTTTCATCAAGAGGCTGAAGTCAAGAGGCCTCAAACAATCACATGTGCAGCTGTACGAGTCCTGCAGGCAGGCTAAAAAGCCATCAGAGGGGTTTTTGGATTGAAACACCCTTTCAAATGCAGAAGACTAAAGCCTGGAGATGACTTTTTCCAGGCAGGCATATTCTTATTTTGGGGGGTACACACTCAGGAAATACCAGGGGGAAAAGCTGAGATCTGACTCGACCTTGCACATCAGATCTCTGCTGCATGACCTTGTCATGGGTAGGATTCCTCACGCTGGCTCCCGGCAGCTATATGTCTTCAGTCCATTTTTATATGGTGTTTTTGTTTTTTTTTTTTCTTACAGATTAAGTTTTCAGTTTGTCTTCTGCATATCAGCATTTTGTCTTTTTTATTTGATAAATATTTATTTATTGTCTCTGAGCTTCCCTTTTGACTCTTGGTGAGTTCATGAGAGTTAGATAATTCTTGATTGGAAAGCCATATATGACTATAAAACTTAGATACAAAACAACAAAACTTAGATACACAAAACAACAACAACAACAAAAGTCACACTATTGCTTCTGCTCCCTTACCAAATAATTCCTCAGGTAAGAGTTTGAAGACAATATAACATTAGAAGAGACATTCTTTAGATTATCATTTATGAAATTTTGCATTAAGGACTAGGAAAATCTGTGAAAGAGGATGCTTCTTTCCTATTTTCAATGATTACTCATAAGAGCAAGACTTCTTCAGAGCTCTAGTTTCCCCAAAGATGTTGGAGAAGTCAGTTTGTTCCAAAACAATGGATGTTGGAGGTGGTGGTGGTGATGAAGCAATGGTAAGCAGGTCATATTGTGATTTTTATTAATGTTTTATTCGGGCTTTCCTGGTGGCTCAGATGGTAAAGAATCTCTATATACATTAATTAAACATACTTACTAGACGTCTATTATGTGCCATTCACAATTTTATGTGTCTTTGTAAAGATTAGGTTTAACCACAGGTCAACCATATAAATCTCAATCGGTCCTTTTGTTCTGTCTGCTGTGAAACTCCCACTAATGGAATTGTTGGCTAAAAGGTTGCTTGAAGCTATCCATGCACTTTTATAGTGTAAGTTCTAAGATTTCTGATTCTTGCAATCTAGGCCTTTCTATTGAGTAATGCTTGTATTTGTTGGCGTTGTTCAGTTGCTCAGTCATATCTGACTCTTTGCAACCACATGGACTGCAGTATGCTGGGCTTCTCTGTCCTTCACCATCTCCCCAAGCTTCCTCAAACTCAAGTCCATTGAGTCGGTGATGCTTGTATAGTATCTCTAATTCCCATGCCTTGGTACTGATCTTAAGACTCCTACATGTGATTATCAAAAGTCAGTTAATTCATGGCCACTGAAACTAGTACATATTGAAAGAATTTTACTAGCCATGAATTATAGACACTGATAGCACATTAGAGCAACTGATCAAAGGTGATTTTTATTTCTAATTTTCCCCATTTTTTCCCAACCCAGGTAAGTACTATGAAAAACCCACTAGGTCAATAAGATCAATGTGGTCAATCAATGTTCCTCTGCCTTTTCCTAATAGATAAAAAGCATGATACATGACCTAGAGATAATCTGGACTTTTTAAATATTTTTTTTATTATTGCAGGTTAAGTATAGAGGTAAAAATGACATCACATCTGATATATAAATTGAACAAAAGCTCATGAGACAGTTATGATCCTTATAAACTTTGCTTTATAAGTCACAAAGAACCTTTATTTACAGGAAAATCTCTACATTGATTTCTTTTTGAAATATTTATGCCTCCAAAGTCACCATGAGCTTACTGCATAAAAATAGTGTAGAAACTAGCCATAAGAAAAGTAAATTATATTATCCTTTATTCTGAAGTTCCATACAATCAAGTATAAGCATCAGCCTTCATCTTAATATAAAGTAACTTTTAATGGTACAGCTCTTATTCTGATGGAATTTCTTCTGAATGATAAATCTCTGACTGTAGTGGGCATATATCCCTAAATTACCTGACAAAGAAACCTACTAAAAAATAAAGAAAAGTTTACTTCTGTTCTTTAAAAACTGAACTCAATTTTGTGTATTTCTAAGTTAAAAAGTAATATGAAAGAATAAGATTTTTATAAGGGGGACAACTTATTCTGAATTAATTTAAAAACTATTCTTTATTTGAGTCTGTATTCACAATAACAATATTTTCTGAGTACTTTGTGCATTGTGCTCAGTAGTGTCCAACTCTTTTGTGACCCCATCAGCTGTAGCCGGCCAGGTTCCTCTGTCCATGGGATTTCCCAGGCAAGGATACTGGAATGGGTTGCCATGTCCTTGTGCAGGGGATCTCCCCAGTGCAGGTACTGAACCCCTGTCTCTTGCATCTCCCGCATTGTCAGGCAGATTCTTTACCACTGAGCCACCAAGGAAAGCCAGTTTAAAAAAAATTATTGCTATAAATACTAGAACTTCCTTTGTGGTCCACTGGCTAAGACTCTGTTCTTCCAATGCAGGGGGGCCTGAGTTCCATTACTGGTCAGGGAAATAGACCCTACATGCTGCAACTATTAGTTTGAATGCCATAATTAAAGATACCATCATCTGACAATACAGGGTTACCACAAATCTTCAATGAGCTTCAATGAAGCAGAACAGAATAAAGTGGATGCATAAAAATGGATCCTGCGTGTAGTTTTAAAAACATTTAAATGCTCCCCACTTGGTCAATATAGCTTTTGTGAAGAAGGTAAATAAGAAGTAAAATTGGCTACCTGCAACAGATAAGGCAAAATTTTAAAAGTTGATACACACCTAATTATTTCAGAAAATGTTTACACTTTTTATTAAGACCATCATTGAGTTTTAGTTTTGTATTCATATTAATATGATTATATGACTCAAATTTTCTTGAGATACTTTACGTTTTATTGGAGGTAAAATGGGTAATTAATTCAAAGCCTGTGCTCCACATCCCCTAGAAAAAGAAAAAAGAAAAAAAAAAAAGAACAGGAAGTTTGTGTTTGTGTAGAGGCAAAAGAAATGTCTTTTAAGGCTGAGCCTGAAGGATAAAGGCCCATGGTTGTTTCTTAGCATTTTGGTGGCCCCATCGATGTGCATGATTTCTGCTCTTTGATCACGGCATTAGTCTCCAGCAATAAGTTAAGTTGCAGGGAGCAGTCATACAAACCTTCATTGAATCACAGTATTGAGTATTATATTAATCCTGAATATTCTAAAAGATGCACTGTGACATGCATACGTCAGATATGAAGCAAGCCTACTAAGTTAACTTTGAGGACTATGGCTTTATGATGTCCTAGTTACATCACATCCATCTTTATCGTTGACTGAGGAGGCAAAGTTGAAGGTGATGGATAGATATTCTACTCACAAACTTAAACATATGTTTTGTTGTGTAAATAAATATGCATGCAATATTTATTGACAGAGACTAGACCATAATGTAATGTTACAGAATTCTCATCTGCTTCTCCTTTGTACTCTCAATAATTTCTTATATCCACAGGATTTTCATAATCCAAAATGGATATTAAAATAGTAGTACTCAAAATACCACACAGCAAACAGTGAACTGTTTATTGGGCGTCTCTAATGAGAAAACATTCAGATGCCTTAGGGTTTATTTTTACCTTGTAACTAGCTATTTTGTTATTAGGGAGACACAGTGGGGGATTGTTTTGAGAAACTTAATACTAATATTTGGCATGTGTTGCTATCAAAGTTACAATTGACTGGTAACATTCATTTTTATTTGGAGAATATTTCCTATTATACTTGAACTTCCAGATCTTTACACTTCTAAAAACATTGCATCTATTTAAATTCTTACCTCGATTATTTTTGCTTTATGAAGTTCTATACATGTAGAAGAAATTGCACAAGACAGTTTTACTGTGCTATCAATAAATTTTAACAAACAACTGACCATCTAAATACATGAATTCTTGTCATAATGCAGATTTTATATGACCCATTATTTTATGTTTGTTTTTGTATATACATTCAGATAACCACTATTGCATCTAGTAAATCCTAGATAATTGCCTCAAAATGACTGCCACAAGAAAATTTGTATTCTGAATGCATCAACAGAAAGCTGGATATTTACAATACAACACTCTTTAATTTCCATATAGAATATGCTTCTTCATAAATTTGATTCCTTCAAATCAAACTTAAATATATTTTTGACAGTTGAATTAAAAACAAATACACCTGATTGCATTTCTATGTGTGCTTTTTTTTTTTAAGTTGATTCTCTTAACTCAAAAAATAGAAATCCTTGATAATTAAGGCTTTTCCTATGAGACAAACAAAATCAAATTAAACGTTATGAATTGACCTAAGTTGTATTTTCTTTGTCTGAGATGTGTAAATTTCAAACCCAACCATCTGATTTCCCCAGTATGGAGCAAAAGAAGCTTATTTAGCTTAGTGATCTTTAGCATGTTAATAAAGAATACTGAAATCTCTATTATTTTCTTTTTTCTTGCATAATATTTAAAATTTTAATATTAATTTAAAATGCTTTACAATGACACTGTACACATGAAAAGTTGTCATCTATTTTAATGGTATATATGATAGAGATTTTTATTATAAAACAATTTCTGCTTTTTATAATTTGAAACTGACAAAACTCATGTTTAAAATTACTCCTTTAAAAATGTCCTCAGCAAGCATATATACATCAAAGAAAAATTAAAAATGTAGAGTATGCATTTTTAGTCACAATGATGGGGTAGATATGATTAATTTGAAAATGATAATGCTAATATTTTAGAATTTTTAATCTGTAGCTTCTGAAGTTGGAGAAGGAAATGGCAACTCACTCCAGTGTTCTTGCCTGGAGAATCCCAGGGACCGGGGAGCTTGGTGCGCTGCCGTCTATGGGGTCACACAGAGTCGGACACGACTGAAGCACCTTAGCAGCAGCAGCAGCAGCAGCTTCTCAAGTATACATTTTTAGAAGGTAAAAATGTATCTACATGTATAAACTGCATCACTCTTCTTATTAATCCATTGTTGTTTGTGAAATCCTCAAAGATCTGTACAATTGTATCATTCACTCACAAATGTAAAGGACAATAAAGTAACCAGAGATAGCAAAGAATCAGACAGGACTAAACTACTGAGACACACACATAAGTGAAACAGACATTTAAATGCCATGAGACATGTGTAGAAGAGAAAGAACATGGTTTTGTAGCACCTTGTATGCTATCGTTTACTACATATTTTCTAACTTAATATTTATCTTGAAATATAGAAAATGACGTATAATTCTGCTCTTGATATCAATTTATAGGATTATAACACTGTACATCAATGGCTAAAAAATTCCATCTCATTCCTTTTGATCCATGATTAGATAAATAAGTAAGTTCAGTTGCTCAGTCATGTCTGACTCTTTGCCACCCCATGAATCACAGCACGCCAGGCCTCCCTGTCCATCACCAACTCCCGGAGTTCACTCAGACTCATGTCCATTGAGTCGTGATGCCATCCAGCCATCTCATCCTCTGTCGTCCCCTTCTCCTCCTGCCCCCAAACCCTCTGAGCATCAGGGTCTTTTCCAATGAGTCAACTCTTTGCATGAGGTGGCCAAAGTATCGGAGTTTCAGCTTCAGCATCAGTCCTTCCAATGAACACCCAGGACTGATCTCCTTTAGGATGGACTGGTTGGATCTCCTTGCAGTCCAAGGAACTCTCAAGAGTCTCCTCCAACACCACAGTTCAAAAGCATCAATTCTTCGGCGCTCAGCTTTCTTCACAATCCAACTCTCACATCCACACATGACCACTGGAAAGACCATAGTCTTGACTAGATGGACCTTTGTTGGCAAAGTAATGTCTCTGCTTTTGAATATGCTATCTAGGTTGGTCATAACTTTTCTTCCAAGGAGTAAGCGTCTTTTAATTTCATGGCTGCAATCACTATCTGCAGTGATTTTGGAGCCCAAAAAAGTAAAGTCTGCCACTGTTTCCACTGTTTCCCCATCTATTTCCCATGAAGTGATGTGACCAGATGCCATGATCTTCGTTTTCTGAATGTTGAGCTTTAAGCCAACTCTTTCACTCTCCACTTTCACTTTCATCAAGAGGCTCTTTAATTCCTCTTCACTTTCTGCCATAAGGGTGGTGTCATCTGCATATCTGAGGTTATTGATATTTCTCCTGGCAATCTTGATTCCAGCTTGTGCTTCTTCCAGCCCAGCGTTTCTCATGATGTACTCTGCATATAAGTTAAATACTGTCCAAATGTTCTACAAACATAAAACAAACACTCTTCTCAAATACCTACTTAACAGTGACTGCAGCCACAAAATTAAAAGACGCTTGCTTCTTGGAAGAAAAGCTATGACAAACCTAGACAGCATATAAAAAGCAGAGACATTACTTTGCTGACAAGGGTCCATATGGTCAAAGCTATGGTTTTTCTAGTAGTCACATATGGATGTGAGAGTTGGACCATAACAAGTGTGAGCACCGCAGAACTGATGCTTTTGAATTGTGGTACCGGAGAAGACTCTTGAGAGTCCCTTGGACACCAAGGAGGCCAAACCAAGCAATCCTAAAGGAAATCACCCCTGAATATTCATTGGAAGGACTGATCCTGAAGCTGATGCTCCAATACTTTGGCCACCTGATGCGAAGAGAAGACCTTGATGCTGGGGACTGAACAACAACATTGTCACATCCAGCCCTGCAGTTCCAGCTGAGGCTATCACAGACTGGTTGCGTTTGTGATAGTTCATTGTTACATGCCATGAACCATACAGTTTTTACGTGGATATAACTGTTGAATTAAATGAAAGTTTTGCAGAGAACTGGCTTTCCCAGGTGGCGCTGGTGGTAAAGAACCCACCTGCCAATTCAAGAAACATAAGAGATGGGGGTTTGATCCCTGGGTCAGAAAGATCCCCTGGAGGAGGGCATGGCAACCCACTCCAGCATTCTTGCCTGGAGAATTCCATGGACAGAAGAGCCTGGCAGGGTATAGTCCATAGGTAGCAAAGAGCTGGATACAACTGAAGTGACTTAGCATGCACGCACATAGTGAGGACCACCACTCTTGCATCCTTTATGATATTAAGGGTGGTACTATACTTTTTGTCATTCCTGTTGGGATCCAGTATTGGTTTTGATTTGCCGTCTTGACTTGGGGTTGCAGACTCAGGAGTTTGCACTGGGCTTTACTGCTATTATAGCTCTTATTCTAATGAGTAAGAGACCAATATGAGAATTACACCAACAATAAAGTATGTCCATTACAATTACTTAGGAATTGAAGAAATGACCACTGGTAGCTCTACAGGATTACTGGATCCTTTATGACACAGTGTTTGGCCAGGAACTCCAATTACACCTGACCTCTGCACATCCCTTATCCAATGAGGGAGAGTGTAATAGTTCCTTGGATTTTCACAGGACATAATCAAATTAGAACTTGTGCCACATCACTCTCAGAAGACAGGTATTCTATTTCCCCAGAATACAGTTGTCTGAGCAAATGGCTAGAAGCCCTTTGGTGAAAAGGGGGGTGGACTATATACATTTTCCATTTGCAGCAGAGTTTTTATTCAGTTGCCCAATTCTGATAACTGGGTCCAATCACTAACCCAGGTCTAGAAACTAGGCATGGGAAGATGACTTTCTATTGTGAAACCTCACCTCAGGCCTCTGCTCTCATCTATTTTTGAATCTCTTTTTATCATATGCATATGTTTTATTTTTTTATTTATTTCATTTATTTTTTGGCTGTGCTGGGTCTTCACTGCTGCACTCAGGCTTTCTCTAGTTGCAGTGGGTGGGCCACTCTCTAGCTGTGGTGCTCAGGCTCCTCACTGTGGTGGCTCCCCTTGTGGAGCACGGGCTCAGGCACATGGGCACAGCAGTTGCAGCTCCTGAGCTTAGCTGCTATGGGGCACGAGGGATCTTCTGGACCAGGGATCAATCCCGTGTCCCCTGCATTGGCAGGCAGATTCTTAACTGCTGGACCATCAGGGAAGTCCCATGATTGCTTATTTTAAGTAACATCTTTGGGCTGCTTGTTTATCTTGTCCCTAGGAACGAGTACACATTCCATACGTATTTCATATATGGGCACGATATGTGGCCCTCTGAGCACCTCTCCAAGCTGCTGATTATTACGAGAATTTCACTCAGTTATTTTGCTAATATTTAAGTAGTACACCTGGCCTCTGCTGTTCCTGGATCCTCTCATTCTCATTGCTATTTATGAGCCTAGATATGGTAACAGCACATTCTACTATCAGCCCTAGATTACGGAGGACAGCTGACACTGAACATCTAAGATTCTGCTAGAATGTTCTGCCACCATAATCACAATATGTCTTACCTTCTTCACAAATATATGTCTCCTCTGCACCATCTCAAGGGATATAGCATCTGGTGAGCTTTCTAATCATAGCAGATATATTCCTTCCTGCATGCTCTCTTCTCTGAGCCTTTTCATCCCTTTCTTCTTCATCTGTCATGGCAATTCTGGCATCTGGGCTTCATTTATGTGAGCCATGACTTTTTCCATGCTTCTAAGAACCATCCCAGCAACAAATTAGAAGCAACTTATGGGGCTCTCGTCAAGATATTAATTCTGTCACAGGAGAGTCCTATATAATTAAACTCTCTCATCAGCTTTATATAATGTCCCCCCTGATGCCACACCCCCAGGGACCACTTCTAGGCATATCCTCCAGCTCCTGCCTGTGAGTCAGACTGTGCAGCTGCTTCGGTGTAACATCCCTGTCCTCCTTTAGCAGGCTCGGCATTTTCCCAGTTAGACTTTGCTGAGTTTTCAGCATAGTTATGGACTTGATGGGGCTTCCCAGGTGGCTCAGTGGCAACAAATCTGCCTACCAGTGTAAGAGACTTGGGTTTGATCCCTGGATCCGGAATATGCCCCGGATGAGGAAATGGCAACACAGGCCATTATTCTTGCCTGGAAAATCCCATGGACAAAGGAGCCTGGTGGGCTACAGTCCATAGGGTTTCAAAGGGTCAGCTACAATTAGGCAACTGAGCTTGCTCACATGGACCTGATGGTCAGCAAAGAGGTTAGGACAGGTCCTGAAGGCAAGCATTGACTTCTAAGGCACATGTCACTTTTGAGGTCTCTGCATGTACTAACAGCAGTGTATTTCTAGAGGAAGACTGAACACTTCCACAGACAGGAAGATTTAGAAGAATCTGAGAGATCTCAAGCGCATCTACCAAACTTGATTTCAAGATTCAATGTTTCAGGGTTCAAATCCTTTCCTATTATAACTCTAATTGTGGGGTAGAAGAATTCTTGCCAACAGTTTATTTGGCTTCATGGGGTCTTCGTTGTGCTTTGCAGGATCTTTTGCATTTCAGGGACTCTAGTTGAGGGGTACAGGCTTCAGTGGCTGTAGGCTGAGGGCTTAGTCACCATGTAGCATGTGGGATCTCAGTTCCCTGACCAGGGACAAACCTGAGTCCCCTGTATTGCAAGGCAGATTCTTAACCACAGGATCACCAAGGAAATCCCAAGAATGCATTCTTCACCAAAGTACTACCACTGCCTCAAGCAGGCCTTCACTCTTTTTATATTGATAAGACTTCCATTTGGGGTGAAATTTTGACAAATACAAAGTAGAAAGGGATGAACTAACCACTACAACATCTGCTATTTGATAGACATGAAGGAAAGAGTAACTATACAGACTGCAGATTGGGTGCATACTGCTAAAGAGATAAAATGACAGATTCCTATTTATTAACAATTTAAGCAAATTTTGAGAATCAGAAAAAAAAAAGTGAAAGTGAATGTCGCTCAGTCGTGTCTGACTCTTTGTGACCCCATGGACTATACAGTCCATGGAATTCTCCATGCCAGAATACTGGAGTGGGTAGCCTTTCCCTTCTCCAGGGGATCTTCCTAGCCCAGGGATTGAACCCAGGTCTCCCACATTGCAGGCGGATTCTTTACCAGCTGAGCCACAAGGGAGGCAGAGACCCTCCATAAACATTGGAAGAAATCTCTTGAAATCAAAGGACAAAAAGTGTGAAGGCCTAGTTGAAACAGTGGTAGAAATTCAGGGAAGAATGCATTCTCCAGTCTTCCCTGATGGCTCAGTGGTTAAGAATCTGCCTTGTCATGCAGGGGAGGTGGGTTCCATCCCTGGTGAGGGAACTCAGATACCACATGCTGTGGGACAACTAAGCCCTCGAGCTGGGACCAGAAGCTGCTCCTAATCCCAGATATGCTTAGGGTCTCAAAGCAAAGGATTGTGCAATCGGTACAGGACTGAGTTTGGGGCCCCGTTCAGGACGTGGGATGTGTCCAGTACTGCCCTCAGTGCAAGCCAGGGGCTGGACAGGAGCTACAATGTCCTCCTCAGTGTCACTTGGCCTGAGTCTCTGGGGAACCTGCTTTTGGGGCTTCCCTCATAGCTCAGTCAGGAAAGAGTCTGCCTGCAATGCAGGAGACCTGGGTTCAATCCCTGGGCCGGGAAGATCCCCTTCAGAAGGAAATGGCAACCCATTCCAGTATCCTTGCTTGGAGAATCCCATGGACAGAGGAGCCTGGTAGGAGTCTATGCAGTCGCAAGAGTCAGAGGTGACTGAGTCTCTAACCACACGCATTTTGGGGCTATCACTGTAGGTCCGTAGCAGCTGGGATTCTACAGAGGACACGGTCCAGGAAGACATGGTAGAATCCTGAGGAAGACGTGTCCACTGAGGAGGAAAGAACACTCTCAAGGAAGGCCCTGAGAGACATCTTGGATCAAGTGTATCAACCACTAGCCATCCAGGAATGACTTATCCGCCTGGGAGGAACATCCAAGTCCTGCACCAATGGGAAGACTCAAGTTAGGTGCCAGGCCCCAGGTTGGCTCCCACATCTATGTAAGTGGCTCCTGTCTGAAAGGCTGAGAAGACCCAGTGTTGTTCTGGCAGTATCTGGGGCATTTTGGAAGGAGCAGGTGTCGGGGAGCCTGGTGCGAGTGATGCTGAGGGCATAGCTGCCGAAAGGAAGACATGTGCCCTGACTGCAAAGATTCTGGCCTCTGGTCCCCGGCAGTCTCGTTCAGCAGAGGATTACTATAGAGATATCTGCCTCCAGATTTGGGGCATATTTCATGTTCCAGACAGCTTGGCAGCATCGCAGTTTCAGAGAGTGGCCAACACTAGCTTTATAACCTTGTGGAGGGAATGGCCAGAACTGGCGGGAAAGTACCTCAGGCAGTGTTAGCTCCTCTTCACCGATGTTTAAATACAGCAGAGATGCCAGAGCGTGGCGTGGTGCCAGGGACCATTTTGGTGGCAGAAGAAGCACCTAGTAGATGTGCTGAGGGTGTATGTCACGGTGTGCGAGTGGTCGAGAATGGAACATCAGCGGTTTTGGTGGATTCCCTGCTTTGCCCTGTGAGTGCTCTTTGTCTTTACTCTTCTACCAGAGAGTGTCTCACGTAAGGTAAATGATCTAGAGAACTTGGTTGTTTATAAATGGGCTTCTCTGGTGGCTCAGTGGTAAAGAACCCACCTGCCAACGCAGCAGACACAGGTTCGGTCTCTGGGTGCAGAAGATCCCCTGGGGGATATGGCAACTCTCTCCAGCATTCTTGCCTGGGAAATCCCATAGACAGAGGAGCTGGGCGGGCTACAGTCCATGGGTCACAAAAGAGTCAGACATGACTTAGGGACTAAACAACAGCAACAATCAATTCCATTGCAGCAGCATGCCTGGGCTTACTGAACTCTACCTACCACCCTTAAGGGAGTTCTTTTTACCATCTGGCCAGCCCTTGATTCCTCTCCAGAATACCAACTTTAGACTCTGCTTCTTAGAACAATTCCTGGTACTCACTGTCTTAGGTCAGTTTTCCTAGAAGCAGAGATGGGGGTGCTTAAGCAAGCAATTTATTTGAGAAGTGATTTTCATGAAAAAATGAGAAAAGCAGGGAAAATGGGCTTATGATTTCAAATGAAAAGGAGCCTCAGCTTGATCCCATGGGGAGAGCTCTAGCAAAAATCACACCTGGGAGTGGGTCCCACCATGAGGTCCCACTGCTACTTGCCCTCTGCTTTTCTGGGGATCCCTTTATATCCCCTTTTCAATCAGTCATTGCCAGCAGGCTTTGAGATGTGATGGTGTTCCCAGGCAAATATGCTCTCATTTAACCAAGAGCAGTTCTCTCTGGCACTCAGCAGATGGAAGCCTGCCAGTGCCCCAAGTATCAGGGAGATGAGTATCTGCTCTAGCTCCCAATGATGACCACTACACCCAGTATCCACCAGCACCATCCACAGTCTTGAACCCTTATCATTTAATTCTCCAACAATCCTGATAAATGGAAGTAACAAAAGAAACATGCCTGAATGTTCATTTTAGGTCATGTATTTAAAAATGAGAATTTTCTCATTTACTATTATTTCTTCCTAAAATAAGATTTTTTAAAAAGAGGTGGGGGATACTACCATGCTATATATGGTCCATACTGTTCTTGGCTTCATAAACGATTGTAAAACAATGGAGTTACATATCACACATCACATTTTTTTTTTAAATCTGGATTTAACAGGACTAAAATGCTAATGAAAATCATAAAGAAGACCAGTATCTGCTCACAGTTTTTTAGTCTTGAATGCCAGGCCTCCCTGTCCATCACCAACTCCCGGAGTTCACTCAGACACATCCATCGAGTCAGTGATGCCATCCAGCCAT
Source organism: Oryx dammah (assembly GCF_014754425.2). Lineage (NCBI taxonomy): Eukaryota > Metazoa > Chordata > Mammalia > Artiodactyla > Bovidae > Oryx > Oryx dammah. The sequence goes on from NW_024070213.1 coordinate 101,340,176, forward strand.
CTCATCCTCTGTCGTCCCCTTCTCCTCCTGCCCCCAATCCCTCCCAGCATCAGAGTCTTTTCACTCTCTACTTTCACTTTCATCAAGAGGCTTTTTAATTCCTCTTCACTTTCTGCCATAAGGGTGGTGTCATCTGCATATCCGAGGTTATTGATATTTCTCCCGGCAATCTTGATTCCAGTTTGTGCTTCTTCCAGCCCAGCGTTTCTCATGATGTACTCTGCATATAAGTTAAATAAGCAGGGTGACAATATACAGACTTGATGTACTTCTTTTCCTATTTGGAACCAGTCCGTTGTTCCATGTCCGGTTCTAACTGTTGCTTCCTGACCTGCATATAGGTTTCTCAAGAGGCAGGTCATCTTGTGATGTTTAGGAAACTGTAAAAATATTCCTTTCCAGTTTGCCATAAGAAACTCCTTGGAGTTATATTGGAGTAACTGAATTTACTTTTGTATAATTAGAAACAGAATACATATTTTATGTATTACACAAATGCATCAGTTCAGTTCAGTTGCTCGGTCGTATCCAGTTCTTTGCAATCCCATGGACTGTAGCACACAAGGCTTCCCTATCCATCACCAACTCCTGAAGCCTGCTCAAACTCCTGTCCATTGAGTCGGTGATATCATCCAATCATCTCATCCTCAGTCTTCCCTTTCTCCTCCTGCCTTCAATCTTTCCCAGCATCAGGGTCTTTTCCAATGAGTCAGTTCTTCGCATCAGGTGGCCAAAGGATTAGAGCTTCAGTTTCAACATCAGTCCTTCCAATGAATATTCAGGACTGATTTCCTTTAGGATTGCATATATCTCTGGAAATAGTCAAATATTTTGCTGTTAAATAAAATAAAGCATTACAAACAGGATCACCACAGCTTCCTATGATGCAAAATTATCTGGTTCACTAACCAGTCAACCAATAAAAGAATTATTTTACCATATGACTTTGCTTCAGATTCTTTTTGTTACTATTATTTTGCTATCTTAGCTTGAAAGAACTTAAGATTTATTATTTATATTTATTTATATTTACATAACAATGAAAAGAAACCCCCCCAATCAGAAATATTTGTCCAAATTCTCCCACGACAGCTTTCAGAATGAATTCCTTATCACTTTGTCAAGTGTTTCAGCAGAGAAAATTAACAAAGTCAACCTTGAAAGTGGTAGGCTAAACAGGATACTAAGAATATGTAACATAAATTAAATAGCAAAAAAGAAGAAGGTGGGGTGAGGGAGAGAGGAAAGAAAGGGGAAGGGAAGGAGAAGAGGAAAGAATTGATTTACCTAAAGACATTATATGAGGATAATGCCTTAGTTTCTTCTATGTTTATTTTTCTGTTTTTGAACTATTGTTTAATTCTTAATATGAGTATACAATATTGCTATTCTAATTTTATAAATGAAAAAATGGTTTAGAGTGTCATAACTGTTAAATAGTGATCTGGGATTCTTACTGAAAGTTCTGAACAATCCCCCCCTTACTTCCCCTCCCCATTCCAGGATTTAACAATCTGAGTCCAATTCTGTCTTCGCCACTTATGAGGGAGTCGTATTGTCTCCTTGGGCCTCACTTTCCATCTGGAAAATAACATCTGTTCCAGTTGTACCATGCTGTGATCTTATTTGGTACTAGCAAAGGAGAATGTACAGTTTTCAAATAATATAAAATATACTTACTAAATTGAAAAACTATTTTTATTATCTCTAGTCTCAGTGTGCCTAGTAATAGCACTTCTATAATTACTATAATTTTTCTTTATACTTTCATAGAATTGTGGCCAACAAAGCCCTTATAATACCACTTTGCAATCACCCTGTAAATAAAGACATTGTTATCTCCATATTATAGTAAACTTGAGAAGTTTCTGGCCACATTTAGAAATTAACTTTAATTCTTAAGCAGGCATAAATCTACAAATCAAATCATCCAATGAGGATAGTGACCACATTTTCTGTAAAAAAAGTTATCCTAAAACTACAAAATTTATTTTGCTTATATTTAAGCAGAATAAATCTAGAAGAAAATAGTAAATGTTTATTCCAAAATTGCATTTGTTAAAAATAGAAAAATCCAGAAAACCATGAAAAATTAAAAGTACACTAAAAATCTAGAGATGGCTCCAGGAAACTATGACGGAAAAGTTCCAACTAAAGGAATCAGTTACACAGGGACAGTGAGAGACCTGGGGGAACGAATGCAGTGGGTAGAACGTGGATTCTTATGTGGAGAAGTGGGTCCAGAAATGCCTCTGGTTAAGGAATTCATCAGGGAAGGAGAAACCGTGGACCATCATTAGTGTCCTTTCCAGTTGTGAGTGACTACAAGTGGAACTCAAAGTTAAACAAGGTCAGCATATAAAAAGTGACCTTTGAAGCAGGTCCACAGAAAAGAGAATGGCTATGCGTCAATGAGTTCTGTTGTTGAAAGGCAGTCCGATTTTGGCCACTGGCATCTTTTTAACAATCTTTGATGCCCATAACTACAAAACTCATAACGCTGAGCAAAACCTGCACCTAAAATCTTATGATTTGTTTAAGATGGTGAGTGAGAGATTTGAAATCCAGCAGCAGATATCACTGGGCTTCCCAGGTGGTGCTAGTGGTCAAGAACCTACCTGCCAATGCAGGAGACGTGAGATGTGGGACAGAGTTGCAAAGAGTCGGACATGACTGAGTGACTGAGCGTGCATGGAGCAGTTACCACTGAAGAATGATTTTGATGTTCTCTCAGCCTCCTGATCATCAGACCTCACACTCTTCCCTGGTGGCTCAGACCATAAAGAATCCACCTGCAGTGTGAGAGACCTGGGCTTGATCCCTGTGTTGGGAAGATCCCCTGGAGCAGGGCATGGCAACCCACTCCTGTATTCTTGCCTGGAGAACCCCCTTGGACAGAGGAGCCCGGTGGGCTACAGTCCACGAGGTTACAAAGAGTCGGACGTGACTGATCAACTAAGCTCACACAAACACACGCACACACTTACACCAAATGATAAATCTGTGTGATGAAGTTGTCTGAAGATGCCTACCTTGCTGCTAAAATAACAATTGAAATATCTCTTTAGGCTCTATTACAAGTTATTGTTATTAGGGTGGTGTATCTGCAGTTAATGCAAGTTGGTACACATGCAGCTATTAATCTGGGAAACATTTACATTTTATTCCATTTCAAATATACAGGATATTCAAGTGGTCTTCCTGACATTGTATCACATTTCCTCATGTTCAAGGAATTTTAGGTCCACTGGAAATGCTTCCTGCATGAATCCTGCCAAGAGGAATGAAAACAATATTTTTGGAAAAGATCTAGGATCTGCTATCATGAATGACATAATCTAATATAGTGGTTTTCAGAATACCATCTATTGTCTCAATAGAGTGAATTGATAGCAGACACATGAAGCAGAAACACATGTTTCCTGAAACAATATTAAGCATTACCACTTGTATTGAACTCTGGTATTTTTCCCTTTCCTCTACTCTCTTCCTAAGACTCCTAGTGAATAGATATTTAAACACATCCACGGTGATGGACAGGGAGGCCTGGCGTGCTGTGATTCATGGGGTCACAAAGAGTTGGACATGACTGAGCGACTGAACTGAACTGAGCTGAACTGTAGCCTCTGTGTCTCTTTTGCCCTTTTCTATAATTTTCAAAATTTTCTTTCTCTGTACTTCATTTGGGATATTTTTTTCTGACCCATCTTTAATTTTGTGATTACACTCTAGAGCTTTTTCCAATCTACTTTACAAACCATCTATTGTATTTTATTTCACCTATTGTAATTTGAATTCTATTTTTTAATGTTTGTTAACTTCTTTTTTTTTACAAAAACTTCTTTTTACAGACTTCTTGTGGTGCTGGAGAAGACTTGAGAGTCCCTTGGACAACGGGGAGATCAAACCAGTCAATCCTAAAGGAAATCAACCCTGAATAGTCATGGGAAAAACTGTTGCTGAAGCTGAAGCTCCAATACTCTGACCACCCAGTTGGAAAAGGCAACTCATTGGGAAAGACCTTGATACTGGGAAAGAGTGAAGGCAGGAGAAGAAGAGGGCAACGGAGGATGAGATGATTAGATAGCATTACGGACTAATGGACATAATTTTTTTTGCAAATTTCAGGAGATATTGGAGGAGAGAGGAGCCTGGCATTCTGCATTCCATGGGGTCACAAAAGATTTGGACATGACTTAGCAACTGAACAACAAAACAAGCTGAAATTCTCAATCTCATTTATTATTTTTGGAACTTACACCACACATTTATTTCAAACTTTCCGTGATGGTTCTATTATCAGGATCTGCTGTGTTCCTCGTCTCTGCTTCTAGTAGTTATTGTTCAGGTCTCTTCTTTCTGTGCTTTCTTAATATATCTTGCACGCTAGGCATCGAATATGAAAAATTCCAGAGCTATTTTGAGGTCTGGGCTTCCCTGGTGGCTCAGATGGTAAAGAATCTGCCTGCAATTCTGGAGACCTGATTCCATCCCTGAGTTGGGAAGAGCCTCTGGAGAAGGGAACGGCTACCCACTCCAGAATTCTTGCTTGAGGAATCCCCATGGACAGAGTAGCCCGACGGGCTACAGTCCATGGGGTCGCAAAGAATTCAGACACAACTGACTGACTTTCACCTCACTTTATATTTTGAGGTCTAGAATGATATTATCTTTCCCTAAAGAGGATTTGTATTTGTTTGTATAATGCAAAAGGTCTCTGAATCCTAGCTCTTAGACCTACAAGACCCTAAGATGTTTCTAAACTGAGCTTCAATCTGTGTGAGAGCCTATCTATTTCAAGTTCACTTGTAAGTTGCTCTTACGGTGTGTGGTCCTTCAGGGTGAATAACAAATGTCTGGGGTGTTTACCAGGGATTGGGTAGCAATTAAAGGGAAAAAAAAATCCCCAGAATGAAATAATTCCAAAATCAAGCTCACTTTTCTGGGTTTCTTTCTTCTGAATCTTTGTAAGCCTTCACGAAATATTAGCTCTTCCACACTTTTTGTTTTCTAAACATTTGTGTTTCTAAACATTTTCAGGACAGGATCAGTCACAGTTGCCTTGTTGGTCTCCTACTTGAGCTAGAAACATCTCAATGTATTTAAAAGACAAAACTGAATCAGAAAAAAGTAGCACCTACTTTTTTTAAAGATTTTTGAATTGTGTGTCCTTACATCATCGAAATAAACGGGGACTTCCCTGGTGGCCCAATGGTTTAGACTCCAGGCTTCCACTTCGGGGGACACAAGTTCAATCCCTGGTCTGGAACTAAGATTCTGCATCCCACTCTGCACAGCCAAAAAAAAAGAAAGTAGGAAGACAACATCTGTAATTGTATTTTCACAAGTATTTACTTCTGGCAAAGATGATAACACTCACCACGGCCTAAAGAATGTAGTGCTGCTGACATTGCAGTAGAAATTTATACTTTGGAGATGTATGCATATAAATGTGATATTTAGTGCTCTGACATTAACACAAAGGTCAGCTGCATATGATGGCCCTGTATTATGTTAAAGCTATGAAAATATTGGAGGAATATATTATATATTTTATTATCTGGTTTAAAGTATTATTTATCTGGAACACCAAAGTAGGTGGTTCAGTTATTTAACTGTATTGAAATCTGAGCATATATAATACATATTATTATTTTAAAAATATTAATTTTTCAGTATTGATGCTTGGTTGAATCCTCAAAGGAAAGAGTGGCTAACTATCTTTGTTTTGCACTAACTTTATGGTACTTCAATTCAGAAATTATATTAATTTTTAAATGGACGAACTATCACCTATAAGGGCTTCCTTCCTTGGTGGCTCAGAGGGTTACCTGGGTTCCATCCCTGAGTTGGGAAGATCCCCTGAAGGAGGGCATGGAAACCTTCTCCAGTATTCTTGCTAGGAGAATCACCATGGACAGAGGAGCCTGGTGCGCTTCAGACCATAGGGGTGCAAAGAGTCAGACACGACTGAGCAACTAAGCACGTCATCTATAAACTGTTCTATTCCTTTATTTAAAAAACATGTTTGCATAAAGTAAAATATGTGCATGTGATATTGGAATTCAATGGCAAGGTACTAAGTCAGAAACCACTGATTGATCTAAATATTTCACTAGAAATTAGGCCACAGATAATAAAATGGCTGAAGTTCTGGTGGGGTACAGTCCATGGGGTCGCAAGAATCGGACACGACTTAGCGATTAAATCACCACCATCTGAGTTCTGAAAGGAATGAGATCATGAGAGAGCTTTTTCATTATAGTTCTGTGTGTTAAGAGCACCACCTAGTGGTCAAAAATATTTATGCTTGTCTATATGTGCTGTGTGCTTAGTTGCTCAGTTGTGTCCGGCTCTTTACAGCCCTTTGGACTGTAGCCCACCAGGCTCACCTCCCCATGGTATTTTTCAGGGAGGAAACTGAAGTGGGTTGCCATGTTTTCCTGCAGGGGATCTTCCCGACCCAGGGGTCGAACGTGCTTCTCCTTTGTCTCCTGCATTGCAGGCAGTTTCTTTGCCAGCTGAGTCACAACAAAACAATGTTGGTGCTGGTGTTCAGGTGTTCAGTCGCTCAGTCGTGTACACCACCAAAAACAGTACGCTTCCCTAATTGTTCCTTAATGTAGATGCTTCATATCTGCCTCTTCCTTCTTCATTTTATTTCCCTTGAGCATATTCTCTCTTTATCATTTAGAGTTTTGAATTTTCAATAAAAGTAAGGGTATTTTAAACCCATGAGGGCTTATTTGCTCAAAAAATGAAATGGCAGAAATACAAGAGAATATGTGAAAACATTATACAGTTAACCTTGAACAACGTGGGGGGGTGAGGGACATGGACACTCCACACAGTTAAAAGTCCTAATATAATTTATAGTTGGCCTCCATATGCTCAGTTCCTCTGTATCCAGACTTCCGCATTCATGCATTCGTCTATCAGATCATGTAGTAACAGTAGTCATATTTACTACTGAAAAAAATCTGTATATAAGTGGATCCGCGTAGCTCAAATCCATGTATTTCAATGGTCAACTGAATGTTTTTAATTTGCACTATGATTCAGTCCATTTTGATAGAATACAAAAAATGAAATGTTAAAGAGAGTAATAATTAAACAAAAATGCATAAAAATGTAAGTACCGTCTATTGTTTGACTTTTGAGCATTTGAAGAGGAGATTAATATTGATAACTATAAATTTTCATAAATATCTCTATGATCATTAAGTTGTCAATGGACCTCCAAATCATTGCCATTAACGTAAATATTCATAGCTGTCTACTTTAGCTACCCAGGAACAGTGATAGGCTGAAAAATACCTCTCAGATATGTCCATGGCATATTCCCAGAACTTGCAAATGTTATTTTATATGGCAGGTGGGACTTTGCAGAGGGGAATAAGTTAACAATTGTACCATCAAGAGACTCTTTTAGATTAACTGGGTGAGTCCAGTGTTATTGCAACAGTTGTCATAAGAGGGTGACAGGTAAAGCAAGAGGCAGCAGAGAAGGTAACATGGGTGATGTCAGGGTGATACAGAAGTCGGGGTGATGAGCTTTGAAGACGAGAGAAAGGGCTATAGAACTATACACACAAGGAATATAAGCCACCACTTGAAGCTGAAAAGACAAAGAAACAACATTTGTATTTTTTTTAAGTTTGCAAATTTGATTTTTTCTTTCTTTCTTTTTTTCTTTTTCTTTGGCCACACCTCACGGCAGGTGGAACTTCCCTGACCAAGGATTGAACCTGCGTCCCCTGCAGCCCCCCTAAGTGTTTCTTAACCACTGAACCACTAGGGGAGCCGTTGTATTGTTTGAAGATATTGAATTCATGGACATTTGCTACAGCAGCAATAGAAAACTTATGAAAATATTTTGCTACAAATTGCGATTTATAGAGCAATGACAGTTTTCATTTGAGCCAGAATAGCCCTGTGAGTTCAGTGAGAATTTTAGTTCTGAACTGATTTTGACACTTTGTCATTAGTATTCTTAAGAAAATAAACATTTGTTGAGTATTTTCCTAAAAGGTCTTTTTTTTAATGTTGAAATTCTCGATCTCTATTAGTGTGGCTTATTAGAAGAAATGTTGACAGAAGTTTCCACTTAACTCAGAGTTATCTTCACATATGCTACTTAAAAGGGCCTCATTAACACGGGAGCTTCCCTGGTGGCTCAGAAGGTAAGGAATCTGCCTGTAATGCAGGAGACCTGAGTTTGATCTCTGAGTTGGGAAGATGCCCTGCAGAAGGGAATGGTTACTCATTCCAGTATCCTTGCCTGGAAAATTCCATGGTGATGTGACCAGGCACATTTGGTGGGCTTCCCAGGTGGCTCTGATAGCAAAGAATCTGCCTACAATGCAGGAGAGCCTGGTTAGATCCCTTGGTTGGGAGGGCCTCCAAATGCTTTCCTCGCATCATGTACCCACTGGAAATAGCTTACCTGCCCTGGGTCCACCTTCCATGGTGGGGCTGCCAGTTTTTTTCCTTCCTTTATTGTATACTGTGGGCTTCCCTGTGGCTCAGCTGGTAAGGAATCTGCCTGCAATGCAGGAGACCTGGCTTCAGTCCCTGGGTTGGGAAGATCCCCTGCAGAAGGGAAAGGCTCCTGACTCCAGTATTTTGGCCTGTAGAATTCCTTGGACTGTATAGTCCATGGGGTCACAAAGAGTCAGACACGACTGAGTGACTATCACTTTCACTTTCTATTGTGTACTGTAGTCCACCTTGTAAAAAAAAAAAAAAAGTCCAGGTTAAGAAGTTCATCAGTGGAGACTTTCAGAAGGATAAAGAGAGTACCAGGACACTGAGAATGCTTGCCAGCATTAGAGAATAAAGTAAATTAAGAAGGTACTGTGAAATAGTTTTAAGAAAGATACAAGAAGAGGCTCAGCAGTGAAGAATCTGTCTACTAATACAGGAAATATAGGTTTGATTCTTGGGTGTGGAAGATCCCTTGGAAAAGGAAATGGCAACCCACTCCAGTATTCTTGCCTGGGAAATCCCATGGACAGAAATGCCTGGCAGGCTACAGTCCATGGGGTCCCAGCAAGTCAGACACAACTTAATGACTAAAGATCATAGAGAAGCTAATAAGTTCACCCACATCATCACCAAAACCATCAATACCACCACTATCACCTTTGAAACCTAAAGCTCTTGTAACAATTTTCTCTTTGTATGCTTCTCGGCAAAGCAGGCCATTGGATATTTATATACCTCATTTTTTGTAGAGCACCAATAATGACTTCCCTGGTCAAAGACCATTTAATAAAGCCAACCATTCACAGAGAGCTTTTGTTTGTTATTCTTCTTTTCTTTTTCTTTTACATTGTAAAATTGTCTTACAAAATTTAGATGTTTACCAGTACATTCTTACTTCAGTTTTTAAGGCTTTTAATCAATATGTTTATCCTAAGTCACAACAACGGGTACTGAACATCAGTCTCTTCCCCTGCCAAAGGTCAGTCCTGCAGGCTTTGCTCCAGGATTCAAGGCAGATGGCATGGGGCTCCCACATCCCAGGGCAGAATCGGTCACGGGAGGATTCCACTGCACTGAGGTTCATATAGATAGCATTCATAATTATAAATATATGTTTATAGTAAACTATGTATTGCTGCTTTTGCTAGCAGGTTATTGTGGAAATACCTAGTTTTATTACCCTTTGCTTTATTGCTCTTGACAGATACTGAGATTTTATATGTTGGGGTTTGTGGCAGCAGTGTGTTCAGCGTCACAGGCACAATTGTTCAAAAAGCATTTTGCTCACGTTGTGTCTCTGTGTAACACTTTGGTAATTCTTGCAATGTTTCAAGCTTTTCCATTATTATTATATGTGTTATGGTAATCTATGACTGCTGATATGGGACGTTACCACTCTAACTCACTGAAGGCTCAGATGGTGGTTTGCATTTTTTAGCAAGAACATTTTTAGATTAAGTTATGTACAGTTTTTTAAAGATATAATGCTACTGTATTGCACACTTAATAGACTATTAGCATAGTATAAACACAACTTTTATATGCACTGAGAAACCAAAAAACTTATATGATTTGCTTTATTGTGATATTTGATTTATCACAGTGGTCTGTAAGAGAAATCTGCCATATCTCCAAGGTGGCCTGATACACAGAGAATTATCAGAATGGGCTATTAGGGACAACTACCGTTTTAAATGGAGACCCTTTCCGAAGAATTCTTAGGAAAGGCATGATTGGACTTTCATAGAAGCAAGGGCAATTTTTAAAAATTGTTCTACTCATGGGAAAGTCGTGAGAATTTTTAAATGCTTATTATTTAAATTCCTGGAGAGGAGACGTTAAAGATGTTTACCACTCCACCCATCCAGCCAGCCTTTTATTTATTCATTTAGTCATTCTTTCACTTATTTAATAAATATGTAATAAAGACTCATTGTGTGTTACCAAGATCTACTTCTCTGGACACATACCAAGTGTTCTAGGTATATTATAATTTCCAGGGTTTCTTTCTCCACTAAGCATCAGAGAATCATACATATAATACATGAGATTTATATACTATTAGATGACAAGTTAACAACTCCAAGATGGTAGTTTTATAATGCATTTTGTACAAAAACTTATATTAAATGGAAATATTTATTTTAATTTTAAATGTGAGATGACCATGCAAAGAAAGAAGCAAATAGTAATACTCATATTTTAAAATGTAACCTATATCATGTGATTTATAGTCAGCACACATTCAACTCAAATTTTATTACCCATAATATTACAGCTGAGTGCCAAAGAATTGATGCTTTTGAACTGTGGTGTTGGAGAAGACTCTTGAGAGTCCCTTAGACTGCAAGGAGATCCAACCAGTCCATCCTAAAGGAGATCAGTCCTGGGTGTTCATTGGAAGGACTGATGCTTAAGCTGAAACTCCAATACTTTGGCTACCTGATAAGAAGAGCTGACTCATTTGAAAAGACCCCAATGCTGGGAAAGATTGAGGGCAGGAGGAGAAGGGGACAATAGAGGATGAGATGGTTGGATAGCATCACTGACCCAATGGACATGAGTCTGAGTGAACTCTGGCAGTTGGTGACGGGCAGGGAGGCCTGGCATGCTGCAGTTCATGGGGTTGCAGAGTCGGACATGACTGAGCAACTGAACTGAACTGAGTGTGATAGATTCCCCCTCTTCTCATATGAAGTGAGAAATTTCAAGACAGGGTATAGTATTTGATATTAGTACCATTTTTCTTCTTGCATCCTAACAGAATTCTCAGCCAATATGAAGGTTCCTTGTAATGAGTAAGATAAATACTCCATTAGCAATAAAGCTGAATTATTTAATAGGAGACATATATTTATTAAATACTGTCTATTCTCTGTAAAGACAGTAAAATTCACGGTGATGGTATTTGCATGATTTTAATGAAATAATTTAGTAGAAGCTGAGCCACATTCACTGCCAGTGAGCTGGTAGAACCCTTTCCCCTACTGCCTTCCATAGAACCAGTACTCACCTCCATAAGCTGATGAACAGAAAAAAATTAAAAAAGAAGAGAGTCCTCCCTCAAAATCCTGGCTCTGAACAGCAGGTGCTTGCTGCAGAGGGCAGTGTGGGTTATTCCAGTGGTGGGATCCCTAGCATGGATGGGGCCCCTCTTGCGGATCACTGCTGGCATCATGCCTAGTATTCCTGTGCTCTGCCTCGGTCTCCTCAGAGATACCTGAAAGACAAAGGAAGCATACCAAGCCTAGAGTACTCATGCTGGGAGGACACTAAGCCAGTGCAGGTTCATCCAGACTACCGTTACGATTGTGGTGACCTGGGATGCAGAGAAACTGAAGACTGCATCCTGCCCCTTCCTGTGTCCCTGGAATTTCCCAGATGTAGTCAGCCAGATTTTGGAAATAATGACAACAGGTGGTCTGAAAAACAAAGAGGTTATTTTCATCTCATCAGTCCTAGATGAAGAGATCAAGCCCTGAACTTTTGCAATGGGAGCACTGACTCCAGTACCCTAGACTACCAGAGAACTAACCCCAGGGAGTATCAAATAGTGAAAACTCACACAAAGGAAACCACTTAAATACAAGACCTGGCATCACCCGACCACCCTGTGCAGGATGCCTCATCTAAACAACAACAACAACAACAAAAAAAAAATACAAACCCAATCATCAGCAGACAGGATTACCACCTCACTCAGCCTTGCCCATCAGAGATAAAAAAAAGAAGAACTCAGCACAAATCTCACCCTATAACGAAGCTTACACAAACCACTGGACAAACCTTAGGACAGCAGAAACCAAAAGAAGAAATAATTCAACCTTGAAGACTGGGGAAAGGAGACCTGAAACACAATAAGTTTAAAAAAAAAAAAAAAAAGAAGAAGAAGAAAAGTAATGACAAGGCAGAGAAATACTACACAAATGAAGCAACAAACTAGAAACCCAGAAGTCCAAATAAATGAAGAGGAAATAGGCACACTACCTGAAAAAGAATTCAGAATAATGATTGTAAAGAGGATCAAAACCTTGAAAACCTAATGGAGAAAATGCAAGAATCAATTAACAAAGACCTAGAAGAATTAAACATTCAGAGACAAACGGCACAAGTAGCGAAATTAAAAATACTCTAAAAGGAATCAATACCAGGATATCTGAAACAGAAGAATGAATCAGTGAAATGGAAGATTAAAAAGGTGCAGATAACTTCTGAAAAGCAGAATAAAGTAAAAAGAATGAAAAGAATTGAGGATAGTCTCCGAGACCTCTGGGATAATATTAAACCCACCAACATTCAACTTATAGGGGTCCCAGAAGAAGAAGAGAAAAAGAAAGGGTATGAGAAAATTTTTGAAGAGATTATAGTTGAAAATTTCCCCAACAGAGAAAAGGAAATAGTCAATCAAGTCCAAGAGGAGAAAAGAGTCCCATACAGGATAAACCCAAGGAGAAACATGCCAAGACACATACTAATCAAACTAACAAGATGCAACAGAAAGAAAGAATATTAAAAGCAGCAAGGGAAAATAACAAGTAACATACAAGGGAAACCCTATACGTTTAACAGCTAATCTTTCAGCAGAAACTCTACAGGCCAGAAGGGAATGGCCGGATATATTTCAAGTACTGAAAGGGAAAAATCTACAACCAAGATTATTGTACCCAGCAAGGATCTCATTCAAAATTGATGGAGAAATAAAAAACTTTTCAGAGAAGCAAAAGTTAAGAGAATTCAGTACCACCAAACCAGCTTTACAACAAATGTTAGGACTTAGGAACACATATCAATAATTACTTTGAATGTAAATGGATTCAATGCTCCAACCAAAAGACACAGACTGGCTGAATGGATACAAAAACAAAACCCAGATGTATGCTGTCTACAAGAAAGCCACTTCAGACCTAAAGATATACATAGATTGAAAGTGAGAGGATGGAAAAATATACACCATGCAAATGTGAAGCCAAAGAAAGCTGGGGTAGCAATCCTCATATAAAATAAAATAGACCTTAAAATAAAGAATATTAAAAGAGATAAGGAAGGATGCTAAATGATGATCAAGGGATTAATCCAAGAGGAAGACATAAAAACTGTAAATATCTATGCATCCAACATAGGAGCACCTCAATATATAAGACAAACACTAACAGACATAAAAGGAGAAATTGACAGTAATGCAATAATAGTAGGAGATTTTAACACCACACTCACACCAATGGATGGATCATTAAAACAGAAAATTAATAAGGAAATGCGTGTCTTAAATGAGTACATTAGATGAGGTGGATCTCATTGATATCTTCAGGACATTTCATTCAAATGCAGAAGAATACACCTCCTTCTCAAGTGCACATGGAACATTCCCCAGGATAGACCACATCTTGGGTCACAAATCAAACCTCAGTAAATTTAAGAAAATTGAAATTATATCAAGCATCTTTTCTGACCACAATGCTATGAGACTAGATCAATTACAAGAAAAATACTGTAAAAAAACACAAACACATGGAGATTAAATACATTTCTAAATAAACACAGGTTGCTGAAGAAATCAAAAGAGAAGTCAAAAAAATTCTAGAAACAAATGACAATGAAAACACAACAACTCAAAACCTATGGGATGCAGCAAAAGCAGTCCTAAGAGGGAAGTTTAGAGCAATACAATCCTACCTCAAGAAACAAAAAAACATCGAATAGACAACCTAACTTTGCACCTAAAACAATTGTACAAGGAAACACACACACACACACACACACAAAATTAGTAGAAGGTAAGAAATCATAAATATCAGAACAGAACTAAGTGAAAAAGAAATGAAAGAGGCAATAGTAAAGATTAATAAAACTAAAAGCCATTTTTTGAGAAGATAAACAAAATTGACAAACCTTTAGCCATACTCATCAAGAAAAAAAGAGAGAAGAATCAAATCAACCAAATTAGAAATGAAAAAGGGGAGGTTACAACAGACAATGCAGAAATATGAAGGATTATAAGAGACTATTATGAACAACTATATGGCAATAAAATGTATAGTGTGGAAGAAATAGACAGATTCTTAGAAAAGTTCAGTCTTCCATGACTGAACCAGGAAATAAAAATAATGAACAACCCGATTACAAGCACTGAAATTGAAGCTGTGATAAAAAATCTCCCAAAAAAACAAAAGCCCAGGATCAGGATCAGATGGCTTCACAGGAGAATTCTATCAAACATTTAGAGAAGAGCTAATGCCTATCCTTTGAAAACTCTTTCAAAAAATTGCAGAGGAGGGAACAGTTCCAAACTCACTCTACGAGGCCACCATCACCCTGATACCAAAACCAGACAAAGACAACACATAAAAAGAAAACTACAGGCTAATATCACTGAGGAACATAGACGCATAAACCCTCAACAAAATTTTAGCAAACAGAATCAGCAACACATCACAAAGCTCATACACCATGATCAAGTTGGGTTTATTCCAGGGATGCAAGGATTCTTCAACATATGCCAATCAATCAATGTGATATACCATATTAACAAATTGAAAGATAAAAACCATATGACAATCTCAATAGATGCAGAAAAAGCCTTTGACAAAATTCAGAACCTATTTATGATTAAAACTCTTCAAAAAATGTGCATAGAAGGAAACTACCTAAACATAGTGAAGGCCATATATATGATAAGCCTACAGCAAACATTATTCTCAATGGTGAAAAACTGAAAGCATCTCCCCTAAGATCAGGAACAAGACAGGGTGTTCACTTTCACCACTATTACTCAACATAGTTTTGGAAGTCCTACCTACAGCAATCAGAGAATAAAAAGAAATAAGAGGAATCCAGATCGGGAAAGAAGTAAAGCTCTCGCTGTTTGCAGGTGACATCATACTGTACATAGAAAACCCTAAAGACAGTATCAGAAAATTACTAGAGCTAATCAGTGAATTTAGCAAAGTTTCAGGATACAAAATCAATACAGATATCACTTGCATTTCAATATACTAACAATGAAAAATCAGAAAGAGAAATTAAAGGATCAATTTCATTTACGATTGCAACAAAAAGAATTAAATATCTAGGAATAAACTTACCTAAGGAGACAAAAGAACTGTACACAGAAAATTATAACACTGATGAAAGAAATCAAAGATGACATAAAGAGATGGAGAGATATTCCATGTTCCTGGGTAGGAAGAATCAATATTGTGAAAATGACTACACTAGCAAAGGCAATCTACAGATTCAATGTGATCCCTATCAAATTACCAATGGCATTTTTCACAGAATGAAAACAAAATATTTCACAATTTATATGGAAAAACAAAAGACCCTGAATAGACAGAGCAGTCCTGAGAAAGAAGAATGGAGCTGGAGGAATCAACCTTCCTGACTTCAGATTATATTACAAAGATATTGCCATCAAGACAGTATGGTACTGGCACAAAAACAGAGACCTAGACCAATGGAACTAGACAGAAAGCCAAGAAAAGAAAAAAAAAATGCACTTACAGGTACCTTATTTTTGATGAAGGAGGCAAAAATATACAATGGGGCAAAGACATCCTCTTCAATAAATGGTGCTGGGAAAACTGGAAAGCTACATGTAAAAGAATGAAATTAAAATACTTCCTAACACCATACACAAAGATAAACTCAAAATGGATTAAAGACCTAAGTGTAAGACCAGAAACTATAAAACTTTCAGAGGAAAACATAAAAGGAACACTCTGACATAAATCAAAGCAAGATCCTCTATGACCCACCTCCTAGAGCAATGGAAATAAAAACAAAAGTAGAAAAATGGGACCTGGTTAAACTTAAAAGCTTTTGCACAGCAAAGGAAACTATAATCAAGATGAAAAGACAACAATCAAAATGGGAGAAAATAATATTAAATGAAGCAACTGACAAAGGATTAATTTCCAAACTATACAAGCGTTCATATAACTCAATACAAGAAAAACAAACAAGCCAATAAAAAAAATGAGAAAAAGACCTAAACAGACATTTCTCCAAAGAAGAGATACAGATGGTTACAAACACACGAAAAGATGCTCAACATTGCTCATTATTAGAGAAATGCAAATCAAATCTACAATGAGATATCACCTCACACCAGTCAGAATGGCCATCATCAAAAAATCTATGAACAATAAATTCTGGAGATGGTTTTGAGAAAATGCATGCTCTTGCACTGTTGGTGGGAATATAAACTGATACAGCCACTATGGAAGATGGTATGGAGATTCCTTTAAAAACTAGGAATAAAACCACCATATGACCCAACAATCCAACTCCTAGGCATATACCCTGAAGAAACCAGGGTTGAAAAAGACACGTGTATCCCATTGTTCATTGCAGCACTATTTACAATAGATAGAACATGGAAGCAACCTAGATGTCCATCAACAGGTGAATGGATGAAGAAGTGGTACATATACACTCAGCCACAAAAAGGAACATATTTGAGTCAGTTCTGATGAGGTGGATGAATCTAGAGCCTATTGTACAGAGTGAGATAAATCAGAGGGAGAAAGATAAATATTCTTTTCTAACACATACATACGGAATTTAGAAAAATGGTACTGAAGAATTTATTTACAGGGCAGCAATGGAGAAACAGAGAATAGACTTACGGACTTGGGTAGAGGGGAGGAGAGGGTGAGATGTATGGAAAGAGTAACATGGAAACTTACATTCAGTTCAGTCGCTCAGTTGTGTCCGACTCTTTGGACCCCATGAATCACAGCACGCCAGGCCTCCCTGTCCATCACCAACTCCCGGAGTTCACTCAGACTCATGTCCATCGAGTCCATGATGCCATCCAGCCATCTCATCCTCGGTCGTTCCCTTCTCCTCCTGCCCTCAATCCCTCCCAGCATCAGAGTCTTTTCCAATGAGTCAACTCTTCCCATGAGGTGGCCAAAGTACTGGAGTTTCAGCTTTAGCATCATTCCCTCCAAAGAAATCCCAGGGCTGATCTCCTTCAGAATGGACTGGTTGGAGTTCCTTGCAGTCCAAGGGACTCTCAAGAGTCTTCTCCAACACCACAGTTCAAAAGCATCAATTCTTGAGCACTCAGCTTTCTTCACAGTCCAACTCTCACATCCATTCATGACCACTGAAAAAACCATAGCCTTGACTAGACGGACCTTAGTCGGCAAAGTAATGTCTCTGCTTTTGAATATGCTATCTAGGTTGGTCATAACTTTTCTTTCAAGGAGTAAGTGTCTTTTAATTTCATGGCTGCAGTCACCATCTGCAGTGATTTTGGAGCCCCCCAAAATAAAGTCTGACACTGTTTCCACTGTTTCCGCATCTATTTCCCATGAAGTGATGGGACCGGATGCCATGATCTTCGTTTTCTGAATGTTGAGCTTTAAGCCAACTTTTTCACTCTCCTCTTTCACTTTCATCAAGAGGCTTTTTTGTCGGGAGCCAGCGTGAGGAATCCCACCCATGACAAGGTCATGCAGCAGATGCCTTTGATGGGCAAGGTGAATCAGGCCTGAGGTTTTCCCCCTGGTATTTCCTGAGCATGTACCCCCCCCCAAAAAAATAAGAATATGCCTGCATTATTGTATCGTACTTTTCTACTTTTCTGACACTCTCTGGAAAAAGTTAATTCAGGGCTTCAGTCTCCTGAAAAAGAATGTCTCAGCTTAAAACCCCTTCTGATAACTCTCTAGCTTGCCTAACAGGTTACCCCGGACCTCTTACAGCTTGTGAATTGCTTGCAGCCCCCCAACTGCGAGAGGCACAAAGCTTAAAAACATCTTAAAGATACAGAGCCTTTTCTAAAGAGCCAACAATCATATTGGTGACAGGATTTCACTGTTGACTCAATGATTGCTGCCAGGCATCCCTGATATTTATCTTTTAGGCACCTGGGAGGATGTTAATCAATGTAAACGGGATATGGAAAAGGATATATAATAGTTTTGATGTTAACAACACTAGACTTTTGAGTTAATTACTTTTCTTTTGTTATAATCACTGTACTCCTTTTACTTGTTATAAATTGCTGTATCTTTGCTATGTAAGAATGTAACTTTATTTAGTGCTTTCTGAGAGTGGCACCAGACTTTGGGAAGAACAACACAAATAAGTCTTCTGGTTGACAAACCCTTATCAGAAAAAAAGGCTGTAAAATGTTAATTGGCCCTTTTGGCCAGAAGATGATGTAAACCACCTAAGACTTGTATGCATAGAGAAAAGCTTGGTTTTGATAAGAGTCTGGGCTGCTAACGCTGCATAACTTTGTATTACCCATTGATCTCTATGTATAATCAAAAGTATAAAAGGCCTTGAAGGACAATGGGGGGGGGCAGTCATTGGAAGGACTGGTTTCCCCCGTGTCTCCTCTTTACTCTAATTTCATTCTGAATTCCCATCTTGGCCGTGGAGGCTCGCCACGTCTACTTACTTGTCCCAGCTTCTAAGATCCGTAAGAGAGAGCCCAAGGCGGGGCACTCTCCGATATTCAAACGGACGCCGGTGGCCTAACGTAGATGATGCAAGCTCCTTGTCTAGAACTTTATTGGCTTTCCACGTAAACCAAGTTATTCAGCATCTTTTCTCCACTCAATTTTCCTACTACACTATTTCTTCCTAATCTAACCTTATATTTATAAATAAATAAGTTTTTTCCTCACCAACGCCATCCCCGCTTTGAATTCCCTGGATCCACCGGGGCTAGACCCAGGCACTTTTTAGTTCCTCTTCACTTTCTGCCATAAGGGTGGTGTCATCTGCAAATCTGAGGTCATTGATATTTCTCCCAGAAATCTTGATTCCAGCTTGTGTTTCTTCCAGTCCAGCGTTTCTCATGATGTACTCTGCATATAAGTTAAATAAACAGGGTGACAATATATAGCCTTGATGTACTCCTTTTCCTATTTGGAACCAGTCTGTTGTTCCATGTCCAGTTCTAACTGTTGCTTCCTGACCTACATACAGATTTCTCAAGAGGTAGGTCAGGTGGTCTGGTATTCCAATCTCTTTCAGAATTTTCCACAGTTTATTGTGATCCACACAGTCAAAGGCTTTGGCATAGTCAATAAAGCAGAAATAGATGTTTTTCTGGAACTCTCTTGCTTTTTCCATGATCCAGTGGATGTTAGCAATTTGATCTCTGGTTCCTCTGCCTTTTCAGGGATTTCATGGTTCACATATTGCTGAAGCCTGGCTTGGAGAATTTTGAGCATTACTTTACTAGCATGTGAGATGAGTGCAATTGTGCAGTAGTTTAAGCATTGTTTGGCATTGCCTTTCTTTGGGATTGGAATGAAAACTGACCTTTTCCAGTCCTGTGGCCACTGATGAGTTTTCTAAATTTGCTGACATATTGCATGCAGCACTTTCACAGCATCATCTTTCAGGACTTGAAAGAGCTCAACTGGAATTCCATCACCTCCACTAGCTTTGTTCGTAGTGATGATTTCTAAGGCCCACTTGACTTCACGTTCCAGGATGTCTGGCTCTAGATGAGGGATCACATCCAAGGAGTGGTGGCTGCGTGGGCGCAGGAGGGCCTAGAGGAGCTATCCTACGTTGAAGGTCAGGAAGGGCAGCGGTGAGGAGATACCCCTCATCCAAGGTAAGAAGCACTGGCTGCATTTTGCTGGAGCAGCTGTAAAGAGATACCCCACACCCAAGGTAAGAGAAACCCAAGTAAGATGGTAGGTGTTGCAAGAGGGCATCAGAGGGAAGACACACTGAAACCATACTCACAGAAAACTAGTCAATCTAATCGCACTAGGACCACAGCCTTGTCTAACTCAATGAAACTAAGCCATGCCCACGGGGCAACCCGACGGGCGAGTCATGGTGGAGAGGTCTGACAGAATGTGGTCCACTGGAGAAGGGGATGGCAAGCCACTTCAGTATTCTTGCCTTGAGAACCCCATGAACAGTATGAAAAGGCAAAATGATAGGATAGTGAAAGAGGAACTCCCCAGGTCAGTAGGTGTCCAATATGCTACTGGGGATCAGTGGAGAAATAACTCCAGAAAGAATGAAGGGATGGAGCCAAAGCAAAAATAATACCCAGCTGTGGGTGTGACTGGTGATAGAAGCAAGGTCCAATGCTGAAAAGAGCAATATTGCATAGGAATCTGGAATGTTCCTGGTTCCAGGAACAAGGCAAATTGGAAGTGGTCAAACAAGAGATGGCAAGAGTGAAAGTCAACATTCTAGGAATCAGTGAACTAAAATGGACTGGAATGGGTGAATTTAACTCAGATGACCACTATATCTACTACTGCAGGCAGGAATCCCTCAGAAGAAATGGAGTAGCCATCATGGTCAACAAAAGAGTCTAAAACTTACATTCAGTTCAGTTCAGTTCAGTCGCTCAGTTGTGTCCGATTCTTTGTGACCCCATGAATTGCAGCACGCCAGGCCTCCCTGTTCATCACCATCTCCCGGAGTTCACTCGGACTCATGGCCATCGAGTTGGTGATGCCATCCAGCCATCTCATTCTCAGTTGTCCCCTTCTCCTCCTGCCCCCAATCCCTCCCAGCATCAGAGTCTTTTCCAATGAGTCAACTCTTCGCGTGAGGTGGCCAAAGTACTGGAGTTTCAGCTTTAGCATCACTCCTTCCAAAGAACACCCAGGGCTGATCTCCTTCAGAATGGACTGGTTGGATCTCCTTGCAGTCCAAGGGACTCTCAAGAGTCTTCTCCAACACCACAGTTCAAAGGCATCAATTCTTCGGCACTCAGCCTTCTTCACAGTCCAACTCTCACATTAGCATATGTAAAATAGATAACCAATGGGAGTTTTCTATATGGCTCAGGAAACTCAAAAGGGGTCTCTGTATCAACTCAGAGGGGTGGGATGGGGAGGGAGATGGGAGGGAGGTTAAAAAAGGAGGGGATATATGTATACCAAGTGACTGAACTGAACTGATGGCTAATTCACATTGAGACTTGACAGAAAACAACAAGATTCTGTAAAGCAATTATCCTGCAATTAAAAAATAAATAAATTTTTAAAAATCAATAAAATGTGCAGGAGACAAAAAGGGCCATGGGGCAATTTCCATTATCATGTGAAGTGTGATGACGTCTTCAGCTGGATGATGATGGAATTAAAGAAAGAATTGTGAGAAATGCTGTTGAATGAGTTTTGGATGAGTGGGAAAATTAAGAGAACAAGGGAATATCCATAAACATGAAGCCCTTTAATTCATCAGTAGCATGCCTCACTTCTCCTTTCTCCTACCCTCTCCTATATACACTTATGTAGCACAAGCATATACATTATCTCAATAAGATGGCAAGCTCTACTCTGGGTGATTTTTGAGTACTCAAGTTAACCCTTCATTGAAGGACTTTTTCCGTCTCTTTTAGAGTTCAGTGTAGGTGAGCTTGAGGCAGGCAGACTCGGTGCTCGTTTCCATCAGCTGGGAGACTGCTGGGCCAGAACCTCCCCTCCTGGAGCCTGGGGGAGCTCAGAAGCCCCAATAGAGAATGAAAGAATCTCTTGCCTGGGAAACTGTTAAGACCCATTCTCTGATGTCCTCTTTTGTCTCATCAAGGATTACTAGGAAAACCTTTGGGTGGTACCAGAAAAAAAAAAAAAAAGTGTCTTAAAACTTTGGATAAAAGTCAATTTTAGCTAAAAATACCAAATTCAATACTGTATAAATGACAAAATTTTTTTAAAAGCTGGTGGTACAAAAGGAGGCTTAAAGTAAGGAAAATAATACAATTATTAATAGTTAACAGAATTTTGATTAGTCAAATTTTAAGTTTAATAAGCGCTTCAAAAAATAAAATAATAAGCTCTTCAACCAAATGCTTGAATTCTTATGAAAATGTATTTTATTCTTCTCCAAAATATAGACGAGTTGACAGCAATTCTTTCAGTGATTAGTGATCTTTCAGTAAAGTGATTTTTTCCAGAAGGATTAAGAAAGTCTAAAAGTCTTAAAGTTGACCATGTTTTCAGCTCCTCTAGTATACCTCTATGTTTTCCTGGTCAAGATTCTAAAGGTCCAGTTTTACAATGTGTCAGTTAAGAATGGGGAGCACAATAACATACTCATAAATATGTGAGTGGCCTAAAATCATATAGTGCTCCAACCAACATTGTTGTTGCTGTTTTGTCACTAAGACGTGTTCAACTCTTTTGCGACCCCATGGACTGTAGCCTGCCAGGCTCCTCTGTCATGGAGCTCTCCAGGCAAGAATACTGGAGTGGGTTGCCATTTCTTTCTCTAGGGGATCTTCCCAGCCCAGAGATCACATCCAGATCTCCTGCATTGCATGCATATTCCTTACCACTGAGCAACCTGGGAAGTCCTGCAACCAATATGCATATATATAAAAACACTCTTTAATTAATTTGAGTAATCTACCAAATGATACTGATATTATATTTACCTTTTGTCCATTTTCAATATTTAGTGACTATGATAAGGCTTCCAGACATCTAGGAGTTATAAATGCTTTGCTCATCATACCACTTGTCACCATTAGGTGACACTATAAGGCAAAAAATTAAAAAAAAAAAAAAAGTTTAAAAAGGAATTTCTAGATTGACTTTTTTCACAAATAATCTTGTTAATATGCTCCTGAGCTTCCCTGAAGTTTATCTTTAATTCAATAGTAATAAGATCCTATCATCTATGCACCCATCTTTGTATCTCTTTCCTCCTGTCACATTCTTAAATTATGAAATGTACAAGAAAAGCCATCTGGCCCATGTGTCACAACTACTGTGCCCATGTGCCCTAGAACTCATGTCCTGCCTCAAGAGCAGCCACCACAATAAGAAACCCAAGCACTGCAACTAGAGAGTAGTCCCAGCTCTCCACAAATAGAGGAAGCTGGCTCACAGCAGTAAAGACCCAGCACAGCCAAAAATAAATAGATAAATGAATAAATTAATCTTTTAATTAAAAAAAATAAAAGAGGATCCTGGAGACCTTCCAGGATACATGTGAATTAGGTCTTGAGATTAACAATGACTAAGAACATCAATCAACTGAGAAACACAGATGGATTTCATTGTCCAAGAGCTCAAAGCATATAAACTCACTGTCTCTAAACCCATTAGGTAGAAGTGTTTAGATAACCTGTCATACATCCACCAACATTCCTCAAATTACCTTTAATTATTTATTGAGTTATTGTTAAATTATTTACTTAATTATTAAGTACTTATTATAAAAGGGTTAAAATTGTTCATGAATATTCACTTTAGCCCAGTTTCACTACTAGAAATGTATTGGAGAAAATGGAAATTTTCTCCAATTTTTTGGAGAAAATTGTTTAGGGTAAATTGTTGTGATTCCACAATCCTATTGCAGGTAACATGATATTATATGTAGAAAACTCTAAACCCTCTTTAGGAAGAAAAATAAGGATTTGCTTAATGAGCTATAACAAAGTTATAGTAATTACGACAGTGTGATATTGCTTCAAGAGCCACAGTTTGACCGAGGGAACACAGTAGAGATTTCAGACCATAAGAGAATACTAAATTCTTAACATTTGGCACTTTAGAGTAGTAGGGGATGTAAAGATTCAATAAATGTTAGGAAAAATGAAATCCATATAAAAGAGAAAACTACCAAAAAATTTGCAAGAAAGTCAAATATTTCTTAAACATAAACAGGATTAATAGTAAAGAAAATATTTACAATTGTAACTACAATAAAATTAAAGTTAATAAAAATAATTTAAAATTAATGGAAAATAGTTATTTCTTTTAAAATACTATTATAAGAATGAAAGGCACTAGAAGTTCTACTAAAAAGATACAGTACCATGCCACATATATATATATGTATATATATACACACAAACATATATATAGGTGATTAATACCAAAATGAGGATTTTTTAATAGTAAGATATAAAAAGTCTTCATCAGTATTCATCAGGGAACTGCACACTAAAAGCAAATTTTAGTATTACTATGTATACATGACAAAGGGAAAAATAAAAAAGACTGAGGCTAAGAAATGTTAATAAGAATGCAGAATTTTCATACATTACTATTGGGACTATAAATTGGTATGACATCTTTAGAAAGCAGTCAGGTTTCTACAGAAAACTGAAGAAATGCATTAACCTAAAACCAGTAACTCCTCTAGCCTAGATGAATATATAATTGTGTATGCACCAAAAACATTTAAAAATATTTGTAGCAGCATTTCTTTTTGTAGTAACAAAGGTTTTATTTTTATTTTCTAATGTTTTAATTAATTAATTTGGCTGTGCCAGATATTAGCTGCCGCACTGAGAATCTCCACTCTGGCATGTGATATCTAGGTCCCTGACCAGGAATGGAACTGGTGTCTCCTGCATTGGAAGCCAGGAGTCTTAGCCACTTAACCACTGGCAAAATCCCAATAAAAGATTTTTAAAAGTCCAAAAGTGGAGGAGAGTGGTAGGAGGTCAAGGACATGGGAAGATGCTGCACTTTAGGTAAATTGCAATTCATGAGGGATCCTTTCTCAAATTCAAGATAGAAATGACAGTTCAGATAAGTGAGCCTGCCATTGCTGCTTTGAATACCACAGGATGAGAGAAGAGATTTATCAAGAGAGAAAAAGAAGAGCTTGCTATGAGGCCAAGAAAATAATAAAAAGTCTAGCACTGGGGCTCCTTCTCCTATTAAATTAAAACACTACTCTGATGAGATGTCCAAGGATCACTCTAAAGATAAAGGGGCCACCAATGAGTCAAGCTGGAATGCAAAAAGTGGGCCTTAGGAAGCATCACTATGAACAAAGCTAGTGGAGGTGATGGAATTCCAATTGAGCTATTTCGTATCCTAAAATATGATGCTGTGAAAGTGCTACATTCAATATGCCAGAAAAATCTGGAAAACTCAGCAGTGGCCACAGGACTGGAAAAGATCAGTTTTCATTCCAGTCCCAAAGAAAGGCAATGACAAAGAATGCTCAAACTACCGCACAACTGCACTCATCCCGCACACTAGTAAAGTAATGCTCAAAATTCTCCAAGCCAGGATTCAACAATACGTGAACCATGAACAAGTTGGATTTAGAAAAGGCAGAGGAACCAAAGATCAAATTGCCAAAATCTGTTGGAGCATTGAAAAAGCAAGAGAGTTCCAGAAAAACATCTATTTCTGCTTTATTGACTATGCCAGTGTCTTTGACTGTGTGGAGCACAACAAACTGGAAAATTCTTAAAGAGATGGGAATACCAGACCACCTGACCTTCCTCTTGAGAAATATGTATGCAGGTCAGGAAGCAACAGTTAGAATTGAACATGGAACAACAGACTGGTTCCAAATAAGGAAAGGAGTATATCAAGGCTGTATATTGTCACCCTGTTTATTTAACTTATATGTAGAGTACATCATGAGGAACACTGGGCTGGATGAATCAAGATTGCCAGGAGAAATATCAATAACATCAGATATGCAGATGATACCACCCTTAGGGCAGAAAGTGAAGAAAAACTAAAGAGCCTCTTGATGAAAGTGAAAGAGGAGAGTGCAAAAGTTATCTTAAAACTCAACACTCAGAAAATTAAGATCATGGCATCTGGTCCCATCACTTCATGGCAAATAGATAGGGAAACAGTGGAAACAATGACAGACCTTATTTTATTTTTTGCCTCCAAAATCACTGCAGATGGTGACTGCAGCCATGAAATTAAAAGACGCTTACTCCTTGGAAGAAAAGGTATGACCAACCTAGACAGCATATCGAAAAGCAGAGACATTACTTTGCCAACAAAGACCTGTCTAGTCAAAACTATAGTTTTTCCAGTAGTCATGTATGGATGTGAGAGTTGAACTATAAAGAAACCTGAGTGCTGAATAATTGATCAGCTTTTGAACTGCAGTATTGGAGAAGACTCTTGAGAGTCCCTTGGACTGCAAGGAGATCCAACCAGTCCATCCTAAAGCAAATCAGTCCTGAATATTCATTGGAAGGACTGATGCTGAAACTGAAACTCCAATACTCTGGCCACCTGATGCAAAGAACTGACTCATTTGAAAAGACCCTGATGCTAGAAAAGACTGAAGGAGGGAGGAGAAGGGAATGACCGAGGATGAGATGGCTGGATGGCATCACCAACTCAATGGACATGAGTTTGAGTAAACTTCAGAAGTTGATGATGGACAGGGAGGCCTGGCGTGCTGCAGTCCACGTGGTCACCAAGAGTCAGACATGACTGAACGACTGAACTGAACGAGTCAAGCGAGAAAGCTAGTATCAAGGATAAAACTTGAAAGAGGTGCAGCACTTCCCGTGGTAGCAGTAGCCCCAGGCCTAGGTCCCAAAAGAGATAAGGTAGAGGCCAAGCCCTTCCCCGCATTGGCAGGCTCAGCAGGAGTGTGACCAAGGTTCACATCATAGAGATATTCTTCACCTATTGGTGGTGGTTTAGTCACTAAGTCATGTGTGACTCTTGTGATGCCATGGACTGTATGTAGCCCACCAGGCTCCTCTGTCTATGGGATTTTCCAAGCAAGTGTACTGGAGTGGGTTGTCATCTCCTTTGCCAGGGGATCTTCCGGACCCAAATATCGAACCCGGGTCTCCTGCACTGCAGGCAAATTCTTTACCAACCGAGCAACCAGGGAAGCCCTGGTAGCTCCACCTATGGGAAGATTCAAATGATTGACACGCCTGTAGAAAGGATGAACCCGCATCTGTCTATAAAGCCTCCGCATATGTGGAATTTGAGCATCCAGATGAGGCTGAGAAGGTGCTGAAGCTCATGGATGGAGGACAAGTCAATGGCCAGATTACTGCCACCAAGGTGCTGACCCTCTGGCCTCAGCCACCCGCCCTACCTGCCTCCCCATTCCCCTAGGCGATTCAGCCCTGCTGGGAAAGAACTGCCACAGGTCCCCTGGGGGCTGGAGATCGTACTCCCCTCCCCCAGTCACCGACACAGGAGCCTCTCCAGCTCCAACTCCTTCCCTCCACGAGCAGGGCCATCCGAGGCCTGCCCCTGTGGCTTGTATCCCATCCAACTCACTTCTGTCACTTTTCAAGTCGGCAGAGTTCTGGCTGCAGGAGTTGCTGGTTTGGGAGTCCTGCTTATAAAGGTGCCCTCCAGTTTTCTGCTAGAAAGCTTCTATATTTCTAGTTCCTGAAAGCCAGGTTAGTGGCGAAGCCAGTGGGGATAAGCAAAGGATTCTAGGTGGTGTGATACATCCCAGCCTACCCAAATGGTTCCTTTCACATGTACTCCTGTGCACACACAAACACACACCCATGTCTCCCTTCCATCCTGAAACTGGTAAGTTGACAGCTCTGTGGGGTCATCACAGAACCCCTTGTTGTGTTGATATTAATAGTGGTCCTGCAGGTTACCTTGGCAATGTGTACATTGCTTTTGTTGGCTTTTAATGTACAGTCAGTACTATAAGTTTTCTGTTTTGAGTTTTGTAACTTTGTAGCATTTTAGATAATGTTGTATTTATACCTTATTGTGTAGAGTAAAAGAATTGTACTGAATAAACATAGGATTAGAGTGCAAAACAACAACAACAACAAAAAGAATCCAAATGTCCATCAAGTGGAGAGTGGATGATACTTGTAGCGGTCAGATGCCTCTGCCAGAGAGTCCCTGTGACTTTATGGGTGCCGAGCCCTGTTGCTTGGCTGGGCCACTAAGTAAGTTGTCATCCACAGAATCATGGTCTCAGGATCAATGAGAAACACCAGAAACTTCAACTTTGGCATAGGTTGGCTGGGCTCGGATACATGTCAAAGGGACACTGCTCCAACCTTCCATCAGCTCAGTGCAGCTGTTCTGGGAGCTGTCCGCGTTGCCGCCAGCATCAGCAGACTTGGACTTGACACCCTCCCCTTGGCTGTTGGCGAGGAAGACTTCCTGGAAGGATGTGGTCTCCAGGATGTTTGGACTTCCGGCTCGGATACCGGATCCTCCTTGTCCCCCATCACTGGGGAGGAAGAGTTGTTGGCTAAGCCATTGCTCTGCACGGAACCCGTTTCTCTGCTGCTCTGCAGCGTCAGGACAAGAGTAGCGAGATCTGCCTTCACTGGGGCATCTAGGGGCGCCACCGTGGCCAACCC
Organism: Oryx dammah; assembly: GCF_014754425.2. Classification (NCBI taxonomy): domain Eukaryota; kingdom Metazoa; phylum Chordata; class Mammalia; order Artiodactyla; family Bovidae; genus Oryx; species Oryx dammah. The sequence goes on from NW_024070213.1 coordinate 101,368,704, forward strand.
TAGAGGAAGGTGATGACAAGTGGCTGCCGGGAAGCCGCTCGGAGACCTTCGAGGAGCTCCCTGGGGCCTCCTGGGCGCAGACTTCATCTACATCGATGACTTCGACAACATCCCTATGTCAGAGGGTGCCATTTCCCTTGATCATCCTTGGCTCAGGACCCATAAAGTTACAGGGATTCTCTGGCAGAGGCATCTGAGAATCTGACCGCCCATGTGCTTTCAAATATTGGTAAACTTCTTCCGGCAGATTCGGCATTAATGCTGCTTCTTTACCTGCGTGTTGGTTGGGTGGACCCCGAGCTGCGTCTTCAGGCTGCCTTTGGTGGAGAAGGCCCAATCACAGATCTTGCACTAGAACGGCCTCTCCCCGGTATGAGTACACTGATGCCTCTCGAGGGAGCTTTCGCAGCTTAGGACAGGGTGGCAAATGAGACATTTGTTGGGGTTGATGGTGGTCTTGTGGATGTTCTCCACCTGCTGCTGTAGTTTCAGGGTCTCTGACCCTAGCTCGGCTGTCCCAATCCCTTGGAAGCCACCAACCCTTGGGGAATTAGAGGTTAAAGCGTCTGCCTACAATGCAGGAGACCTCGGTTCGATCCCTGGGTCGGGAAGATCCCCTGGAGAAGGGCATGGCAACCCACTCCAGTATTCTTGCCTGGAGAATCCCATGGACAGAGGAGCCTGGAGGGCTACAGTCCACGGAGTCGCAAAGAGTCGGACAGGACTGAGCGACTTCACTTTCACTTTCACTTTCCATGCGATAGGATGAATCCATCCTCACTTTCTGGAGAAGGCCTGGAGTGCAGGCGGTTAGGCAGTACACCATCCATGAGATCCTTGGGGTTAGTCCCAGAAGAGATTCTGAGGAGTGGGCTGAGTTGGGGTACTGTATACTTACTTCTGTGGTGACACGTATGCAGGTAAGTGGACAAGGCCTATGGTCTCTTTAGGGAACTGTTTTGTATTCTTCCAACCCCAAACCCAGTTTTCTTTTGTTTTTTGAAAGTACTTTTTTTTAAAGCCAAGGTTGTAGAATTCCAATATTTTTTTCAACCTTGAAACCTTAAATAAGAGGCTTTCAAGTAGACTGATTTTAGTCATTAGAGAGTCAGTGCCTGAGTGTTGCTGCTTATTTAAACACAGTTCATGTGGTGCCCCTAGAGCGCCAAGATCCTCCAGATGCTTTCCAGATTGCCTTCTTTTTCCTAAAACCAGGAGAGGTGAACACCTGAGCAGGGAATCTCAGGTGACGTAGCTTAGCTCACCAGTGCCTACCCTGTTGAAGAGCTGGGTGTCCATTTTTGAAGAAAGAAACTCAAGAAAGAGTGTCTTTTCTTATTATATATACTAGTCAGTACATGTACTAATTTGTACTAAAATCCCCTTGAGTGTGACTAATGCCAAATGATTATGAAGTTTTTTGTTTTGTTATTTTTTTTGTTTCTTTCTGGTATTGCATGAATGCTACCAAGTTGGAACAGGCAAGTACTAGATGTGAAAGCTTTAATTTATCAACCTCATTCATGTGTCATTTTTGAAGTGATTAGTCTCTGTTTTCCTATTTGATGATTGCTGTGGTGTTGGAGAAGACTCTTAAGAGTCCCTTGGACTACAAGGAGATGCAACCAGTCCATTCTAAAGGAGATCAGTCCTGGGTGTTCATTGGAAGGACTGATGCTGAAGCTGAAACTCCAATACTTTGGCCACCTCATGGGAGTTGACTCATTGGATAAGACCCTGATGCCGGGAGGGATTGGGGGCAGGAGGTAAAGGGGACGACAGAGGATGAGATGGCGGGATGGCATCACTGACTCGATGGACGTGGGTCTGAGTGAACTCCTGGAGTTGGTGATGGACAGGGAGGCCTGGCGTGCTGAGATTCATGGGGTTGCAAAGAGTTGGGCACGACTGAGCGACTGAACTGAACTGAGCTGAACTGAAGTGCTCCTAGTCCCTGTGGGCAACCTAAGAGTTGATGTATTAGTGGGAGCAGCTGGAAGTTCAAGATACTGTTGTGATTCCTTTTTTTCTTAATTCGCTTTCTGTACAGATGATATTAAGCAGACAACAAAGCATTACTTTTGAGGATTTAACAAGGAAGGAGAAAGACTCACCTTTCTGGGTGGAGCAGTCTTTGCCCCTCTGTGCTTAAGAATGGATCATGACTGTTCTCAAGTCTGCCTTTCAATAATGGAACTTAACTTTAGAATCCAAAGAAACTTTTTGTTTTGCCAAGTTGTGCCTTTCTTTCTGGAATTGTAAGTGAACACATTGGTAGTCCCCATTTACACTGTGAAGTGGCTATTGTTACAGAAAATACATCAGAAGCTTTCTTACTTGTTAAGTTAATAATGTCTTGTGAATGTATGATTTACAAAGAAATCCCTATAGTTTTTACCTGCTGGTGCTGTCTGTCAGAGAATAAATTTGAGATGGTTCTTTTTTTTTTAATACATTTATCCTCATTTTGCTCATATTATTACACTTATCAAGGAAAATAGAAATTGGTCAAAAACTCTACCAAAAAATTTTCAAATATTTAGATAATTAATTTGAGTCTATGGGGAATCTGAAGTTGAAATTTTAACCCAGGAAGTAGCCATTTCATGTCTTTCTGTGGATCTGATCGCCCATCCTAAAGTTACGCATGTAAATTTCCATATAATTTTGTTTTATTTTTTAGTCCTGCTTACTGACTTAAATTATTTTGTTCATTCATTTTTTTCCTTATTTATTATTGTCTTTGTACCTGGGTCTAGAAATGAGGCTTCTCAGAGCAGTGGCCTTGGATAGCTATTCTCCTTGGATTTCTAGCACTTACAACCTTGTCTGGCATGTAATAGGAGTACATGACATAAGTTAGTGTTGGTGCAGTTGATATTTTTTGAAATGTGTACATGGACAATGTCAAGAAATATTATATGAAAGGGAGTTCTCTGGTTCAATAACTTTAGGAAATCATATACCTTACATTTCCTCATGGTGACATTTAAGGGCTGAGTGTATTAATTGCTCAGTCATGTCCAACTCTTTGTGACCCCATGGACTGTAGCCCACCAGGTTCCTCTATCCATGGATTTCTCCAGGAAAGTCTACTAAAGAGGATAGCCATTCCCTTCTCCATGGGATCTTCCTGACCCAGGATTGAACCTGGGTCCCCTGCATTGCAGACAGAATTTTTACCATCTGAGCTACCAGAGATGCCCTCAGAATCCAGAAGTAAAATGAATTGTTTAACATTGCTTAGCAGAGTGTTTCCCAAATTTTGTGTCATACATTTCTTGTGAGTAATGAACAATGTGAAAAATAAATCCTAAAGAAGTCATGGCAGACTCAGCAAAACATACAGGCCTTAGCAGATTGTGGAAATGTTTCATGGACCTGAATTCCCAAGTCTCCAATTCTTCCTGGAAGACACAATGGAATAGCTCATGGTGCTATTCTGCTTGCCCTGGTAGAAGTCTTTCTGGTGTTCTTCAAACCTCTTACATGTCACTATGAAACCTCAGCATAATCACCTTACATTGGTGCAAAAGTTACTTTTTGCAAGCTGAAGGTCCTGGATTTCACATCCAAGCTCAGGATAAAATTGCTCCCTATAGCCCCATCCATAGGAAAGTGCTTATAAATATGACCAGGCATCAAAACCGTGGCATTCCATTAAACCTAGAGTGTAATGAGCAGTCACAGGACATGCACAATTGTTTATGTGCAATGTCTGAAAACCTTTTTTAAAAAACAAACTTTCATATCCCAGGGAACTAGTGTTACATGTAAATATTTTAAAAACACTTGGCTAGGCAATGCAATATATGTACATTAACTGAATATTTGGGGTGACAATACATTGACAGTGTCTCAATTTTCACTGATATATCCTGTAAATGTAATCAGTGCCAATTAACTTGATACTTTTCAGGCCATCCTGACCTGGAGGTAAAAATTGGTTCACTTTTTATTATTTGAGACAAAATCTTCAAGATATACAAAATTTTGGATTTCATTAACTTTTCCTCTTATATTGCAAGATTGAGCCATTTCATCACTTCCTGTCACTGAGCTGTAGAAAGGAGAAAGGCTTTATTCCATCACTCCCAAAGTGGCATTGATTTCTCTACTCCCTTATGAAATCCCAGAAGCTATTTTCCTTTACGTATTTATGGCAGTCTTTGTGACCCCTAGGCCAGAGCATTTGGCTAAACTTATTATTCTACCCCTTAGTTAATAAGTGTAACCTTGCTGCAGAGGCAGAATGCTTCTAGGAGCTATTTTCTCTAGCTTTTAGTCACAAATAATGGCGGCAATGGAAGGTTTTGCATCATTACACATAATTCCTTGGAACTGATGCAGCATGCTGATTGCTTCAATAAGAGCTACAGTGAGAATGATTCTCAGAAATCATCTATTGCCAAAAGGACAGGAATGACCCAGGTCGAAGTATAGCCCACCGCAAAGAGATGAGAGATTCCTTTCAAAGAGCAAGGCAGCGATGTCCTGGGTACTTTTCATCTTTGCATTTTGTTGAAGGATCCAAATAGAACTGTGTACTTATTTCAAAGACTGTTTAGGTTCCTGAGAAGAGGGCAAAATAAGATTCACAGTAGTCCCTTTGCATCAAATCATAGATTTTTTGAAGTCATCATGCTCCTTTGTAGTTCACAGAAATGTCCAAAATGTATGTTGGTTCTTTGTCCATAAATATAGAGAGATTCTGACTCTGGTCTCAGCACGTTAACTTATTACATGATTTCCCAAACTAGGATTGAAGAACTGAACTAAAAATGAAAAGGTCATCGGTGGCTGGTGGAAAACAAGATTAGTTTGGAATAACTCTAGCAGTTCTTCAATCTAAACATTTTTTTAAAAGTTTCCATCCAAAATACCCTTATTCCAAATCTTGCCCTCAATAACTCCAGTCAGTCTGACATAGAAATATGCACACTGTGTTAGGTAGGAAATGGAGTTTTAAATTGATTGTTATTGCAATGAGAGAAAATGAGAGAAAGAGAGTGACATGATAACAAGGTGAAGGTCAGCCTATGTCACTTTCATATTTTATTCTGAAAGGTGAGGATGTTATAGCATTTCCTTTAATGAGTTTCATGACTGTCTTCCATATAGTACTTCCCTATACCCTTACAGACAATTAAATAATATTATGAATGAATGTGATTCTTCTCATTTTTCTTCAACAAAGTTCAATATACAGTCCTAAGTTCTCTTCTCTATTATTGTTCACTAATTAATATCAGTAATGCATAGGCCATCAAATACTATCTATATAATTATGATTTTTAATTTCACAATCTGTACCTGCAGCTTGACCTCTCCTTAAAATGCTATCTCCTTTATTCAGCCACTTACCAGACAATTTACATTTGGGAATATCGAAGGATGTCTTAGACATATATGAAACCCAATATGAGCCAACGTCAACTCCTGAACTGTGACTTCCCTATTGTTATGGGTTGAATTGTGTCCCTTCAAAAATCCTATGTGGAAGCTCTAACAACAGTAGCTCAGAATGTGAACTTATTTGGAGATAAGGCGATTGCCAATAAACTTTCCCAGGTTGCTCAGTGGTAAACAGTCTGCTTGCAATGCAAGAGACCTTGGTTCAATCCCTGAGTCAGGAAGATCCCCTGGAGAAGAGAATGGCAATCCATTCCAGTATTTCTCCCTGGAGAATTCCATGAAGAGAGGAATCTGGTAGGCTACAGCCCATGGATCACAAACAGTTGGACACGACTGAGCAACTAACACTTCATTTAATTGTAATAAGTTGCAATGAAGTCATACTGAAGTAAGGTGAGCCGCTCATCCAGTGTGATGGTGTCCTTATAAAAAGGGAACATTTGGCCACACACACACACACACACGGAGAATGTCAGTGAAGGTGAAAGCAGAGCTTGAGCTGATGTTTCCATGAGCCAAGGAGGGCCAGCAATTGCTAGCAAACAACTAGAAGCTACAGAAGAGGCAGATTCTTCCTCATAGCCCCCAGAAGATGCCTATCCTGCAGATATCTTGAGCTAAGACTTCAAGCCTCCAGACTGTGAGACAATAAATGTCTGCTCTTTAAGCCATTTAATTCATGATACTTTGTTCTAGCAGCCCTGGGAAACTAGTACATCTACCTACCCACTCCCCAAACTCAACAGTAACCAGTGAGCAGAAAATAAATGAAACAACACCACTGTCTTTTAGTGCATTTTAATTCCTCAGGCTGGAATCCTAGGAGTCATCCACTCACTAGCAAGTCAAGATAATCCAGACTTCTTACACATAAAATTCTCTATTTGAAGTCACTTATGCCCCTCTTAAAATTTCTTTTTTCAAAGATATGAGCCCCAATTCCTTGTGCTGCTGCTGCTAAGTCTCTTCAGTTGTGTCCGACTCTGTGCGACCGCATAGACGGCAGCCCACCAGGCTCCGCAGTCCCTGGGATTCTCCAGGCAAGAACGCTGGAATGGGTTGCCGTTGCCTTCTCCAATGCATGAAAGGGAAAAGTGAAAGTGAAGTCGCTTAGTTGTGTCTGACCCTTAGTGACCCCATGGACTGCAGCCTACCAGGCTCCTCTGTCCGTGGGATTTTCCAGGCAAGAGTACTGGAGTGGAGTGCCATTACCTTCTCCCCTAATTCCTTACGACTCATTTTAAAAGCACTCTTATTATTCTTATCTTCACTATCTATATATTCTCCAGTTTGTAAAAGTTTTCTTTCTTTCTTTTTTTTTTTTTTTTAGTTTGTTAAAGTTCTTAATAAGAATCATTGATAAAAGACAATCTTCTGAAATGGAGACAATATTTGCATCACTTTACCAATAAGGGATTAATATCCAAACTATATAAACAGCACACACAGTATCAAAACAGTATCAAAAACCCCACCTAACCAAGAAATGGACAGAAGACCTAAATAGACATTCTTCCAAAGAGTATATATAGATGGCCAACAGGCACATGAAAAGATATTCAATGTCACTAACCATAAGAGAAATGGGAATCAAAACCACAGTGAGGTATTACCTCATACCTGTCAGAATGGCAATTATCCAAAAGTTTACACAGAACAAACGTTGGCGAGGATGTGGAGAAAAGGGAGCACCTCTACATTGTTGATGAGGATATAAATTGGTGCAACCACTATGGAAAACAGTATGGGGGTTCCTCAAGAAACTAGAAAAAGATCTACCATATGACCCAGCAATACTATCCCTGGATATAAATCTGAAAAAGATGAAAACATTCATGTGACCCCAGTATTCGTAGCATTTCTCACCTGCAAATTTGAAAGTGCACCATTCAATGCTGGTCAGTTGGCTCTGCTTCTCAGGGACTTGAACTCCTTCTAGGTCACCATGCTACACTGTGTGTTGCCCTAGATATTAAAGTCCAAGATGGTATTTACATTCCAGGAGGTAGGATGGAGAAGAGATCAAACACAAGGTACAATGACTGTGTGTCAGTTGTATGTTCAAGGAGATTCTAAGAAGTTGTCATATTAATCCTTCCTCTTGTATCCCAATGGCCAACTCAGTCACACTGACATAGCATGTGATTTGGGAATGTATTATTTGTACCTAGGTGGAGAGTTGGTAAAGAATCTGCCTGGCAATACAGGAGATGCGGATTTGATCCCTGGATCTGGAGGGGAGATTCCCTGGAGGAGGAAATGACAACCCACTCCAGTATTCTTGCCTAGAATATTCTGTGGACAGAGGAGCATGGTGGGCTACAGTCCATGGGGTGGCGAAGAGTCAGACACGGCTGAACACGCACACATGCACGTATTTTTACACAATAGGAAGCATGACTTTAACTTGGTGTGACAGTGCTTTGCACAGTACCTCAGGGAGTACATACTGAGGAAATACTTGTTAATTAAAAGAGTAACCAAATTATCAACTCAACTCTGATAAACTAAGAATCAGAAATCTTGGGGAAATTTTTGAAAAAATCTAAAACTTTAAATCTGAAAGAATGATGGTCTCAGAAAGTTGATATGGACTTGGAACTCACTCTAGCATCTTTGTGACTGTTTCCCAGGTATTTCATGAAAATATTTTGGCAGTCCTATGTCTGTTTCATTTTGGCACATTTTAGATACCAGGAAGACATTTCAGGAAGAAATAAATATCTAACATCTCTGAACTGCTCTGTCTGTAGGCAGCTTTCTCTTGATTAAAAATCGGTTAGAAACAGTGAGTCAGATTGCTTCCTTCAAGACAGTTAAACAGCAGGCTTCTACCTACTAAGGAAGTGGGAAATTCTTAAATGAATAGAAATTAAGCTTTACAAGCACGACCCAGAGGGTATCTTAACACTTATTGAATTTAAATCAAGGAACATAAAGTCTTCTCTTGTAAATGCCAGATGTGTTGTCTTCATGAGGTTATGTCATGGTAAATGCAGTCACACACTTTGTTATTTCACACCTCCTTTAAAAGTTACCGATATCACAAGAAATGACTTAAATTCCCTCACTTTCTTCTTCCCCAGGGCCTTGCTGAAAACACTCAAAAACTCTTACTTTGATTCATTTACACATGTTTCCAGCTGCTAGTATTTCATCTGAGTTCTTCTCCTAAAGTGAAAGTCCATATACTGAATGCCTATAAATGTCTGAAGTAATTTAAATTGGAACAAGATAAAATCAGATGCAACCTAATGAAGCTGTGCAAAAATCTTCAGAGCACTAAAAGATTTCCTATCACAGAAAGCCTAACTATATTTAGCCTGCTATTCTCAGTTAGAGGAAAAACTGGTTTATGTTGGTCTTGATCAGGGTAGCAATGCCTGGTAGAAGGAGCCAATTTGTTGTCCAGGGTAGCTGGGCTCTATAAGAGGAAAGCAAACTTCCAATGCTTCCTGGATGGGTCAGAGATGCTTTCTAGATGAATATCAGACAGGTAGGATTGCTTTCTCTCAAAGACTTCATTTTGTATGCCACTTACTGAGCGACCGAACTGAACTGAACTGAACTGAACTGAACTATCACATACTGAGCTGGGTAAGTCAATCCCTGAAGCCATTAGCTCGTTAAGAAGCCAATGACACTCCAAATTTGGGGAGAGCTCCATGGTCCTTGTGAAATAAGAACATGATGACTGATACAAGTACAATCTCTGTATCCATAGAGAATGTTATAGTTGAATCTACAAGGGGATAGATTTGGTTCTTTTTCAGGGGCATCTTTCTAGAAGGTTATCCTCAAAGGAGTGAGATGAGAATAAGAATTATAATCACTGCCTATCTCAGCTAAACAATGGTTTATTCATCAACAAAGATCTTCTTAAATGTACCAGGATCTGCATGCATTGACCTATTTTCAGAGGAGCATGCAATTTATTATATACCGTGCAGGAAATGTGCTAACAGGAACATACACAAGGAATTATAGCAATAATCCCTTATTACTGGGACAAATACAAAGGAGACCTAACTAAGCTTTGGGTGGTGAGTTGGTAGGTTAAAAATGTTTCCAAGAAGTGGGATTTTATCTCAATCTCAAAAAGAATGGGACATGATCAGTTGGACAAGCCAAGAAGTAAATGTTAAGTAGAATAAATAGCAAGAGAAAGTGTGGAGCAAAAAGCACAAAGGAAAAATCACAAATCACGAAGTGGTTTAAAGTAAACACACAGAGCATGACTGTGCGGGAAGATGAAGCTGGAGAGATTGGTCATATACTAAGTGTTAGAGTATGCCTTGTTGGATGCAGGATGGCTTATTTAGAGGTATTTTTACACTTAAGTGAATTCGGAACAGAAGGAAAGTTCAGACTCATTTTCAATATAGTTTTAGGTTTTATCATTGACATAACTTTAAAACCTTGCAATATTCTGATCCTGTGAAGTGAAAGATTCATTACATCAAGTTCTTTTGACTTCAAGAGTACTTCTATGCCATCAATAATCATTCAGATGAAAACTGAATCAGTTACCAGAAAGAGACTCTGCCCCAGATGTGGCACCTCATCAGATTTCCCATCTTAGTAGGAGGTGGAGTTTGGCAGAGTGAAAACCCAGGGCAGACAAGTTAAAATGGGATCCTCCATTCCCTCCTCAACTTACTTACATGTGTGAATGGTAATGGAAGGTAGCATAATAAAACTTTATTTAGTGATTTTAGAGTTTCTAGTATATATTGGAGAAGGCAATGGCACCCCACTCCAGTACTCTTGCCTGGAATATCCCATGGATGGAAGAGCCTGGTAGGCTGCAGTCCATGGGGTCGCTAAGAGTCAGATACGACTGAGCGACTTCACTTTCAGTTTTCACTTTCGTGCATTGGAGAAGGAAATGGCAACGCACTCCAGTGTTCTTGCCTGGAGAATCCCAGGGACGGGGGAGCCTGGTGGGCTGCCGTCTATGGGGTTGCACAGAGTCGGACACGACTGAAGTGACTTAGCAGCAGCAGCAGTATATATATTTTTGTAACCCTATAAGAAAGACTAGGGAATTTTAAGACAACTTTAGTTTATCATGTCTCCTTACTGGAGGCAATAGGAAGTTTTTAATTTAACCTGTAACTTTTTCTGGCTGCATTCAGTCTTAGTTGCAGCATGTGAGATTTTTCCTTGTGATGCACAGACTCTCTAGTTGTGGCTTGCAAGCTCCAGAGCACGTGAGCTCACTAGTTCCCAGTGTGTGAGACCTTAATTCCCCAACCAGGTATCAAACCTGTGTTCCCTGCATTGCAAGGTGGGTTCTTAATCACTGGACCACCACGGAAGTCCTTTTAACCTGGAACTTGATACAGAGGAGGTCTAATTAAGTCAAACAGATCATCAGGTGGAAAGTAAGTCTCCATCAATAAAATGCATGCATGCTCAGTGGCTTCAGTCATGTCCGACTCTTTGTGACCCCATGGTCTGTAACCCACCAGTCTCCTCTGTACATGGGATTATCCAGGCAAGAATACTGGAATGGGTTGTCATTTCCTACTCCAAGTGATCTTCCTGACCCAGTGACTGAACCCAGTGGCATCTCTTGCATCTCCTGCATGGACAGGCTGATTCTTTACCACTGTGCTGCCTGGGAAGCCCCCGACATACTAAGTACCAGGCCATTAATTCAGTCTCCATACTGAATTATATTCTTATATCAGTTCCTTAGAATTTTTAGCCTTTGGGTATGCTAAGCTTTGTTTGGAATTATTTAGGGAGTGGTTAGATATATGCAAAGAGTTTTGTGCTTTAGAAACGTTCTTGTTTTATCGAAGTGAAAAGATAAATATCACACATGTTGAAAATGTGAAAATGTTTGTGACAGCTGCCAGCTCTTTAGGTGCCACCAAGTTAGGTGGCATAAGGTAAATAGGAAAAAGAAAACATTGATTTTGTCGAAGATTATCTCTGACTTTCAAAATAGAGATAGGCATGGGTGTCATTTGGGGAATCCATCCCTCAGGCAGCAGCTACCGTCTGGGGCACCAGATGTGTGAGTAAGCTCCTTCTAGGGAGATATTCCGGAGAAGGCAATGGCACCCCACTCCAGTACTCTTGCCTGGAAAATCCCATGGATGGAGGAGCCTGGTAGGCTGCAGTCCATGGGGTCGCTAAGAGTCGGACACGACTGAGCAACTTCACTTTGACTTTTCCCTTTCATGCAGTGGAGAAGGAAATGGCAACCCACTCCAGTGTTCTTGCCTGGAGAATCCCAGGGACAGGGGAGCCTGATAGGCTGCTGTCTGTGGGGTCGCACAGAGACGGACACGACTGAAGTGACTTAGCAGCAGTAGCAGCAGGGAGATATTCGTTTTATCACTATAGAGAGCCAGAAGAAGAAGGTGAGGAAAATGTCCACATTTTTTTGTTCTCTGGGGAGGATCACAGTCAGGCCCTAGATGTGTACTAAAATTAGAAGTCAGATCCTCAGGCAGAGCTTGTAGAATATGAAGGTAGACCCCTTGTAGGAAAAGACTGAGAGATGAGAGGTTTGGCCTGCTCTCCTTCTACTGAGCCCTGGGGGATAGGTAGTATTAATACATGCTTCATCTGGCAGCAAATTATGTTCAGACACAGAGACTGCTTTGCCAATAATTTGTCTACCACAGGTTCACTGCAGGAATTGTAATAATTTCACAAGCCAATAGTATACAGGATAATGTCTCTTAATAAGCCAATAAAGAAATAATCTACTCCAAACCATCAACAGATTAATCACAATATTGTTTCAGGCAAGGGGAGATAAAAGGAATAAAGCCCAGATTTAGTGGAGGAGTACTTTTCTATGTGTGGTTCTTGGGAGAGTTGGCTTAGCTAACCGTGAGCTGATGTCCAACCGCTGGTGCAAAAGCAAAAGTCCGTTGTTGCTAGGGTCGTTGCTAGGGTACAAAGATACCAGCTTTGATGGGAAAGATGATTTTCTTCTGGGGGCCTCTACATGGATTTCATTTTCACCACTGCCAGCAAAGAATCGCCTTGCCCAGCCAGGAGCTAGTACCCCAAGGTCTTTGGAAAGCTGTTTTGATTACCAAGGAAAAGTTGCCTTCCCCAGGCTAAACACTTTTCAGTTGCTGGTCAAACCTTTTAATATTTAAAGCTTAAAATCCTCTAGCCAGAGTTACTCCTTCACAAAAGTTCTTTTAGTTAAAAAAAGATTTATTTACTTAATTTTTTGGCTGTGGTGGGTCTTTGATGCTGCTCGCAGGCTTTCTCTAGTTGCAGTGGGTGGGGGCTACTCTTCATTTTGGTGCACAAGTTTCTCATTGTGGCGGTGTCTCTCATTGTGGAGTGTGGGTTCTAGGTGGGAGGCTTCAGGAGTTGCAGCACGTGGGATCACTAGTTGAGGCTCACTAGCTCTAGAATGCTGGCTCAGTAGTTGTGGTGTACGGGCTTTGTTGCTCCACGGCATGTGGGCTGTTCCGGGACAAGGGATCAAACCCATGTCTCCTGAATTGCAACATGGATTCTTAACCACTGGACCACTTGGGGAAGTCCCCAAAGTGCTTCTCAATAAGCTCCCAGCTGTGCCTGCCAATAGCTGAGCTACTGAGTGTTCCTGCTAATGATGATATCCTGACACAGCTTTCTAAATGTAAACAACTTCATTAGAACAAAGAAACAAGTGGATTTTGAATCATATCAACCAATACCCAACACTGCACAAGTGTGAGCATGCCTGTTAAGAACCGCTCCTTTGTTTACCATAGTCTTATAGGTCTCATGGATATAAACCATGTTGGCTTTCAGGACTGAGTGTTGCGGGGGGGGGCGGGGGGGGCAGCTGTCCCTCAAGTGGAAGTGTAAGAAGTAGGGGTACCAGATGTGCAGTCCAAATCCTCTGCTTCTGAAGGTGACACTAGGAGTTGGGTATTCCCTCCCAATTGTATGCCACAGTGCCAAGATTGGGTTGTATTGCCAAGGCATGTCTCAGCTTTTCTTACCTGTTTCAACGTGGTATAGTCTCATTTGCCCAATGTGTAGGAGTTGCTCAGCTAGTTTCTTGATTTCTTTCAGAGGGAATGGTTCATTTCAGTCACTCAGTCATGTCTGACTCTTTGCAACCCCATGAATCGCAGCACGCCAGGCCTCCCTGTCCATCACCAACTACCGGAGTTCACTCAAACTCATGTCCATCGAGTCAGTGATGCCATCCAGCCATCTCATCCTCTGTCGTCCCCTTCTCCTCCTGCCCCCAATCCCTCCCAGCATCAGAGTCTTTTCCAATGAGTCAACTCTTCACATGAGGTAGCCAAAGTATTGGAGTTTCAGCTTTAGCATCATTCCTTCCAAAGAACACCCAGGACTGATCTCCTTCAGAATGGACTGGTTGGATCTCCTTGCAGTCCAAGGGACTCTCAAGAGTCTTCTCCATGGATGCTTGTAAATTTGGCATGCCTTCTGGTGAAGGGGTTCAGGAGCCTTTGATGCTGTCATCGTAGTGGACCTCAGGCAGGGGGTGGATTTAAATTTAAGTCTCACATAGTTCAAATTAACCCAACAGTGATTGAGAAATCTCAAAAAGTGCAAATACAGAGCGAGGTTCCTAACTTTACATCTCAAAATAATTGAGAATATACCCATATTATTTCCTCCACATTCAAGTAGTTCTTTTTTGTATTTCACGAATCTATTCTTTCCCATTTTAACTACAGTTGACCCTGAATGACATGAAATTGAACCACACAGACCCACTTACATATGGATTTTTTTAAATGAATATATTCTACAGTACTCGGAGAAGGTGATGGCATCCCACTCCAGTACTCTTGCCTGGCAAATCCCATGGACAGAGGAGCCTGGTAGGCTGCAGTCCATGGGGTCGCTAAGAGTCGGACATGACTGAGCGACTTCCCTTTCACTTTTCACTTTCATTCATTGGAGAAGGAAATGGCAACCCACAGGATTCTTGCCTGGAGAATCCCAGGGATGGGGGAGCCTGGTGGGCTCCCATCTATGGGGTCACACAGAGTCAGACATGACTGAAGTGACTTAGCAGCAGCATTCTACAATACTACAAAATCCCTGTTGGTGGAACCTGAAGATGCAATAAATAAGGAGCTGATTGTAAAGTTATATGAGTTTCCAACTACACAGGGTGTGAGTGGCCCTAACCTACATGTTACTCAAGGACCAACAACACTGTCAATTTCACTTGACATTTTTGTTTTCTTCTCAGAACAGAATCTAAGAGACAAAAACTGAGGCATAATTTCCCAGGCTGCCACTGATGAAGGTGAGTTTTTACCTAGATTCTGTGTTGTTTCACATAAAATCAGGGACATTGTATAGTTACCTGAGCTCATAACCAACCCCTCTGAAGTGGAATCACTAAGTTGGGGCTTAAAAATTTGTAGAAGCTATGTGGAAAACCTCTTACTGAAATGGAGCAGGACCGTGTGGTCCTTGCCCCCTATGTCTTCAGCCTGCCTTTTGTCTGTAGAAATTTTTACCCAAAGAATGAGTTTAAGCAAAGAAATGAGAACATGCAGAAACAAGGGGAAACAGTCAAAAAAAGACCAAATAATATTAATGTAGTCATTAAGCATCATCAAGGATCTTTTGTTCCTTCTCAGGTGCTATAGATAATATTCTGAGCCGTAACTTGGGAGCTGTCTTATATCTTATAGACACTAAAACCCCACTAGGTGGAGAAGTTAACTACATGATGAGCAGACTCTGGCCATGACAAAAGCTGCCACAGTTCTGAGAACTGGCCTTAAAGAAATGGAAACACACTGACCCTGGAACTGAAGATAAAGTGTACCAAAATGATGCTGATCAGCCCACCTATGACCAATTTCAAGATGACTGTCAGAGCTGACTGTGCTATCTCTGCATGTATCTCGCTCCCTCAGACTATAAAAGCTCTTGCCCACTGATTGTCAGTTGTGGGGAGTTGGCCTTTGGACCGAGATCTGCCTCCCTCTCTCCCCTAGTTGCTGGTATCCAAAATAAAGCAAACTTCCCTTTCCACCTGCTTGGCCTCTTTATTGGCTTTTGAGCAGTGAGCAGCTAGCCTGAGTTAGGTCACATTATTATAAGAGAAAAACCCTCTTGCTGCTAATTTATTCATTTGTTAACAAATCCTTACTAATGCTTAGCAGGACTGGTGCTCAACCTTGGGAATTCAACTGTGAATAAGAATGGCAAAATCTCTGTCCTCACAAAGATTATACATTTGGGTAGGGGTGAGAAATTATATACAAGTAAACAAATAAATGGCTATGTAGCTTCACGTTACGACATGTGCTTTGCTGATGCCTGCCAACCAAAGACCACAGAAAGCACACTCCCACAAAATTGAGTTTGCCGGTGCTGGAAACCTCATTCAGTGGAAAATCATGGGATCCCAATAAGAGGGTATATGTATGGGTCCTAGTGTCTCAGACGGTAAAGAATCTGCCTGCATTGCAGGAGACCCAGGTCCAGTTCCTGGGTTGGGAAGATCCTCTGGAGAAGAGAATGGCAACCCATTCCAGTATTCTTGCCTGGAGAATTCCATGGATAGAGGAGCCTGGCAAACTATAGTCCGTGGGGTCGCAAAGAATCGGGCACAACTGAGCTACTAACACTTTCTTTTTATACAGGATTTAGATTTGTGATTTGAGGAGCATTCTGAAAGTGTGGTTTTACTCTGCTTTGGGTGTTTTCAGAAAAATAAGGGTAATTTTTTGACTAGATATGATGGTGGTTTTACGCTAGAGGTAGAAAAATAGAGCTTAAAATGGCCTCGATCAAATTATGTGGAAAGGAAGATGTTTGATCATTTCTGTGGTTTGTGGTGTTCTTGTTTGTGATTTTGCTCAGACACAATTACAGAGTGGTGTTGTTTATTGTCTTTCACCATCAGGGTTAGAATGACCCTGTCTGAAGTTTTATACTATGAAATCATTTAACAGGAGGGCACCATAGCCTCACTGCTGGTGCCAGGACAACTCCCAGTTGATTGCTGTCAGTGGCTGCTTTTCTTTTCTTTTTCACATATGAAGAAAAATAAAGTAAGTTAGATGAAATGAGATGGAACGCATTCAGAGAAGTATGGCCGTGGACAAATAAAGAAAGTTAGATGGATGTTGACTCAGGGATAAAGGTAATTTAAGAAAAGTCTTTACTGTATGCATATCACATGTGCAGAGATCTAAATGATGTGAAAAATAAACTGAGAAGCTCTGGAGAAGACCGTAGCAATTAAAATAATGGTTGAGGCATAGCAAGGAGGCTGAAAAATGCAGTGCCTGAAATAAGTTAGAAATACATTTCTCTTTCAAGTAACAGTTTGGTTGATCCAGGGTGGTGAGGCAGATTTGGTCCACAGAATTGTTAAAGGATTTAAACTCTATCAGTCAATGTCATCTTCAAGAGAATGGTATTCATTTGTGTGGTTAAAATAAATTCACATTTAAGACCAAGAAAAAAACAAAAGAAGGAAAAAGTCAAAGTTCAGGGAATGAAGTTTCTCTTTAAGTTATAATAGAGCCACAGGTTATATTTTTACATTTTTTCTACCCATTGTCTGTTGGCTCTAACTTAGGCATTCCTGTGAAAAGGGAGGCTTGTCTTTTAGTGGGTGTCCTGTGTACGGGGAAAAAGATTTTTAACCAGAAGAGCTTTCCAGAAAAGAAGTTTCAGCATCTGTATAGGCTCTGGAGCAGAACAAACCGGATATGCTAAAGGAATGGCAAGAAGGCCAGTGTGACGGGAGGAAGTGAAGCTGCTCAGTTGTGCCTGACTCTTTGCAACCCTTTGGACTGTAGCCTATCAGGCTCCTCCCACTGTGGGATTTTCCAGGCAAGAGAACTGGAGCGGGTAGCCATTTCCTTCTCCAGGGGATCTTCCAAACCCAGGGATCGAACCCAGGTCTCCCGCATTGCAGGCAGATGCTTTACCATCTGAGCCACCAGGAAAGCCCTGTAGACCAGAGGAGGATGAGTGGAATTCAATAGAATAGACAAATACCGGAGCATTTCAGGCCTTTCACAACAACATTTGATTTTACTCAAAGTGAAATGGAAAGACATTGTGAGGGGTTGAGAAGAGACATATGGCATAATCTAATTAATATTTTTTAAAACCTTATTCTTCTATATGGATGTAGATAAATAGAAAGACAATGGGAAAGTGGTTAGGAAGAAATTGTCACAGTCCTGCAAGAGGGGGAAACTTGCAAATTAAGGCAATAATGGTGGGTGATGTGGCAAGAAGCAGACAGATATGAGATGTCTTTTGAATGCAAAGCAGCAAAAGTTCTTAATAGATGAAATCCCAGGTTCGTATTAAAGAGTGTGAGTGCATGCTCAGTCACAAAGTCATGTCTGACTCTGAGACCTCATGGACTGTAGCCCCACAGGCTCCTCTGTCCATGGGTTTGTCCAGGCAAGAATATTGGAGTGGGTTGCCATTTCTTTCTCCAGGGTATCTTCACCACACAAGGATTAAACCTATGTCTCCTGCTTGGCAGGCAGATTCTTTTCCTCTGAGCCAGTTGGGTGGTGGCGTGTTACAGAGAAGAGTTAAGAATCATTACTAGATTTTTTTTTACCTCAGCAGGTGGTGGGACCATTTACTGATAAGCAGAAATGAAGCAGTGAACCTCAGAAGAGAAGAGAGAGTTCCTCCACTGAAATGGAACAGAGTAAAGGGAAATGCTAGGGGATTGTAACATTCAATTGGAGAGAAACAATATAATTTTCCCCTTATTGCTTTGAATTTTAGGTGAGATCATTAGAAAGGCATCTGACAAATGTGAGGAGAAGGATGAGAGTTACAATTCAAGGAAAAAGATAAGAAATAAAACAACCAGTAGAGAGAATTAGAGGCAAAATTTATCAGGCAAATGAAATAGGGATATTGGGCAGTACTAAGGACCCAACTTGAGACTGGAGATCACAAATTTAAAGTGTGTCTCATCAACAAGTTGGGGGTTTTTCTCCAGCTATGTTCAGCTTCTCAGGTGAGGCCAGAATCAAGGGGAGATTTCAGTTTAACTAATGGCGTTTCCACAGGCTCACATAAGGTGGAAGGACAGGATGTTGAGGGTAGTAAGATAGTGATTTTAGTTTTGGATGATAAAATCTAAGTAAAGTGCAAAGTGAGAATGTGATTAGTAGTTGAAAAGTGAACAGAGGTGGGCAATAGATTAAGTAAGATCATAAATGGTAGAGTATGAATGATAGATTATATGAACTGAAAAGAGAAGATGACGTGGATAGAGTGAGCAGAGTGTTTGAAATTGAGATATTTGGAGAAGTTGAATTTATTGAGAGTATAATAAGTTCTATCGTATGACTGTGGAAATGATGGGATTAGATGAAATGGTTAAAATGTTTATTATTGGAAACGAAGATGTCAGGGACTGAGGAGGGCGATCGTGGAGGGATTTTGCCCACACAGGTGAAACTCCTCGTGGATAACGAATGAAGCAAGTAATAGGAGATCAGCGTTGTTCAAAACGCCAAGGGTTAGACCATGAAATTGTGTTATGCTCTGTGGTTTTTTGAAGGAGAAAGGAAAACCGGTATGAAAGTGGCTAGAAGAACTGTTAAATGTAATGTGGTTAATATATTCCAGGCACTGTTCTAAGCATTTTACGCCATATCAGACCACTTTGCCCTCACCCAGATCTAACATTTTGTGGTTGAGGAAACAGAGAGGTGTCCAAGACTACTAGTGAACAGGGGGGCTGAAGCTAGGCGTTCCAACTCCAGAGTGGACACTCCTAAGCACTATGGAATATTTTCCTTTTTAGGATCAGTTCCTTGAGTACTTTTTAATGTTGAAGCTGATAGGACTGTAAAAGATGGTGGGGAGGTGGTTATGAGAAATCATGATTTCACCAGAAAAAAACTCGGAGATTGGTGGGCTACACTTAAATCTTATTAAGCGGAGTTTAGCCTACGGGAGAGAGTGCTCTCAACTAAAGGACACAGACTTCTCAAAACTCCTTAATTCCAAGATAACTCAAAACCTGGTTATCTTCCTTCATAGATGACTATGGGACTTGGTTGCAGTGCTGTAAATAGAGGTCCTCATAGGCCACCTGTCAAAGCAGCAGTCTAGGAGACCACTGTTAATAGTGGGTTGGAAGGACTGTGAGGATTTACAAGACCATAACTACAGTCTTAAAGGAAATTTATGAGGAGTCATTTAAAGTATTCCTTTTGTCTCAAAAATGTTCTCCTAAGTGGGAAACATATTAGTCATACAAATTCCTCAGTGAAGTTAAAAATAAAGCTATCATTTACTGAATGTGAGGGTGAAAAGTGGATAAGGGTAACTATTCTAATGGAAGTAAATTTGCAAAGAAACATAGTTCTGATGGCTGTTGTCTTTTTATTAGCTAGTAAGTTCATTTAACAGAAAAACAAATTCAGTCTAAGATCATTCATTAAGATAAGCATAATTAACAATATTTCATTAATCATTCTTTGAAGATGGTCCTATTTTACTGCTATTACCTTCCCCATATCTGAGATTAATGAGTGAGTCTTGGAAAAGAGCATGTGTTTCAGTTCAATGAAACATTCAAATAATAAAACAACAATTACTTTGTTCTGGGTTAATGACAGGTAGGCTAGACTTTGCGGTAAAACTGTTCTAATCTCCTTTAATTTGGTTTAGAATGGCAAACATTTTAACTGCTTCAACAACCCATTAAGTGTTTTGCAAAATGACAAAACATTCTATGTGACTTAATTAATATCTACTCCAATTATACACAACACTTCATGCTCAAGATCTAGATTTATTTTTAAACATTTAGTCCAATTTATAGTAATGCAGAAAAAATCACATCTAATAAACCACAACTGTAGAAGAGACAAAATAATTGTGCTCTGTCACATTTCCACACAAATATAATGATATTTCATTAAAAGAAATCACAATCACATGTAAATAAAATATTTATCCTCTCAGTAGTAGTAAGAACCTCTTTTGAGTATGTAGGGTCTTCTGGGTTTATTCTCATACAGCTGCCGTTTCAGAATGTAAGGAATTTTTCTCTTTATCACTTCTTCCTTTTCATTTTTGTCATTTCCAGCATCAAGAATGTCTTCCTGAATCAACTGCAAGATAGACAGAATATGAATCAAACGTACATGCATTAAAGTCTTCCATTTCAAGGTGTTTCATCTACCTTTTATCTTATTTGCATTCAGACATAAGACATGTGGATGATGTGGTTCATAGCAATTAAGTTTTTTGCTTGAGGACAAGTAGATATCAGGTGGCTGAGAGGATGAAAACAAGATTTTTCTTGTTCTCTGTTCAATGTTCTTCCTAGTTCATCAAGCTAGCTTTAAACTTTTATTATTTGTCAAGGCCATATTACTATACTACCTCCAAATGAAAACAATTCACTTAATGTTACTTTCAGTATTTTTCTTCAATGTATGATAGATCAAAAGATGGAAATATATCATAAGTCACAACAAATATAGAGATCTGAATTTAGTGAACCAAGTTTGGCCTCAAAGGTCAATAGAAATTTAAATTACATTGTTAATTAATGATTTGAATTGAAAGCCATTCTAGAGATCCATTTCTCAGTCATAGAGAGAGGAATGCTTGTTCTGCCTACTTGCTTAGCTGTTTTAGAATTAACATATGTGAAGGCTCTGTTTAAGTGTTAAAGATCTTTAGCTTGTGCTTCTTTAATTAATCATTAAAATCAAGTTCACATTCAAAAACTCAAGGGAGTTAATCTTCATGTAAAATCTTGCCTAATATCTCATTGAACGCACTGTATTCTAAAATTAGTTCCAAACACTTTTTCAGATAGTACTGCTCTGATTCAAAATGTTCAACCAGCATAAAATATTTAGAAACTCTTCCCAGAGTTTTGCACATGATTTCCATAAGATTTTCAAACAAATCAATGCTAATGCTCAAGATAAGAATTATATTCATATCTGTGACTGTCTTCTAAATTTTGGGGTGACCATAACTAGTACTAACAGGAGACTAAGTTTTTAATCATAATCTGTATGCATTGATCATATCACAAATACTTTATTTCAACCCACAGCTATTCAATTTCAGAGAAGGAAAAACAGCTACTGTCAGACAATCTAGTTCCTTAATCTTTTGTTTCTATGTGCACATAGTCTGTAATTACTTGCACCACACTCTGAATATCATCATTTCATTTTAAATCACTCTGTAGCATTTCAAATCACTCTGTAGCATTTCAAATAGCAAAAGTTTTAATCTTATGTGCCCCTGATTTTTGTGTATTATAGTTTACTAAGGGTTTTTTTTTTTTTTTCTGAATAAAGAGCACATAATTGACATTTCCCAATTTTCCATGTTTTATTGACATAATATTTTAAAGAGAAAATCATTTAACTGGAATTGGAATTAGATGATAAACAATCCAGCAAGAAAAATTAAAAACAGTTTTTTCATTTTATTTTAATCTGGAAAATACTTTTTTTGTTTACAAGTTAGAATAAATACTAGAAGTTCTGCACTGCATTTCCTCTTTACTACAGGGTATCTCTGTGAGAGCATGTTATAGAGATGGTTACATTAGCAGAAAAGGCACCCTCAGACCCTCAGATCCCTGATGTTGATGTAAGCCCAGAATATGAAACATGAAGTAAATTTCTCTTAAGGGTTAATCTGAAAGAAATGTTTCCCTTGTTGGGAAAATTACAAATTTTCTTAAAGCATTTTCATCTTCCATTTCTCCTCCAAATATTTTCAAACCAAAGGTGGTGAGTCACCAGTGTAGTATTTTTTTTATATTGATTTCATTTTAAAATTTTTAATTGAAGGAGAATTGCTTTATGATGTTGTATTGGTTTCTGCCATACAACAACTCAAATCAGCCATAAGTATACATATATCTCCCCTCCCTTTAGAGCCTCCATCCCACCCACCCCCATTCCACCCCTCTAGGTCATCACAGAGCACTGGCTGGGCTCCCTATGTTAAATAACAGTTTCCCACTAGATATCTATTTTACACATGTGGCGTATAATATACATCCATTCCTTCACTGTAGTCCTGTATAGTGAAATTTGGCTTTATTAGCCAAATCAAATTAATTCAGCTTCTAAGGATGATTGAAATCCACAATCCACACATTCAATTAAAATAGAAATAGAAGTATAAGTGGAAATTTTATATATATATATATATACACTTATCATTCCAGTTTTATTTACCTAATATTTTCAAATACAAATGAAATCTTTTGTGTTCTGTGTTTATTTATAAACAAACACACAGGACTTAGTGTTTCTAAGGAAACATTTTGAGTTTTCTAAATTTCGTCAGTATGCCACTACCACCACCAGAACCAAAAGTTGCCTAAGCATGCCATCCACAATAAAATCATGTGGATCAAATCTGCCTGAAGATAGATCCCCCTTTAAAGACAAAAGAAGAAATATTTTGCTAAACTTCAAATATTTGCAAAACATTTTGAAGATCTGAAGCAATGTTAACCTCAACATATGGTTTATTCTTCCTTAATATTTGTAAGTCTTCCTGTTATGATAATTATCAGGATGAAAACAATCAGTATAAATGAGAGTTAACTAGTATAACCATAATCATATTCATATTTTTCTTTTGTTTTACCTCCCAGTGTTGAAAGGCCCTGCTGTGACAGATTTTTCGGAGCTGATATATTGTCAACATTGCTTCCAAGCTAAAGCCATCTAAGGCAGCAGGAAATTTCCTTCTTGTAATGAGCTCCTCCTCATGAAACTCTCCTGTTTCCTCAGCTTGGCTGTTCAGGTTATTTATAAGACTGCAGACATTCAGCAGGCTCATTTTCCAAGAGGGAACACTTGCCTTACTGATCTGAAATGTAGAAAGAAATAACTATTGTAATTAACCTTGTGTTGTATGAGTTAGAAATAAATTTCTACTGTGCTAACCCTTTTAGGATCTGTTACTCTAGCCTAACACTGTTATTAACTTAGTAACTTCATATCACAAAATTGAATAGCTCCAAATACTTCATATCCTCTATTTAACAAAGGCTTTAGCTAACACACATAAACACACATACACAAGCAAAGCAAGAAAGAAAATAGAAATTACAGTAAGTAGAAATGCATAAATATATATGTATAATCACAGGTGAAAATATTCAAATACCACTCTCTTTATTATACTTCAGGTTAGTGTCTAATGGAACAGCAACTATGATGATACTAATAAATATTGGCAATTATAGTATTGTGAGACCACAAATCTATTCCACCCATTAATAGTTGTCATAGGTACCATCAAAGCTGACTAATTTATTTATCTGAAAATTATAATATTTTCTAAAATAATTATCCTTTCCTAATAAGACCCTATGCTGCTGCTGCTGCTGCTAAGTCGCTTCAGTCGTGTCTGACTCTGTGCAACCCCATAGACGGCAGCCCACCAGGCTCCCCCATCCCTGGGATTCTCCAGGCCAGAACACTGGAGAGGGTTATCATTTCCTTCTCCAGTGCATGAAAGTGAAAGTGAAAATGAAGTCACTGAGTCGTGTCCAACTCTCAGCGACCCCATGGACTGCAGCCCACCAGGCTCCTCCGTCCATGGGATTTTCCAGGCAGGAGTACTGGAGTGGGGTGCCATTGCCTTCTCCCTATATGAAACCATTATTACCATAGAAACAGCCTTCTCATCTGTCAATTTTAGGAGAAACTAAATGTGAAATAACTTATAAAAATTAATAAACCTCAAAGGACACAGATGAAGAAAAGCATAAATTTTTTCTAAATAACATAAAAAATTTTTTGTAATGAACACAAAGCTGTGATAAGAAGACTCAAAAATATTAGTATCAATCTATTGGCATCAATTCTCTCTGAATTATTTTCCAAATGCAGTGCAATTGCAAATCAGTGTACCAATCTGGAAAATATGGGGAGACTGGAAGAAGAGGGAGTGTAGAGAAATAATTATGAAGTTAATTTCAAAGTATGAATGTGTGAGAACCAAGAAAATTTAGGAAAATAAAAAGGTCATGAGGCAGGACTTACTCTGCCAGATATTGAAAGATATCTTAGAGCTCAGTGATCAAAGAGTGATCAGAGAGTGATCAAAGAGTGATCAGAGAGTAATCAGAGAGTAATAAGAGAGTGATCAGAGAGTGATCAAAGAGTAATCAGAGAGTGATCAAACATTAATCAGAGAGTGATCAAAGAGTAATCAGAGAGTGATCGAAGAGTGATCAAAGAGTAATCAGAGAGTGATCGAAGAGTGATCAAAGAGTAATGAGAGAGTGATCAAACATTAATCAGAGAGTGATCAAAGAGTAATCAGAGAGTGATCAGAGAGTGATCAAAGAGTGATCAGAGAGTGATCAGAGAGTGATTAAAGAGAGCTGAGCACTGAAGGATCGATGCTTCTGAACTGTGGTGTTGGAGAAGACTCTTGAGAGTCCCTTGGACTGCAAGGAGATCCAACCAGTCCATCCTAAAGGAGATCAGTCCTGGGTGTTCATTGGAAAGACTGATGTTGAAGCTGAAACTCCAATATTTTGGCTACCCGATGCGAAGAACTGACAGATTTGAAAAGACCCTGATGCTGGGAAAGATTGAAGGCTAGAGGAGAAGGGGACGACAGAGGATGAGATGGTTAGATGTCATCATCGACTCAATGGACATGAGTTTGAGTAAATTCTGGGAGTTGGTGATGGACAGGGAGGCCTGGCATGCTGCAGTCCATGGGGTCGCAAAGAGTCGGACACAACTGAGCGACTAAACTGAACTGGACTGAATCAAAGAGTAAATCAACAGAGCAAGAATAAATATTAAACTCAAAAGAGAATATAATGTCCAAAATATGATCCGAGTCCATATGATTGAAAAGCACATAGCAAAGTGTGCATTTGACGTCCTTGAGACAGTTGGTTCAGGGGAAATCTGGATTTAGATCTAGTTATAACTTTTATTGATATATTATAGTCTAACAATATCCAGATGGGTTAAATATGAGTAAAAATAAAAATATGTAAATGTATAGAATTTATTTTATAAATTTGGAAAAATATTGTTAAGCAAATAGCCAAACCAGAATTCATAAAGAAAAAGATAATTTTACATGCATAAATTTGTAAGTTATGTCTAGAATGCTAACAGCCTTAACTAAAATCAAAAGCAAGATATAGTGTAAAAGCTGTCACAAAATGCTAATATACTTAACACAGGAGGAGCTCTTCAAAAAGAAACTGGGGAATACTCCATAAAAAATATTAAGCCTCAGGCAAATAATATGAGCAGACAGGCACAGAATCACTCATCAAAGAAGAAATTTGTAACAGAAATATGTGGAATGACGTTCAGCTTGGCTACTAGCAAATCAAGGACCCTAAAAGTATAAGTACACTCGATGTACTTATGAGAATATGGAGGAACAACACTTTATCTTCTAAATATTTGTTGGTCTGAGTAAACCTTGCAATAACTTCTTAAAAAGTGTTTTTAGCAATATGTATTAAAATTG
This sequence comes from Oryx dammah, assembly GCF_014754425.2. Classification (NCBI taxonomy): domain Eukaryota; kingdom Metazoa; phylum Chordata; class Mammalia; order Artiodactyla; family Bovidae; genus Oryx; species Oryx dammah. The sequence continues at coordinate 101,394,612 of NW_024070213.1, forward strand.
TAAATATGCATACCTTTTGATTAAGATTTTATCCTAGGGACATGAAAACCTATAAGTACAAAGATATTCACTATAATGTTTTCAACCAGTTTGGAAACCCTTTCACTTATGCCCCTTGAACATGATTATTAGCCCATTGCTTCAATTTTTCCGCCATGGGAAACTTAAGAGGCAACATGCTCCATTCTGTGGCAGCAACACCTGATGTCTTGCTAATTAAGGCAATGCTACAATTTTATATCCAGAAAGTTCTTTAGAGATCATCTGAATATGTTCCTTAAAACACTAGCTTTGTACTCACTGTTTTTAAAAAGGAGGTTTGCCTTCAAGTAAATTGGAAAACTTGAGTTTAAAGGAAACTTAAAAGCTTCTTGAATTTAGTATCCCCAGAATTTTTTTCTTGCAAATATTCATTAAAACTTTTTAGTATATGTGTGTATGTTAGTCACTCAGTTATGTCTGACTGCTTGCAGCCCCATGGATTGGAGCCAGCCAGGCTCCTCTGTCCATTGAATTCTCCAGGCAAGAATACTGGAGTGGGTAGCCATTCCCTTCTCCAGAGGATCTTCCCAACCCAGGGATCGAACCCAGGTCTCCCGCATTGCAGGCACATTCTTTACCATCTGAACCCCCATGGAAGCCAACTTTTCAATTGTGCCAACATAATATCCAATGCTCCTCAAACTAATTAGCCACAGAATGCTTTATTCATAAATTATTTGTCAGGACTTGTGTTGTCTGATTAATTTTTGGTTGAGAAAACAGCAAAGCATCTTGCTCTCTTCTGCCAGTTAAAACAGTCACTGTATATCACCTTAGCCCCTGTCATACTCTGGAAGCATAGCAGAGAGAGTGCTTTGAACCATATGGTGTCTAAATAGACAGGCATTCATATTTGAGAACATTTCTTATGAGGTTTAAATAGTTTGCTCAAGAAAATGACAAAGACTCTCTCTTTGATGAAATCTGAGTCAAGCTCCCCAGAACCCTCTTTCTGATGAGGTCCCAAACTTAGTCTTTGTCCTTCATCTAGCTGAGTCCAATTTTAGCAAGAATCCTTTGGAGTCAAGTTTGTAAAAATGCCTCACTGTTGATATCTGATCATTCTAGAATTCTGCTGAGTACACTAGCAAGAATCCTCCTAGATTTAGAGTTTCCTTTTAGTAATTTTCCATACACTGTCCTCCCCACCCCCCACTCCAACCCTGCTCCTTGGCTGGAAATCACTTGCCTTTGTTGTATTTGGAGTTGAACTTGACCTTTCTGCATACTGTGGATAGTTCTCTTTCTTAATAAATCTATACCAAAGCACTAGGATCAGTAATAAAGAGAATTGTATTGTGAGAAAAAAATCCTTTATCTTCCACTTCTCGTCAAACTTTGCCATTTCTCTTGACTTTCTGTTGCTACATTTCTGTGTCTAAACAGTTTTACTTTAAAATTGAAACTGCTCACATATTCTACCTTTAGAATGGAAAGAGGAAAGGTGGAGTTTTGGGAAGCTTTTAATAATGGAATTATTAATAGTGTTACTAATTAATAAATAGTCTTAATAATACTATCCTTTTAAAAATTGAAATATAGTAATTTGCTTAAAATGGTCAAAAGTTTAGAGTGCTTATTTGCATAGAATACCCACAGTAAACATGAATTGAATCAGAGAGAAATAAGTGGTAGTAGTTTTGTACAAAGCTTTTTGTTCCCATTTTAGCACCAAAATTGGGATAATTATACTTCTGAGTGCTTCCTCATAGTAGTCTGTATTTTACTTATTTCAAAGAGGCAATGGGATTCAAATTTTCTTCCATGATCTGTTTTAAAGATATATTCCATAACTGAATGAAAGAGAAATATATAATTGTGTCTACACTTTTGCTATGCTTTTTCTTAAGAACAAAACTAAATCATACCACATACTGGAATTGCTTTTGCCTTGCAGTATCTTCATCAGGGAAGGAATCATAACCACTCCTACGTTTTTGCAAAGTAGCTAGCACTCCCCGAACCATAACACATTTTGGAGATTACTTAGGACCTTTATTTATCAATTTAAACTTGAAATCATAAAGGTGAAATCTCTGCCAAGACACTAAGGCATACTAATCTGCTTCATTATTTAAATAAGACTATTGACTTCACTTGTCTTCCTATTTATGAGTTGAAGTGATTGTAGTCATGGATATTCTGATTGAATATTAACCGAAGGATCTATTTTCTTAAAGTTAAATATACTTGGTCACTGCGTTTTAATGACTAAATAAAATTAGATCATTTGTGATAGGAAGTCTAACAAGTTATGGTAGAATTTGGTTTCAATGTGTTCAACTTTTATAGATTTGGACAATTGTGGAAATACCCAAATGTCTTTTAAGGACCATAGTAGAAAATATGTCTGTTAGCTTTTAGATAATAATGCCTCACACTCTTAAACACACACACAAATGGGTATTTCCCCTTCGCATCCACTACTGAACATAATTCTACTTATATGCTAGAGGTATTGCCCTGGATATCTGCCCAGTATATCTTTCATCATCTAATTAGGGAAGACCTCAGGTGGCAGGAGGAATTCTGAACATCTACTTTCTAATCACAGCATCTGTGGAATCTTGGGTCCTCAACTTTGGGACCTGTGTCACAACAGTGATTACACAGGGGCCTCACTTCAAAATATATTTTTGATTTTTGGTTTTGTTTTGTTTTGTTGAGAAACATCTTTTGGTTGGGAACCCTGTTCTCTAACTCTACATTTAGATATATTCTGATTATTTCATTCTGGGTAAATCAAAATTGTGTAGTAGCGTGGTACCTGGGGATATTCTAATTGAGTTTTATTCTTAGGTATAGGCTGGAGTCTAAAAACCTTGCTTGCAAGATCCCAAGAGAGGAATAAAAAGGTCCAGTACAAAGTTTTATCTGATTCAATACAAACAATAAGCAGGTTCCAATAACATTTTTGTTATGCAGAGAATTTAAATCCAGAGAAGGACTTCATGTAAATGTCCCACTACAGTATTCTTGCCTGGGAAATCTCTTGGACAGAAGAGCCTGGCAGGCTACAGCCTAAGTGTCGCAAAAGAATTGGACACGACTTAGCAACTAATCAACAACAACTAGGAGATCATAAACCCCCACCCCAACATTTGAAAATGAGGATACAAAGGCAAGCATTGTTAACTAGCCCCCTTGCTTAAGATCAAATTGTTCACAAGTCACAGTTGCAGGCTTAGATCTCCAGGTTTCTGTTTGCCGGTCTTTGCTCTTCACTTTCTGTCACATTTCTTCATGGATTTCACAAACTTTCATTCTTAATTTAGGAACTCCATTTCACTCTCCCCAATATCAAAACAAAAGGCAAAAATGTCACTTAATTTTCATTTATGTCTTTAACTTGAAGTCAGTGTATCTTTTATGATATATAATGTGATTGAAATGGAGAGAGGATTTCCACATAAATTATATGTGACTACTTAATTAAATTTGCAATGTAGTGATTGATATCACTAAACTTCTGTCCCTGTCACAGCGATACCCTTAAGTCCTCTGAACTTAAGGAACAGTTTCCCCCAAAAGGAAATGCCTCCCAATGAGCTTTTCAGTCTCAATGGGAAGCTATTACTATAGGAAGAGGACACCATGTTTATAACAAGAGTTCATATGTTTTCAGGCTTTGGTTTAGAAAGAAAGAAAAAGTTACCTTTGATGTATGCATATTGGTCAATAAATCTGTTTCTAACGCTTTCATTTCCTCTTCTGAATCTGAGTAAAATCAAAAGCACATGTTTACTATATAACCACATATCATATAATTATAACTCGAATACTTAAGATTAATCTCAAAAAACTTCATCTTAGAAGTTTATTGTCTTTGCTATGTATTTATTCTCCTTATAATAAGATTTAAAAAAAACAATTATAGTTTTATTTTAGGCTAACAGAACAGAACAATAGAAGCACTTTTATGAAAATAGGCACATGATTTTATGCCAAGAGAGTTCTTGATGATTTGGAGTTGTTAAATCTCTGAATCTCAGGATAATAAAACCTGATTATACTACAAAAATGTCATCAAATATGCTGGTTAATTTTTACTGGCAGTAGTTTACATATATAGAGAGTATATACATATTGATATTTTCAAAGCAACATAATGAAAAGGTAAGTACAAGATGATTTTTAAAGACAAAACCAAAGGAAGTTACTTATTGATAATTTTGGAATAAGAAAGACACTGAGATTTATTTTATTTGAGATGCTATTTTACAAAACACACTTTGAAAGATTTGTTTCTCAATATTAAGCAAGGATTTAGAATTATGTGTACTTGGCAATTTTATCACAAGCTATTAAAAAATCATTTAAGCAAAAGTAAAGATGTCCACCAATACACGTACAAGAGTGTTGAAAATGGACTTCTGATATTTTTTAAAACATCCTTTCAGTTTCCACTAATAAATATTTCACAGAGAAGAAAATCTTGGAAAATACATAAGGTAATAGAAATAAAGTTACGGAACACTAAATGAAAATCAGAGCAGGAATTTGAATTAAACATTTCAGTGTCATATTTATGACATTACAGTATAAAATAAGTTAAATGATTTTTGCTACACTTATCCCTTGTTTTGTTTTTTTTTTTCACCTTGATGTGTTCATTCAATTATTTTTCAAACATTAATTGGAGCATATTGCAATCATTATATTTCATATTACTCTCTAAAATTTGAAATTTATTTTGAAGGTAAGCTATTGATAGATATTTAGCAATGTATGACTTCTTAATTATCACATGCAAAATACACTATAGGGAAATAATTTTTATCAATAGAAGAATAATATTATTCTATTACATTATGTATTAACTTAAATGACATGCAAGAAAATAGTGAAATTTGTAATATGTCTACTTGTCACAGAAAAAAAGTTATTTAAAATATATTCTTAAAAAAAGCTTGGCATTTTTTTGTATTTTCCTAGAGATCATTTTCTACAAATAATGCTTTATTCTGTTGATTCATTAAACATCAATATTCATTTTATCTTAATACACACACTATGAAGAAAATAATTTTTGAAAGGGAGAAGCCACCATGTCTTAAGAGAATGAATGAAGATGATATAAAACATTTCAAATAGAAGCAGTTTGAATTATGAGTTTGCATTTTGACAGGCACCACTTCTGTACTTTTCATTAGATCAGCTTGATTTAAGTTTTACATTTTTCCCCCTAGTGTTTACATTGCAAACGAGAACATGAAGTGTCCTATTGAAATCCCTTTTACTACCTAGCAAATTTAAAAAGGGAAAGGAAAATTTTCAGTTCTTGTAACCATAAAGACAGAGAAAGAAAATATACAGTTTCTATCACTAAAAAGCAAATCAGAATAAGGGAGAAACTCTTCTCCCCAGATACATTAACATTAGTAACAACACATTGCAAAAACAGAAAAAGATATCATTTCAAGGAGTTGTGACATGCAGCTGAGCTTACCTGAGCACAGACTCCAGGAGCTGAAAGCCAGGAGCATTATGCACAGCAGCTGGATTTTCATTCCTGCCATCATCTTGAGCCTCCTAGCAAGCCAAGTGCATAAACGTCAGGGACAGGCTGAAGGGGGCTCTCTAGCACAGCTGACTTTGGAAGTACTGAACTATGAGCGATGCTTTGACCATTCCCTACATATATATATATGCAGGAGATGATGTCATGAGTACACAGAGATTATCTCTTCATGATGTACCCTTCATCTCCAACCCACCCCACTTCCTCCTCCCCTTTTCCTTTGTCCCCTCACACCTCACCCCCACTTCTGAACCTCCAGGAACAGTGACATCTTCCCTAATTGCCACCGCTGCTCCAGATTAATGACGCACGAAAGGAGTCGTTCAAAAGCAATTCCATATAGAGCACACTGGAAAAGAACTTTCAGTACTATTCTTTCCCCCATTTCTTCTCATTCTCTGACTCTAAGAAGTTGTCATTCTGATTTTGTGAAGCATAAAATCTGTTCTTTCTAGTGTGAGTAAAATCTCCAGGATGAGTGCCTAAAGTCAGTAATTCTTTAGGTTTGGAAGTTGTTAAAAAGTTAGGATTCTTTCCTGATAATCCACACTTTTGAACAAGTGTTTTGTGGTTTCAGGAATAATATAGTTCTGCTATATACTGTTGCCAATGCTCTGGAAGAAGAAAGGAGGATTCTCTGCTTATAACTGATAAGCAGAGTATCAGTTATAATACTAGGTTAAGCAAGACAATTTAGAGAAAGGAGAGAAAATGAATTTTAAGGGAGACAAGTAGCTCTAAGAGTATTATTTCCTAACAAATCGTAAAATCTATACAAGTAACTAGAAGGATGATTGAATTACATATGCTGACTTATGATTGACTGTTTTAGAAAAAGAATTTCATGTTTACAAAATCCATCTATAAATCATTTATGTGCTAGCAGACATGCATTGCTGCCTCACTGACTGCTGTTTTCTGATACTTTCCTCTTTTTCTGTCTGCATTTCCTTTGACATTCATTCTTGCTGCCACATTCTGTTCAGTCTGTAATCCCCTTCTCACTGGCTCTCACCATTGTATCAGATTTCTTCCCCATGACAGTCACAAAAATGAGACTGCGCTTCTGGAAAGGAGCCAATTCTAAATAACCACTGTCCACCAGTCATGTTTCTAAGATAGCATCTTCACATGAGTTACAATGACACTCATTCCCTCTCGGGGTTATCAGTAGAAAATTGCTCAAAATGTTTTTTGGAGTGAAGTTTTCTTCTTGCTTTAAGTATTTCAGGATATATGACGTGATCTGAAAAGATGGTGCTGTTAGAAATGTGAATATTTGAGGTTAAGGGGTCTGAGACTTGCTCACTTCTGAAACATATCAGATAGTAACAATCTAGAAAAGAAGTCTTGATTACTACAGAGAGTTGATTTATTCCCTATAGTAAGTGTCTATGGGATTGGCTACTCTATTTTACCCTACACCTAAGAAGAAGGACCAATTTCCAACTTTTAATAATAATTTAACATAGTCATTCATGTAATTTAATATTTAGGAATTTAACAATGGCTGATATTTTTACTACTTTTAGTTTGTTTTACAGGTCTACATGCCACAAAGCACTGAACACGACTCACTTGAGGAAAGTTTTGTGTATACAGTGTAATTAACTAGCAAAGAAATGTGAAATATGTGCTTTGAATTTGCTTTTCCGCCACTAGAGGGCGCAATAGAGATCTAAAAAGTTTTATTTTCACTTAACTGATCATATTAGAATTCTGAGCATTATGCTTACTTTCTTCTCACTGTTAGAGCAGCTTTGTGACAGAATACTTTAAGGGCACTTTAATAAATATAGCAAGAAATTTTATATTCTTTGCATCACATTTAAATTAGTCATTTTATGAGCTTCTCACTTGCAAATATAAAAACTAATCTTTTCAAATGTGTGATAGCAGCCAGATTGTAAAAAGTTTAAGTGTGATTCCTATTTATCTCAACTGATTTCTTTAATACATGAGGCTCAGGGAAATGTTGGCAAAATTTATTCCTAATTAGATGAAAAAGGGGGAGAATGGATAATGGGAATTTGTTTTAAATGGTGCTGCTGCTGCTGCTAAGTCGCTTCAGTCATGTCTGACTCTGTGTGACCCCATAGACGGCAGCCCACCAGGCTCCCCCATCCCTGGGATTTTCCAGGCAAGAACACTGGAGTGGATTGCCATTTCCTTCTCCAATGCATGAAAGGGAAAAGTGAAAGTGAAGTCGCTCAGTCCTATCCGACTCTTAGCGACCCCATGGACTGCAGCCTACCAGGCTCCTCCTGCCATGAGATTCTCCAGGCAAGAGTACTAGAGTGGGCTCCCATTGCCATCTACTTGTTTTAAATGTACCACTTTAATATTAGCTGTCAGTGTAGAAATTATTTTAAATATGATAAACTGAAAGAATTGGGGGAAATGTGTAAACAAATGTCAAATGATTCAAAATCAGATAGATTGTCTACACTATTTTTCTTTGTGGGGAAAAGAAGGTATGTGACTTTTGTGGTAAAATTATGATATAGATAAACATTATCTGACCTTGAAATGGTATTTTTAAAAAGTCTGTTACGCCTTTGTTTTTCAGCCCCAATGCCTTTAAGCTACGGAAAGCCAATTAAATTATCTGTTCTAAGAAAAGGAAAGTTATGTGTGGATATTTGCCTTTTAAAGTATTTTCAGAAGTACCACAATGATGCCTTTTATGCAGGATTTCAGGCTCCTTTCTATGGAGATGGGTGAAATATCTTTATTCTAAAGATTTTATGCCTAAAACCCTAATTTTTATTTAGCTCTTGAAATACTAGTGAAGAGTTTGAACATTACCCTGGGATTCCCTGGTGGCCCTGTTGGTAAAGAATCTCCCTGCAATGCAGGAGACCCAGGTTCCATCCCAGGAAGAGTCCCTGGAGAAGGGAAATGGCAACCCACTCCAGTATTCTTTCCTGGAAAATCCCATGAACAGAGGGGCCTCACAGGCTACAGTCCATGGGTTTGCAAGAGTCAGACACGATTGAAGTGATTGAGTACAATCTTTATTTGTTGGCCTTCCAGATTGAGGTCCAGAGAAGGCAATGGCACCCCACTCCAGTACTCTCGCCTGGAAAATCCCATGGACAGAGGAGCCTGGTGGGCTGCAGTCCATGGGGTCGCTAAGAGTCATGCACGACTGAGCGACTTTACTTTCACTTTTCCCTTTCATGCATTGGAGAAAGACATGGCAACCCACTCCAGTGTTTTTGCCTGGAGAATCCCAGGGACGGAGGAGCCTGGTGGGCTGCCGTCTGTGGGGTCGCACAGAGTCGGACACAACTGAAGTAACTTAGCAGCAGCAGCAGCAGGTTGAGGTCATCATGGAGCAGCTAATTCTAAACAGTTTTTATCTATTTATCTGAATGCTTGAATACTTAAATGCTAAATCACATCAGTCATGTCCAACTCTTTGCTACCCCATGGGCTCACCAGGCTCCTCTGTGCATGGGGATTCTCCAGGCAAGAGTACTGGAGTGGGGTGCCCTTGCCTTCTCCGTTCCAAGTTTCTACTGGGGCTTAATTCAGACCTGTATTGGTTGATTATTGATTTTAAGAAATCAACAGAAGTACCTGAAGGATTAGCAACTGTGAAGAGTGGTCTGTAAACATACTTAATATGGAGATGGGAAAGCTCAGGAACTGTTTAATAAATAGTGTTTCTTCATTTTCAGGTGATTTCTTCCTCTACGTTTGGAAGTTCCAGTAACCCATTTACATAGAGCTTCCTGGCCTCTCCGACCTTTTTATACTTTAATACCTAAAATTTACCCTGTAGCGTTTCTATCATCTGCAATCTTCCTTCTTCTCTGTGACCTCTCTGTCTCTCATTTTCTGACATTATCTTTCATTTTAAAAAGGCTGTATTTTATGACCTTTTCAAAGTATACTTTTCCAAGTTTGAATCCTGAAAGTCTCATCGGTTTCTACTCCTTCCAGTTTCTGCTAGCTGTTTGTGGTCAACTGTGAAGGGAAGCAGAATTTGCACTCCCAAAATATGCCTCTTTGCTGTGTTGATTATCTTAAGCTGGTTATTTTTAAGACACAGCTGAGACAAGAGAAGCTCTGAAAACTGAGTAGAAGTTACCCTGTTTTTAAGGGACCTTTACTTTAATAAGGAGAATCTCCACTTGTAAGGTTATCTTCCTCTCTAAACTGTGCCTGGAAGGGAAGGATGACTGCACCTCTGAAAACTCTCCCCAGTGGAGAAGGCACCAATTGCATAGCAATTATATCCTGGTTTACTGTGCTTTTGCTGATAATCTCCCATTAACAGGCCTTTCCCAAGCCCCTCCCCAACATCTCTCTTTTGTTTTTAGCTGAAGATGATATTTATTGTGGTGGCTTGGATCATTTTGGGGAGCAGCTCGGTTTTTCTGGGTATCTCCCATGTATGCAGGAAGTGTACCTGGTATTAAACTTCTGTTTGTAAACTGTTAATCAGTTACTATGGTGCAGAGGGTGGGGATGGGGATCTCAATGAAAACCTGGAAGGGTAGAGGGAAAAAATTTTTCCCCTCCCCTACAACTGTAATAGGGCTTCACTGGTGGCTCAGATGGTAAAGAATCTGAGGAGATTCTGAGGAGATGGCAGGAGACCCGGGTTTGATCCCTGGATTGGGAAGATCCCCTGGAGAAGAGACCGGCAATCCACTCCAGTATTCTTGCCTGGAGAATCCCGTAGACAGAGGAGCCTGGCAGGCTGCAGTTCATGAGATCGCAAGGAATCAGACACAGCTGAGCAACTAAGCACACACACTCAACTGTAAACTTCTAGAAAAAAAGGATGCTCACACATGATTATATATTCCCTTCTTCCAAGGTTTACAGTCTGTAAGTACTCAATACATAGTGATAGTGAAGTTGCTCAGTTGTGTCCAACTCTTTGCGACCCCATGGACTGTAGCCTACCAGGCTCCTCTGTACATGGGATTTTCCAGGCAATAGTCCTGGAGTGGATTGCCATTTCCTTCTCCAGGGGATCTTCCCAACCCAGGGATCGAAACTGGGTCTCCCGCATTGTAGACAGACGCTTTACCGTCTGAGCCAATAATCACTAAATTGAATTGAAATGCTGATTATTTTAAATTTCTAACTTGTTCTTCCATGTTTCTTTTTATGACATTTCTTTCAGCCACATCTCTAATTTCAATGACTGAGAATTCCTGTTATCACTAATCTTAATATTTGATATGAGTACTTACTAATGAGGTCAATTCTCTCAGACTTCAGTCTAGTCATTAGTGTCCTCCCTAACTGGGGAAGTCAACTTTAAAAGGATATTTAAGAAACACAACCTGGGATCATGTGCATCCACCAGTTGAGTGAATAAATTGCGGATTTACTCCATTCCTCTAAATGAGTCTCTGGTTTGGAACTGGAACTGTGATTCCTCTGAACAAACAATGATGCCAATCTCTTTGTAAACTCAATTGATTTTTCTGTTCAGTTAAGGTCCATTTTCTAAACAAACAGACAATTAAATGCATTCACAGACCCACACCCACTATATACTATTGTACACACAAAGCAGGTATAATCCAGTCCTTGGAGAGTTAGGTAAATGTAAACCAAATGTCCAATTTTCCAATCTATGTGTAATCATGCTTTGCCCGTAATCCCCATAAATTCCCAGCTTCTTTCCCCTTGGCTCTTCCTGTCTGTGCTCTTGCATCTGTAGTGGTAATTAACTTGGAAAACTTGACGATGGATTTCTGCAGCCAAAGCATATTTTGCAACTTGAACTCCAATTATAACACAAGCTTTGCCTGGGATTCACATGTTAATGAGTTGCCATATTTGACTAAGGATTTTCCATATTGTAGTTTCTGCTGATCTCACATAATCTCATTTCTCATATCAAAGAAAAAAATGATATGTTCACAAAAATTACTCCCCTCTATATGTGGGGACATATTGCTCCAGCAATTGTCCTTATAAGCCTTTTTGAGTAAGATTGTTGGTAGTTAGAATAGGAAACAGGAGCCTAGAATGACAGTGGCTAAAAGACAGACGAGGAAGGGAAAAGCCCGTGAAAATAGAACAAAAGGAGGTTAAAGGACGGTCTGAGGACCAGAATGAGGACCTCTGGTAGAACAAACAGCACTCCTGGAGAGCCCAATTTACATAGGGCAGGCCCAGGCGGAGAGAAAATCATAAAAAGAGAAGCCAAAGGACCGGGGCTCTCTCTCCCATGCACTGGCTCACTCCTCCACTCTCTTCTCTTTGCGTCTTTGGTTCTGCATGCCCTCATGCCTCGAGGATGGATTTTCCTGCTATTTTCTAAATAAAATTGAGCTGTAACACAGAGCTGTAACACTGATCTAAGAGCTATAACACAGTCTATCCAAGACCTGAGAGCTATGACATGCAAGGGCTTTAATATCCGTCACTCCAAATCTTTGTTGAGATGAGACAGAACAGAGAATACACTCGCCTGACAAGACCAAAATGAAAGAATTACAGGCAAAGTTCTTAACAATCTTCTTGGTTTTTTTTTTTTTAGTTTAACAAACTAGAGTGTAATTATTTTGAGTAAAAAATGAGATGAATGAGTTTTATTTTAAAGAAAAGCGTCTCTCTTTTTTTATTATAAACTCTAAGAAGATTTCTCTATCAGTTGTAACACACAAAACTGAACAAATGTACTTGAGTCCCCCTTTACCAGAAGCAGATTCAGTGACTTTTTTCTTCTTTATCTGAAGACTATATTAGATACTCAATTTGGAATATAATGGTCTATATTATTACTACTCCTTTGTCTTACTATTTTTTTCAACTTGGATTCTTTCCCTGCTGATCTTGTTAAATCTCATGGCTGTGAATCCTATCTATTCCCTAATATCCTGTCAATTTGCATCTCCAACTTCTCAGATTGCCTACCCAATCACATCTTCAGCAGCTCTACTTAAAGTATACTTACTGTCCAAAGGACAACTTCTTTTTTTTTTTTTTGAAGTAAGGGGAGACTTTATTGAAGACAATTATTACAGTGAACGGAGGACTCTTGTAATAGGAAGAGTGCTCTGATCACAGGTCACAAGGTGTGCAAGCGTCTCCTAAACTAGTAATTTTAATACGGTGTGAGAGGTACTGTAACAGCACACACGGAAGAAAGAGGCCTAGGACACAGACGACAAGGGGGTTAATTCCGGTGCTAGAGAAAGGGACAGCATGATAGGAACAAGGGAATTGTGTCTTGAAAAGCAAGAAGTCACCTTCAGAATTAATAGGGGTTTACATTTGCTTACATGCTTCCCAGGTGCCTCAGTAGTAAAGAATCCGCCTGCCAATGCAGGGACGCAAGAGACACGGGTTCGATCCCTGGGTCAGGAAGATCCCCTGGAGGAGGAAATGGCCACCCACTTCAGTATTCTTGCCTGGAAAACCCCATGGACAAAGGGGCCTGGTGTGCTACAGTCTGTGGGGGTCACAAAGAGTCAGACACAACTGAGCAGCAGCAGCCCATTTACTCACTGAGTGCTTACCACAGCCCCATGATGCTAAATTGCTTTCTGTGTGATCTCGTTTAATCCTCACCAAACTGTCAGCAGGGTATCAATTCATTTCTGCTAGTGTAACTTTGACTAAAGGGTCTTCCGAGTAAACCACAGAGACACTGAGGCAGGGGGATGGCAGCCTTGGGAGCAGGCAGGGGAGCAGGGATGGGAAACACTGAAGCTGCCTCCTCAAGCTCTTTAGCCAATTCTCCCTGAGCCGCTGACTCCAAAGTTCATGAACTGTGTGTCTATTCGAGTGTCTTCTGTGTGCCAGGCATTGTGTTAGGTGCCAAGGCTACAGCTGGTGGGCAAGAAAGCATGGTTCCCATCACCCATCATAGCGTGTATATTCTAGCAGGGCAGCTGAGGGCTCTCAGATGGTACTAGTGGTAAAGAGCCCACCTGCCACTGTGGGAGATCTGAGAGACTCGGGTTCACTCCCTGGGCCACGAAGACCCCCTGGAGGAGGGCAAGGCAACCCACTCCAGTATTCTTGCCTGGCGAATCCCAAGGACAGTGGAGCCTGGTGGGCTACAGCCCCTGGGGTTTCAAAGAGTCAGACATGACTGAAGCGACTTAGCACGCAGGAGAGATGAACAGGTGAGTTCCATTCCAGGCTGATGAAGAGAAATGAGGGAACACCGGGAGGACTCCTGGTCTTGCACGTTGAAGGGGGCTTCCTGGAGGACCTTGAGTTCAGGGTAGCTGAGCACCACCGGTGAGGCACAGGGGCTGCCCCTGTCGCCCTTCACAAAGGACACTCCTTGCCCTTGACCCTCCACTGGCCCAAGAAGATAAGTCCCTCTGCCAGGACCTGGGGTCCAGTCAAGGGCCTCCAGACAGACTCACTTCTGTTTCTGGGGTGTCAGGGTTTCCACCCGAGGCCATGGCATGCCCAAAATAAAACTTTTGAGTCCTTCAAACACCTTTCTAAAAATATCCTCCTCCCTTAGTGTTCCCTATTTCAGCAATTAGAAGCATCATTCACTGAATTGCACAGATCCAAAAACTGGAAGTCATTTACGATTTCCATGCCCCCATCACTTCCAAGTTATCAGATCTCCCTAGGGTGTAGGCCTGCCACCCAAAAGTACTCCAAGTCTCAGTCCTTTCCCTGACTCCACCATCACCATTCAGCTCCAAGCTATCATCTTCTTATCACCATTCAGGCCTGAGCCGCCACTGCTCCTCTGGGCCGCAGTAATAGTCACTTACATAGTACAGCTACCAACAGTCTTAATCCATTTCAATCCAGTCACCATATCGAGAAGTTTTTTGGGTTTTTTTGCTGTTTTTGTCTTCTTTCTTTCTTAGGTAAATCTATTCTTATTACTCTGTAAAGGTGTCCTGCTGTATTTAGGAGGAACTTCTGACTGTGACCTTTATTATCCTGAATGGGCCTCTGATTCCTTCTCTGTCTGTATATTTCAAGCACACTGGGCTTCTGACTTTTCCCGAAAGAAGCCAACATTTTCCTTCGGAGATCTTCAATTAATACTGGAATTAGATAGAAACTGAAAGTGTTAGTCACTCAGTCCTGTCTGACTCTTTGTGACCTTCATTCAGCAAATACTCATCTCGTGCACCCTCCCAGAGTGGGTAGAATATACTTCCATACCCTTGACTATGACTTCGGCCATGAGGCTTGCTTTAGTCAAGGATATATTAGTATACAGGAGATATTAGTACACATAAGGAAAACAAAGCCTTAATATCAGTTGCATCTTGGGACTTGCCCTCTTGCTTCTCTGCCACTGCCACAAGAAGAACTTTCCCTGCTTTACCCCAGAATGAGAAGAAACCTCAAGCAAAGCAGAACTAGTCAACTTGCAAAACTGCAATGGTAAAGCAGAGCTTCCTGAGCCTAAGGTAGGGTCATGCTGACTAACTCACAGATATACAAAGAGAATTAAATTATTTAAGTGGCTGAGTTTTAGGGTAGCTTGTTATGCAGCATTTTCGCAGCAATGGTTGACTGAAGCAACTGTCTATTTTAAAACTTATCCCACTGCTACTTGATTCAATCTCTATAGTCTTTATTTGTCCACTTATTTTTGTCTTTTGTGCATAAAAGCAGGACTTTTTTTTTTTTTTGGTCTTAATTTTCATATTACCAGAACATGAAATAATGCTTTTCCATGGTAGGGACTCAGTAAATACTGTTAAGTGGATGAATTAATGAACTAACAAAATTCTTAGTACCCATCCCTGATGGTTTTAGGGTGGCTATTTCTCCTCATCTCTCACAAAGACATTTTCACTCTGCAGTCTGTGTACAATGAAATCCAGGAAGCAAATTTCTTTTGGAGAGAATTTTACTCAAATATATAAGAGAATGCTTCCCTTCAGAGGAGTCTTGAATTTTATTTTTAATTGCAATTAATATTTTGCAAGTTATCATTAAGGAAAAGTGGGAGTATGGTGGTCCTAAAAGCACATGTTGATGTTTCCAATTTGTACAGAAAGTATATAGAGGGACAAGTTGTTAGAGGCAGAGGCCTACAGTCAACAAGATAGCATTCTGCATCTAGAAACAGCCACTGTAACCAATCCACAGTCCTCAGAGTAATAAAAAGATTAAATTTGAAATTTATTTATTGAAAACCTGCACTATGATAGACACTGTGTGAGATTAATTTGATTTCATGTAACATAACATACTATGAAGCAGGGTTCACAGAATGATATTATTCCCATTGTGTTGGTTTAAAAAAACTAAGGCCATGGTGAGTTTAAATAAGGATAAGGAGACTTATTAAGTAGAACTTGGATAGGACTGAACAAGGCTTTCATTTCTAAAGCAACAACTAATCTTTGTAATATTAATGCTGGATCCAAGTACAAGTCAGAGAAATCTTGTATTAACATGCTATAGAAAATGCTATGCCAAATAAAGGGCTGGCTAATACTTTTAACCTAAAAGTACATTTAGTAAAAGTCAGATTGGGTTTTATTTTTAAATTGATTCTAATTCATCAGCTTAGCCTTGTTTTTCTCCCTTTTCAGGTTTAGATGTGTTGCACATATTTAAAAAATGAATAAATAATCATAAAAATAATCTCAGAATCCTCTTCTTCTGAGTCTAGAAACAACCACCGTAACGAATACCATAGACCTCAGAGTAACTTGAAGGTTAAACTTGAAATTTATTTATTGCAAATCTACTCTGTGACAATCTATGGTGCCAAATTAATTTGATTCCATGTGATATAACCTACTATGGAGGAGGGTTCATTATAAGGGCTCTGTTGCATCTCAGTGGCTCTACGTGCATTGAAATGTTTCAACTGGGGCAGTAAATTAGAAAGGATGGAAGAAAAATCAGAAAATTAAGTGAGGTTACAGTTTGTGGAGAGCTGGAGTGAGTGATCTGAAAAGGAGCACACTTCCCACTTCGGACTCTGGGTGGAGGCATTTGTATGTATAGTATGAAAACACCACACAAGCACTCTGGGGAATCAGGTCATATTTTAATGTCATCTTAATTCATGAAGCCAAAGAATGAATTAAGCCAAATTAATAAGCAGTTTTACATTTAAATTTTAGAGAAGGGAATACAGATCTAGACATTCTAAATGAGTTACAAATCTCCTCTATTTTCCAACTGTTCATCACATTGGTCATGATTGCATAGAGTCTAACTTCAATTCTTATCCCAGAGGGAGGTTATTCTTCAATATCAGTCAAGTGATTTTGAGAAATTAATTTATCTTCTATGGGTCTCTCTGTTACAGTACAGCATCCCCACGACAAGCTGGAAAGCATCCAATGGGTATTAGTCCCTGTAGAATGGACTTTTATTTTGGACAGGTCTGTTTTTTTGTCTTCTTTTATGTAAGATCTTTCTTTGGGCATTATCAGGTTTTGTTGCTCTCTTTCAGTAAACACAAATCCTTTAGCTTCTACGTCATAGATTCCTTACTCATATGATCTTTTGTCCCCCCATTCACAGTGTAATATGACCTTTTCCCCTATGTCTTCTCTAGCCCTGAATTCAGAAAAACATGGTCATAAATTAGGTGCATGCATGCCTTCTCAGTCGTGTCCCACCCTTTGCGACACTATGGACTGTATTCCAGGCTCCTCTGTCCATGGGAATTTCCAGGCAAGAACACTGGAGTGACTTGCCATTTCCTCCTCCAGGGGATCTTCCCAACTCAGGGATCAAACCTGAGACTCCTTTGTCGCCTGCATTGGCAGCTGGGTTCTTTACCACTGAGCCGCAAATGCCTTTAGGGACAAGGAGGTGACTTGTCCTATTTAAGTCCTATTTAACGGGACCATCTGTTTGATCCTGGGACTTCCCTGCTGGCTCAGATGGTAAAGAATCCACTTGCAATGCAGGACATCCAGGTTCAATCCCTGGGTCAGGAAGATCCCTTGAAGAAAGGAATGGCAACCCATTCCAGTATTCTGGCTTGGAGAATCCCATGGATTAGCCTGGTTGATTACAATCCATGTGGTGGCAAAGAGTCAGACACAACTGAGCAACTAACATTCACTTTCTGCTTGATACCGAGCTTCAGATGATTTTTTTCCACATGGAAACAGACCCCAAATGGCAAATTTTCCATTTTCTCAGTATTTTCCAAAATTTTAGATTCTTATGGAAAGTCACAATCATTAAATGCAAATATTTTCTTCAATTTTCTCTTTTGCAGTACCAAGCAAACTGAAATGTCTGTGTACTGAATTCAGCCTCAATATCCACCATTCTGCTACTCCCTGCTTTTAGTCCTGTTCCAATAACTTTCTCCTTGTGGCTTTAGACTTTAATTCTCTGAGTCTGTATTATCATCTGTAAATTAAAAATAATAATTTCAGTCTTCCTTGGTGATGCAGATGGTAAAGAATCTGCCGCCTGCAACGTGGGAGGCCTGGGTTCGATCCCTGGGTTGGAAAGATCCCGTGTAGAAGGGACTGGCAACCCACTCCAGTATTCTTGCCTGGAGAATCCCATGGACAGAGGAGCCTGACAGGCTACAGTCCATGGGGTTACAAAGTGTCAGACACAACTGAAGTGATTTAGCACGCACACGCACACATTCCCAGTGAACTTCTCTGACATCACAAATTATTTAAAGCAGGGATAACCAACAGTTTAAATGAACATAAATGCTAACACCAACACTTCTCAATAATTGTCTTTCATTATGTCATCTTAAGAAGTTGTCTGATAATCAGACAACATGATCACCGTATCAGTTTGAGATGCTATCTCAACATTTCACTATTTTAAAATGCATGTATGCTACCTGATTGAATTATCCTTTTCTTAGTAGTTGGAATCCTTCAATAAATTTTATTAAATTGTCTAAGTTATCAAAGTTATTCATATACAATTTTTAGTAATATTTCTTTACTATCTTTTTATTGTCTGAGAATTTCTACAGCAACATTCTCTTTTTCATTGCTGATATTGCTTGTGCTTCTCTTTTTTTCATTTTTTCTTGATCAATTTTGTGACAGATTTTTTAGTTTTATTCATCTTTCAAGAAAAGCTACATTTGTCTTTATTTTTTCTATAATTTGATCTTTATTTTATTGATTTTCAGTCTTAGCTTTATTCCTATTTCCTTTTTCTTACTTTTGGCTTATTCTTCCTTCTCTATCTTTTAAAGGTTAGATTTAGAACGTTAACTTCAAACCTCTTCTTTTTTTCCTCCAATATAAACATTTAAACATTTTAATTGTTTTATCAGATCATGGTTTTAGCTGTTTCTCACTAATTCCGATTAAAGTGTATTTTCACTACGATTTATTTTAAAATATTTTCTACTTTACTCACAGGTTTTCTTTCTGATCCACAAAGTGCTGGATCTTACCCTGAAAAGCCCTTATTGTGTAGACCAGGTTGGAGTCACATAATCAGCATTTCCAACAAATTCCCAAATGATGCTAAGGCTGCACTCAGGCATGGTCCTTATTCTCCAAGGATGGCCCTTCTGAAGATTCTTCTCTCTGGCAGTTTGGAAACCCAATTTCTTCCAATACTGGGCCACTTCCAGAATCTCTGCTCTCACTTTCCGAGCAATTACTGCGTGCCTGTATGTGGAGCCAAGTCTTGCAGGGCATTGCCATGCGTTTGTTTAGTCGGACATCTGGAGGGGCCACTGTGCAAATTTCTGAGGCTCCTTCTCTCTCCCTCTCCCTCTCCCTCATCTCTGCTGGCCTATGCCATGGAATATAGCAGCTTTAGCAGCAACAAAATAGAATCACTGTTTTCTTTGACCAGCAGCTTTGCTCTCTTCCCAGGGAGTTCTTCATCCTTAGGCAGCAGTTTGAATGTGCCCAGGTTAAAAACCGAAGGGAATGTGGGACTCAGTTCTGGAGTTATCCTTCTTTGATGAATTATGGTTGTATGCTGTGTTTCTTCCCAAAGCTTAAAAAGGTGTTTTGTATATTTTATCCTATTTTGTTCATTTTTTATGGCAGGAACATAAACCTGACATTCAGTATTCCACTGTGGCCAGGACTGGCTGTGTATATAAATCATTATCGCAAACTCTTACCCTCAAAGGAATGAAAGATGTTCTCTCAAATAGCTCATTACTTTTCTTTTCCTCCACTCCTCATTTTCCACTCTCCAATTCCTGCTCCAATTGTAAAAGACACAGCAAAATACTCAATACTTGGAACTCAACTAAAAGGGAACGTCAATGAACGAGAAATCATTCTCTAAAGTAACACTTCGATTGAAACAAGGTAAATGGCAACAAACCACCTGATGCAAAGAAAATTGTTTTTTAACTGTTGATTCATTTTAAATTAATTCGTTCCATTTATATTTATTGAACAGTGACTTTTTGTCAAGCACTAGGTTAAAGATTGGGAATTAAACAATGAGGAAGAGAGACATAATTTTTTCTTTCAATTTTAAGAGAGAAAGCCGAAAGAAAAATCTCACAGTGGAAAAAAAAAAATAGAGCATTTCAACCGCCTAGATACCAAGAGTTATCTTTGGTTAGTATCTATATTAGTGAATTTGCCATGATTTAGGATTCAGAAAAATGACCATGTCTTAGTTTTAAATATAATCAAATCCTAGACAACTTAATTCATGATAACTGAACTCACTGAAGAGTAAACAGCAATTTACTCTGAAAGAGCGATTTCTTAATATATAATCTAAACTACCCTCAAAGTCTGCTGCCACACCCTCAGACCAAAACATTCTTTCATTTTATACAAGTCTATTATAATCAAGAGTTGTTTTGTGAAAATGAAATCAGCACAAAGATTGCTAAATGATAAGAATGGTTTCTGGCACCAGGCTCTGGTAATCTAATACTTCGCTTGCACAGTAATAATAGCTAATATTTATTCAGCCGTTATTTTCTCATAGTATTTTGAAGTGGTACATACAATTATAATCCCTGTTTTACAAACAGAGATACTATCTCACAGAAAGATTGAGCACCTAGCAAGTGGTAGAGTTGGCATTCCACATGGTATCTGGCTCAAGGGCCCAAGTTCTCAACTGCTTTGCTACAGGGCAATACAGAGTCACATACAGCATAGCTCCAATGGACTCATATTCCACATAGCTCCAATCTGCTAGAGCTGTCCAGGGCACTGTATTCATTAGCATCAGCTATTAACAATTTCAGGTATTTTCCTTACATAGCCCTGATATGTAGCTTAGCTTGAAGGAATCATTTCTGATATTATTTCATCAAACTGTATATAGATCTAACTTACTATTTTAATAGAGCCTAAAATTGGAGTACATTATTTATTTAAATACTTTCTTATTAAACTGTATTCAAAATGCTTCTTTTTATGAGAGGCAGCCTATTGTAATTGGTAAGAACAT
The DNA here is from genome assembly GCF_014754425.2 of Oryx dammah. Classification (NCBI taxonomy): domain Eukaryota; kingdom Metazoa; phylum Chordata; class Mammalia; order Artiodactyla; family Bovidae; genus Oryx; species Oryx dammah. The sequence continues at coordinate 101,415,502 of NW_024070213.1, forward strand.
AGCTTTGCTTCTCTGTCCGCTGTTTAGTAGCTTTGCAACCTCAAGGAAGTTACTTCACTTGTGCACATTCCAGTCTCCCTTATCTGTGACATAATTATATAAATGTTGAAGCTGAAACTCCAATACTTTGGCCACCTGATGCAAAGAGCTGACTCATTTGAAAAGCCCCTGATGCTGAGAAAGATTGAGGGCAGGAGGAGAAGGGGACGACAGAGGATGAGATAGTTGGATGGCATCACCAACTCAATGGACATGAGTTTGGGTGGACTCGGGGAGGTGGTGATGGACAGGGAGGCCTGGCGTGCTGCGATTCATGGGGTCGCCAAGAGTCGGACACGACTGAGTGACTGAACTGAACTGAACTGAGTTATGCAAAAAATGAGCTTACAGCATAGACCCTCAAAAGAATTAAGGAAAGTGCTAACATGTAATGTGATCGTTACACAATTTGTTTTTCACTATCACATGTAATGATACAATAGTGCATCATTTGGACACTTACAAATACTCCTTTAGGTTAGATTTTTAGAAGCAAAACCACTGAGTCAGAGCTAGTGTACTTTACATTTTTATCGAGTGTACACTGGAAAATTATTCCCCAGACAGATCATTTTTATTAAATACCCACAAAATGTGTATACCCTGGTAAATATTATTTTTAAAATTTGGCCAATGTAATGTTGAAAAAGTTACTTGCCTTTGTTGTTCTATTTAGCATTTCTCTGGTATCTAGTAAGTCTGATTATAACAGTTATCTAACCATATAATATTGTGTAATATTGTGATTTATAATAAGAAATATTTATTTGATTTTCATATCCATTTCTGGCACAGAGGTTGTAAAACCCTTGGAATTTACTAAGTGAGAATGGTAAAGATGTCTCTTCTTATGTAAATGAGGTGAATTTTGGATGGGATAATAAGAAATATATATTTGATTTTCATCCCCATTTCTGGCACAGAGGTCCTAAAATCCTTGGAATTTACTATGTGAGGATGATAACGATGTCTGTCTTTTTTATGTAAATGATGTAAACTTTGGATGAGGGTCTAGTTGCCAGAAGAACTAACCATTTGATTAGAGGTTACACTTGTCCGTCCCCTGCCCCCCCATCGACTCCAGGGAGGGGAGAGGGGCTGGAGGTTGAGTTCACTCACAAATAGCTAATAATTAAGTCAATCATGCCTAGGTAACAACACCTCCATAAAATGTTAAAAGGATGGGGTTCAGAGAGCACCTGCGTTTGAAACTGGGAGGAGAGTGGAGCACTCTGAGAGGGCATAGAAGCTCTGCGTCCTTTCCCCGTACCTCGCCTTGGATGTCTCTTCTATCTGGCTGTTCCCGAGTTACATCCTTTTATAATAAATCGGCCATATGGTCTCTTCTGCCATTATTTGTCAGAAGAAAGTCACTAAGTCAAACCTACGGCTATTAAGTGTGTCTCCAAGACCTGTCAACACACAAGGGGAGGAGAATTAAGCTTCATCTTATTGAAGGAAGGAGCATCAAAAACCTGTGGAAATATTTTTAACACTTCAACACTGGATATTTCTAATCTTTCTATGAACTTTCCGTTTACAAACATGACCATTTATTTTAAAGTCATAGGTTTTACAGCTCTGATGCATCTGAGAATCTCCAAATTGTAAGCCATGAGATTGGAGTAGCAACAGAGTCACGTTTTAAAAATATATCTCTCCCATCAATCACCTGAGTGACTGCCTATATTTATGAGGAAATCTAGTATCACCTCTCCCTCTCTCCTTTACTTTCTTCCTTCTTTAGAAAAACAAAGCAATCCTGCTCACAGAAAATATCGGGAAGGGAACTTTGCAAATGTGAACAGCTTCCTTGCAGTTCTAGATTTTTACCTGTCCCTGTCCCTTTCACTCTCACAAGGTTCCAGTCTCAAAAACTGGAACCGGAAAGTCAGATCTGTGTCCACTGCCCTAAAAAGCAAGTGCAGAAAAGGCAGCTTGGAAGGTCACACATTTCTTCCTAACCTACACTAACAAACATAGGTAGAATTGGAACGTCTTTGGTGGCTGTGCTTTGACAGTTTTCCAGAATAAGTCTTCCCTCACAGACTAGAGTTTTCTGATAGAACACTAGTGAAAAAGACACAACCTGAAAACTTCCTTCAAGTTGACCTTGAATCACCCTTGGCCACCCTGGTATCTTTTTGGTCCAAAATGGCACCTTAATTCACTGAGAAATTCTTTAATATTAAATCTCAAAGGGAAGGTATGGACTAAGACCCCTGCACTTCTCAGGAGGCTCCCAGATCAAAGTGCAAACTCCTCCACCTCTTCTGCAAGAACACAAGGAATATTAAAGGAGGGGGCTTTTTTCTTTGGGACAAAAGGTTCTGGTTTGTTCTTCCCCAAGAAAGATTAGTCCAAATGTATCTGCTTCATATTATTGGTATATTAGTCTGCTTGGACTGTCATAACAAAATATCACAAACTGGGTTACTTAGTGACAGAAATTCATTTTCTCAGAGTTGTGGAAGCTAGAAACTCAAAACCAAGGTGCTGGCAAATTTAGCTTCTGATGAGGATGTTCATCCTGGCTCATAAACAGCTGTCTTCTCTCTTGTCCTAATGACCTTCCTCTCCATGCCTACAGTGAGAGAAGGTGCTGGTGCCTCTTCCTCTTCTTATAAGGACGCCAGCCCTATGGGAGCAGCGCTCCACACTTATCTCATTTCACCTCATTTAGGTGATTCCCCAAATATCCTCTGTTCAAATACAGTCACACTGGCGGTTAGAGCTTCAGTTTATTAATTCGGGGAGGACACATTTCTGTCCATAACTATTGATATTAGTGCTTTGACACATATGAGGCTACTACGTTCTACACATCATAAAGAAAGATGGCTGATAGTGTGGTGAACTAAAAATACATTCACAAAATCTTTACTAAGTTTAAAAAAGGAAACAATCCCAAATGTACTTAATAACATATCTATTAAGTATCATCTGAGGAAAATTTTCCAAAGATCACAGAAGTGATTATATTATAATTCTAAATTATTATTGTTGCATACATTCATAAAATGGAAATAATAATACCTAGTTCTCAGAGCTATTATGATTTTCCTCTGTCTTGCCTTAATAGATTTAATTGCTTCTCCCACATTTCAACACTGTGTTTTATGCACAGCTTAATTCAAGGGATGATGCTTTATATTACCATTGTTTTTCACATTCAACTCAAACTCTTTGAAAACTAGAACAGTGCCTTCTCACCTTTTAAGAGCAGACTTTTAATTCAGTGCCTTGCATACTCTAGTGTCTAATAAACATTTATTCTGTCAAAGAACTTATTAGCCTTAAGCCAATGTGCTTGTTAAACATGAACCAAACATAAATGAGAAGAAATACTAATTAGCAAATTATTAATTTATGCTTGTATCTTTTGACACTAATAATTTAACTGTTTTTAACGTTTGTTAAAAAATCATCAAAATTTGCCATTCTCTAAAATTCTCTGCAAATTACCACAAATTAACTTTAATTTCTCACTCACAAAATGTATTTCAAAGAAGAAAACCCGATTTAAGGTTTTAATTTTGGTTATAAGTAATACTTGAGGCAATCCAAGAATCTTAAGCCAATAGATGATTGCCCTTTATAACATTTTTAAATGCTCTGATTGAAGAATAGTCTAATTATTTCTCATCTTCAACATATAAAAGTTAACTCCTTTTAAATATTTACTAACAATAACTATAACCTAGTCAAACCTGAAGGTTGACAACCAACTTTAATTTTTCGCTAGTAATAATTCTATCAATTTCATGTGTGAGTGGTTGAGGATGTGAAAAGAGAGGAGGTGACCCCAATTCTGTCCAAGAACAATCCATCCAACAGGATAATTTGAGCCTGAGTCATACATTGTACAGGCGGCAGTGATCAAGACCATCCCCAGGAAAAAGAAATGCTAGAAGGCAAACTGATTGTCTGAGGAGGCCTTACAAACAGCTGTGAAAGGAAGAGAAGTGAAAGGCAAAGGAGGAAAGGAAAGATAAGCATTTGAATGCAGAGTTCCAAAGAAGAGCAAGGAGAGATAAGAAAGCCTTCCTCAGTGATCAACGCAGAGAAATAGAGGAAAACAATACAATGGGAAAGCCTAGAGATTTCTTCAAGAAAATTAGAGATACCAAGGGAACATTTCATGCAAAGATGGGCTCATAAAGGACAGAAATGGTATGGGCCTAACAGAAGCAGAAGATATTAAGAAGAGGTAGCAAGAATACACAGAAGAACTGTACAAAAAAAAAGATCTTCACAATCCAGATAATCATGATGCTGTGATCACTCACCTAGAGCCAGACATACTAGAATGTGAAGTTAAGTGGGCCTTAGAAAGCATCACTACGAACAAAGCTAGTGGATGGTATTCCAGTTGAGCAATCTCAAATCCTACAAGATGATGCTGTGAAAGTGCTGCAATAAATATGCCAGCAAATTTGGAAAACTCAGCAGTGGCCACAGGACTGGAAGATGTCGGTTTTCATTCCAATCCCAAAGAAAAGGAATGCCAAAGAATGCTCAAACTATCACACAATTGCACTCATCTCACACGCTAGCAAAGTGATGCTCATAATTCTCCAAGCCAAGCTTCAATAGTATGTGAACCATGAACTTCCAGATGTTCAATCTGGATTTAGAAAAGGCAGAAGAACCAGAGATCAAATTGCCAACATCTGTTGGATCATTGAAAAAGCAATAGAGTTCCAAAAAAACATCTACTTCCGCTTTATTGAGTATGCCAAAGCCTTTGGATCACAACAAACTGAAAAATTCTTAAAGAGATGGGAATACCAGTCCACCTGACCCTCCTCCTGAGAAATCTGTATGCAGCTCAAGAAGCAACAGTTAGAACTGGACATGGAACAACAGACTGGTTCCAAATAGTAAAAGGATCGATGCATCAAGGCTGTATATTGTCACCCTGCTTGTATAACTTCTATGCAGAGTACATCATGAGAAATGCTGGACTGGATGAAGCACAAGCTGGAATGAAGATTGCCGGGAGAAATATCAATAACCTCAGATATGCAGATGACACCACCTTTATGGCAGAAAGCAAAGAAGAACTAAACAGTCTCTTGATGAAAGTGAAAGAGGAGAGTGAAAAAGTTGGCCTAAAACTCAGCATTCAGAAAACTAAGATCATGGCATCTGGTCCCATCACTTCATGGCAAATAGAGAGGAAAACAATGGAAACAGTGACAGACTTTCATTTTCTTGGCCTCCAAATTCACTGCAGATGGTGACTGCAGCCATGAAATTAAAAGATATTTGTTCCGTGGAAGAAAAGTTATGACCAACCTAGACACCATAGTAAAAAGCATACTTTGCCAACAAAGGTCTGTCTAGTCAAAGCTATGTTTTTTCCAGTAGTCATGTATGGATGCGAGAGTTGGACTATAAAGAAATCTGAGCGCCTAAGAACTGATGTTTTTCAACTGTGGTTTTGGAGAAGACTCTTGAGAGTCCCTTGGACTGCAAGGAGATCCATTCAGACCATCCTAAAGGAAATCAGTCCTGAATATTCACTGGAAGGATTGATGCTGAAACTGAAACTCCATTACTGTGGCCACGTGATGCGAAGGACTGACTCATTTGAAAAGACTCTAATGCTGGGAAAGATCGAGGGTAGGAGGAGAAGGGGACGACAGAGAATGAGATGGTTGGATGGCATCACCAACTCAATGGACATGAGTTTGACTAAAGTCCAAGAATTGGTGATGAATAGGGAGGCCTGGCATGCTGCAGTTCATGGGTTTGCAAAAAGTTGGACACAACTGAACAACTGAACTGAGCTGAACATACACACCCAGAGTGGCAGGGACTGCAGGTTTATGGAGCTGACTTGTATTGATCAGGTATAATGTACTTTGAATGTTATCTCTGTTGCTATACTAATTTTCATAATAGTCACATTAGGTGGATTCTATTTAAAATTAGTTAGGAAATTATATTACCTGACAATAGTTCTCTCTCTTAGAACATTTGACCCTTTTCTTAGAGAAGGGAATGTTGACTGGGAGCTTCCATTAACAATATGAACCAAATCTTGAGCACTCACTGTATAGTTTTCTATTTACATCAGTCATAAGATGGGCCATACCAACAGTCTGCCTGTTTACTCAGGCTCTTTGGACCATGTTCTAGAATTTTTTTTTTTTTTCACCCATTTAGTTCATACACAGAAAGCATGTCTTTTGTCTCTGAAATCTTCCTGGTGGCTCTACACTGAAATGCTATTTACCAAATGTAAAATTGTGTATGATGTTCTTGATTCTGTATCATTCTCTTATTTCCCCACATCAACAGGGTTAGAAGCCTGCAAACTATATTTATGAGATGCTTTGCCAAGCTCAGCCATGTCAGACATGACTGAGTGATTGAACTGAATTTGCCAAGCTAGTGGCTTCAGTGCCAACTTTCTCTTAAATTCTGACATTGAGAAATGTGGGCAGTGTTTGGAAAACTGGAGAATCTGAGAGATTTGCAAATATTGACCCAGTGCTATTGAAGTGCACACTCCAGGATTTTCGCCAGGAATAGTTAAAACACAAGTGGAAGAAGTTGAAGAAGTTTCTCCAGAAGCTGAGAATCTGGTGCTAGCTCATGGGTTTCAGTACAATCATGGTAGCAACTTCTTGATATTCTGCTTATATTTCTCCATTCTTTCCAACACCTTTGTAACCAATTTGCTGCATCAAACCTCACTTATCTTGAACTACCTAAAGTAGTGTTTAATTTCCTTACAGGAAACATATCACCTTCTCTTATTCATTCCATATTATATTTGCTAACGGAGAGTTTTGAATGTTAAAATTGTTAGTTTCTGGCATATTAAAACTTGAATAGTAAATTTCTCATAATAAACACATCACATGTCCCTATAAGACAAATAATTTTTGCAGCAAAAACTGTTAGTGCTTCATGAGTTCATAAAATTCCTGTCACTGAATTAAAATAGTTTTCCTTCTTTATTAACTATGAAATAGAGGTCATTTAGGCCTATGAGATTTGAACTGGTCATTTAAATGCTTGAAAATAGATTAAGGACATACAGTTATATAATTTTACAAGAATACTGAATTGGGAGAACTGTGTTTCAAGCCTACGACTGCATTAAATTTGGAAATCTACTCTCCTCTGCACTTAATCAGTAAAATGAGCCCTTGCACAGATGAATTCTAAGGTCCGTGTTTTTAATTATGCTATTTAGGCTGTATATTTTTATTTTGTTCTATTCTAATGTTAATCAAAAAGCTGTATTTGAGTTGTTAATATAGCCAACAAGGTCTGTTCTTGGTTCTACTTCATGCTAACACCTGTTTTTTAGAAAGTGCATTTACAACTGAGTCTCGTCTTCTTCATTTACATAATGAGATATTTGAAATAGAGGCTAGAGCTATGCTTCTTATACTAAAGTCATCTTTGACTCCACATTTTGTTCTTTGTTTTGAGTAACAGGTAAACCATCACATGGCTCTACGCCTCAGTTTTTCTTATTTATAAAACTAAAACAATATTTTCTCTTTTGCTGAACATACTGGGATCAGGTGTATAAATGCTTTGTGTAAAGCACTAAAACTTAATGTTATAATTATACTATTTCATATAACAGGTGAATGTATATTTGAGGATGCTTATATATTCATATACACCCATTTTATTTTATTAAAGTATCTGTGTTTCACAACATAATCATTGAAGTTGATCAATTTCTAGGAATAGCCTTCCTTATGTGGCTTTGTCACTTTATCTCATTTAGGGTTAATAATAGTCATGGCTGTTAAGGGAATAAATTTGGCCTTTTATTTAGGACACAGGTACCTGGCCAACACCCAACAAGCCAGCTTTTCAAATACTGTTTAATCAATTAAAAGCTTGAAGCCACCTATTGAAGCTGTATGACTAACTAGACATGTGCTTACGTAAAACCTTCAAAAGCTTCAAAGTGCCATTCTAAAATTTTTCTTTTTGGAGAATCAAAAGAGCATTGCCACTGTAGAATCCCGGAACTGAAATGAACCTGTGCTTCTGGCCTTTTTTTCCTCAACCATTCAAGATAGTTCTTCCTTGCTCATACTTTTAGAGAGGTTATTTCATAACCCATAACACATCCATTATTTAAAAGATTCTGTGAGAAAAAGTACATCCATTCCCCTTTTTAGACATGCTTTCTACTTCCATGAGCACCCTTAAGAGAGGAACGAACTTTAGAAGATAGACACTTATTGGAATAATGATAACAGTAATAATAGCTCTGGAATTCAATTTAACCACATCTTTCACTCACTTTTTTTTTTTTTTTTTTTTAGATTTTTTACCTTTTGCTTTAAACAGCTCTGTTCCACAGGGTGCCCTTTTGCTGCATCTTGACTGGCCAAAGATTCTCATCCAAGTTTGGATTCCACTCTTCTGGCTAGTTTTAATTATCTCTGAGTTCTTCACTGTCCAAATAAAACAGGTTCTCTGTCTTACTGTGCTATGTTGTGCTGTGCTAAGTCACTTCAGTTGTGTCCACCTTTGTGACCTCATGGACTGCAGTCCGCCAGTGTCCTCTGTCCATGGGACTCTCCAGGCAAGAAAACCACAGTGGGTTTCTACACCCTCCTCCAAGGGATCTTCCCAACCCAGGGATCAGACCTGAGTCTCTTACATCTCCTGAATTGGCAAGTGTGTTCTTCATCACTAGCACCACCTGAGAAGCCCTCTCTGTCTTACTATTCTTCCCTTAATTGAAAGTGGGGTTTTCAGTAAATCAGTAAACTAATTGATTATAACAAGCTGTTATATTTAGTAAAATATAATAACATATAGTATGCTATTTCTTCACAGATTACCATATGGAGTGGAGTGATTAGCCACTCATTCATGTGACCACATGGACAGTAGCCTACAAGGCTCCTCTGTCCAAGGGATTCTCCAGGCAAGAATATTGGAGTGGGTTGCCATTTCCTTCTCCAATGCATGAAAGTGAAAAGTGAAAGTGAAGTCTCTCAGTCATGCTTGACTCTTAGCGACCCCATGGACTGCAGCCTACCAGGCTTCTCCGTCCATGGGATTTTCCAGGCAAGAGTACTGGTGTGGGTACTCATATCTACTACCCTTTTAATGAAGTAACACTGCTAAAGCTAAAAGTCAGCCAAATTCATATAATAAAAAGGCCAGCAGAAGTGTGGACAGGGTTGAGGGAGGGGGAATTGGAGGTAGGTGGTACAAACTTCTAGTTACAAGATAAATAAGTATTGGGATACAACAAACAGCATGATAATTATAGTTAACACTGGTGTATAAGTACATTGGGCTTCCCTGGTAGCTCAGATGGTAAAGAACCTGCCTGCATGCAGGTGTCCTAGGTTTGATCCCTGGATCGAGAAGATCCCCTGGAGAAGGGAATGGCAACCCACTTCAGTATTCTTGCCTGTAGAATTCCATGGACAGAGGAGCCTAGCGGTCTACACTCCATGGGGTCCCAAAGAGTCAGACACAACTGAGCGATTAACACTTTCATTTTCAAAAGGCATACTAACTTGAAGAGAGTAAATCCTGAGAGTTCTCACAAGAAATTTTCTTTTTCTTTTTTTGTTTTCTCTTTTTGTTTTCTCTATAAAATGGATGCTGGCTAAACCTACTGTAGTAATCACTTCACAATACCTGTCAGTCAAACAATTATGCCATTCCCCTTAAACACAGTGATATATGTCCATTGTATCTCAATAAAATTGGGACAATTCTGTTTAAAAAAAAGACTCTCTAGGAAATTCCTTGGTGGTCCAATGGACTGCATGCTTCCACTTCAGGGAACACAGGTTAGATCCCTGGTTAGGGAACTAAGATCCTGCATGGTCCAGCCAAAAAAAAAAAAAAAGTCTTAATATAAAGAGAGGCTCTGAATAAACTGGACCCCAAATTCATACAAATATCATGTTATACCTCCTTCTAAAGCAGGCCTTTCTATCAGAATGCATGTTTTAACAGTTTAGCTGCTGATGACAGCTTAACCACAGATTGCACAGCATTCATATGAGTCAGGGGGACATTCATTCTATTGTCAAGTATAATGCAGCATCTTCCTTGTTGATTTTCATCTTAATTTAAATATATAAGGAAATATACTATTTTTATTTATTTTGGCTGAGCTGCATACTTAACTATGATTAGAGGAAGATTCCATTTTCTACCATCAAAACACATTTTACACGTTTTATTTTTAATGAAGATAGGGATTGTACAGGTAGTTAACCATATTTTTGCTATGAAGATTTCCCATTGGTTCAGAAAAGGATAGATGCATGCTCAGAGTTTTTCTAAAGTATATTATTCAAAAACCTGAGCTGTATGAATCTCATGCAAATATTAATATATAGTGTGCAAGTGTCAATGATTAACGTATTAGTGAGGAATTCAACAGAATTGTAAAGCCAGTCCAAAAGCAGATAGGAAGGACTGTCATATATATTAATAGTTAGTGAATTAAAGAAAGAAGGCTGAAATAGTTCTAAGTTAGATGTAAAACTGGTTGATGTCTCACAGGGCAATAAAACTATAATCTTTTGAGTTATCTTTCTACTTGCATCTTTCTTTTCTTCTGTTTCTTTTTTCTTATACAACTTAAGCCCTTATTTCACAGAGTTTGGGCCTAATCAGTAGTAAATAGTAAGTTCAAAAAATCTCATTCTTCCAGGGAACTGGATAGTCTTTGAGAGGAACTGTTAGAAAAAGTTCCTCTATATCATTGAATGGCTATGCAGTCATTAGTTTGCCTTATTTTCAATATAAGATAATTTTTATACTACTTTTTACCTAATAAAGAAAAATACACAGTTCCTTGTCTAATACTGTGTCAACACTTCACGTGTAATTTTTTATTTAGTTCTCAACAGAGCCTTTTAATGAAATTGAATATTTCCTTAAGAAAAATTCTTATGAGGAAAAACTTGGATAAAAAAGTTCAAATATTTTAAAGGTTATTGATGTACATAGCCAAATTCATTTCTATCAGGGATATGACCATCTGTACTATTTATGTCGAGTAGAATACTCTGACCATCAACTAACACAGCTGAGCATTATCATTTTAAAAATCAGGCAATTTGGTAGATGAAAAATAAAATCTCATTTCAATTTATCTACATAATATCTGGTTAATAGCTGTTCTTTAAAAACATGGTTTTGTTATTTTCTTTCAAATTATTGTTTGCTTGCATTTCTATTTAGATAAAAGTGACCATGTTTTCGATTCCTTTCAGCTTTTGATATCTAAGGGATATTAATCCTTTGTGTTTAATTCTCATGTATCAAAGAGCTTGTCATAAATAGTATTACTAGAATATTTTATGTGAGGAATAATTACATCCTAAATGAGGTTCATTTGTGCTAACATGAAACTCAACATAAGATTATGCTAATAAAGATATAATGTTGTTTCCTCTTGTTCCATTAAACTGCTCTATTAAAAATTGTTTTATATGAAAACTACATATATAAATAATGTTAATAAGGGTCGAGGACTGAAGCTCCAGGAAACGCAAGGATATTTGTAAATGCAAAATTCTTTCCAACTTGGCTGCAGCCATTGTTAATAAGTGAACAGTATAGCTTTAGGGGATTCTATTTTGAACAACTTAGAATAACTGGGCAAGTTTCCATGATAGTATCATTGGGGGGGGGATGTGTTTATAAAATAAAGTGAAGGACTGAAACTGAATTATATCCAAGACTGTTTTATTTATGTTGCATGTAAAGTGTGTATGTATATATATATATACACACACATATATACACACATACATGTGTATGGCGGTGGTGGTGATGGTGGTTTAGTTGCTAAGTCCTGTCTGACTCTTTCCAGTCGCATGGACTGTAGCCTGCCAAGCTCCTCTGTCCGTGGGATTTCCCAGGCATGAATACTGGAGTGAGTTGCCATTTCCCAGGGATTAAACCTGAGTTTCTTGCTTGGCTGGCAGATTCTTTATCACTGAGCCACCTGGGAAGCCCCATACAGGTATAAATTAATATGTATATATATAAACATATAAAACAAAATATGTCATTAATACTTACTACTGTTAGTATTTTAAAGATTTTCTCTGGCATCATTGCCACAGATGCATTTAAAAGATGACTGTATTTTTAAAAAATTATCCTATTCTCCAGGAGTAGATAAAAGGTAAGGGAGCCCTATCAGTGCTTCAGTCCATGGGGTCACAAAGAGTTGGACACGACTGAATGACTGAACCGAACTGAATGGAATTAAAGCACTGGCTATTGTAATAAATGAGCTAACTTATAACAATTAGGGATACATATGTGGCTTGTAATATTTATGTACAATTACAAATAATAAATTTTAAATAATAGTGCTATATAAAATACATATATGTATGTACAGCACAGAGGACTAGGTAAGAATTATGATAGTAAATTTTGGAAAATAGTTTTTTGAGCTCTGTAGAATTCAGTATAAATCAGTGCATATAAAAATTATAGAAAACTTTGAGATCACCCTTTTTTCGGTGTGCTTTTGTTGAGGGTCAGGAGTGTGCTCCCAAAGAAAGTATGAGCCTTTCATGTCCTTTGCTGAGGGCTAGAGATCCACAAGCCTGAAGTGTTACTCAGACTGAAGCCACAGTGCTTTGATTTTTTTCTTTCCCCCCTCCCTTCCTCCAAGCAAAGATCAGAAGAGCGGAGGGGCTGGGGGCGGGCAGGAGGTGGCGCGAGGAGGTGGTAGACGAGAGGGGAGTCGGAGGAGAGGGGTGGAAATGAAATCTGAGAACAAAAATGTCTTGGGAAAATTCTGCAAGGCCTCGCCCCTGGACAGCGCTTTGTTTCTCACGGTGTTTTGCGCAAGCGAGCAACGCCCGCCCGGCACCCACGGGTTGCCGGGGTCCCGGGTTCGAGCCTGCGCGGGACCGGGAGATGCCCCCAGCCCCTCGACCAGCACTACACACTTCCGTTCCCAGAAAGCGCCCGGCGCGTCCTGTCTCAATTTACTCGTCCAGGGGTGAGAGCAAACAGTTGGCTCTTCCTTCAAACTCTAAAAGGGCTAGTCAATGACAAAGATGGGGCGGGGTCGAGACCCCAAACCCTGACTGGTTCCTGTGCCCGTGCTGCGATCTTTCAGCCCTGGAGCTCTTTGGTCCTTCAGGTCTTCCAACTTTTGAAAGATGAACTGGAAGAGTGGAGGAGCTGGGGACCTCTTAACCTCCTGAACTCGGGGGGCTCAGATTCCCAAGTGGTCTTCGAGTCTACCAGGACCCAGGCTCCAGCTTCGCTCCTCTAAGTCTGAAACCCCAGGCAGGGATTTTTGTGGCGAATCGGTAGGCAAAGAATTCTAGAGCCTCACTCCTGCTGGCCTCGGTCAGATTACTTTTCACAGACTGGAGCTGGCTGGGAGGTGGGGGATATTAACTTTTAAATCTTTTGTATGTGTTCACTACACCTTGTGTGGTTGGGTGTGGAGAGCGGGGGAGGGGGTGGTTTCCAAAACTAGTGAAATTCCCATTCGTGGGTATTATCATGCCTGTGGGGTTGGCAGTTCTTTAAAGTTTAGCAAGTCTGCAAATAACTACAGAACACAATACAGTCCCCCTCCCTTCCTCTCTTGCTCTCTCTCTCTCTCTCTCTCTTTTTTTTTTCCTTTTCCTGCCTCCAAACGCCTTCTTGGAGGCTGAAGCTGGGCAGGTCTCCAAAGGTGCAGCAGTCACAACAATCCCGCAGTTCAAAGTTAAGCAGCAGTTGCACAACTTTCAGCCGCTCTCTTTAGGCGGCTACTAATGAGCTAAGAAACCAGGAGCATCTGAGGAGGTGAAGAGGAAGCTTCCAGTTCTCCTCCCTCCACTCTACAAATCCAACCCCCCCACCCCATCCCACCCCCACTCTCAGCCCCGAGAACTTTAAGATATCATCCTTGCTGTTCGCTGGCCTGGCGAACCATGGCTCCCTTTGGAAGAAACTTGCTAAAGACTCGGCATAAAAACAGGTAAAAGTTCAGCGTGTGTGTGTTCGGAAGCTTCTGTGTGAAAGTATGTGCACTGTGGTAGTTAGATTCTGATTAAAAAAGTTCTTGGGGGAATAAAGTCCTGTAGACTCAGGGCTTGTATTTGTACTCCACTGGTAACGATATTGTTGCAGTCGCAGTGACTGCAGTGACCGCAGTTGAAGGATCTCTGAAAATAAAAAATGATGTTTTTAACTCCTTTTTTTCTTCCTTTGGCCACTGCTGGTTCCACCGCCAGCATCCCGCTCTTTGTGCTTGTTGCCTTGCTTATTTGATAGTACTGGAATGGCAAGTTTTCTTTTGTGTCAGACAGGATTTTAATGTATTAGATGAAGATAGAACTAGAATTTATTAGCTACTAATTAGAAAAAAAAAAAAAACAGAACTGCTGATATCATCTGGAAACAATGCTTTGGCTCCCCTTTGAGTGGGGCATTCTTGAAACCTGGAAAGTTCCCAAAGTGAAAATATTCTGTAGAGAAACTTTTTGTGAACTCATTCTTTCGAAAATCTTTGAGAACTAGGTGATTTTAGGCACTGAAAAAGGATTCAAACAGATGTCCTCCTTAATCCTTACTATTTGATTTGATTTGCCATTTTTCAAGCCAGCAATGCCCATAGTGTAAATATATGTATTTCACATACATGCAAATTTTTCTTGATATGTATTTATGTGTGTGTCAGTCCTATTAAATACTTTATTAACTCAAATACCACATTTTTATGCCTAAAAAAATGTGAGGGTAACTGTAGAGATGGGCTTTACTTTTTAAATATATTTTGACACAAGGGCTTTTCCACAACTTTTCTCTCATGCTTGTTTGTACTTGCCATAATTTACTTAGTATAAATTTGAAAGAATGTAATTACATGGCAGGAATTGATATGATTATTTTAGAGGGTCTGCATGACATTATAGTGGTACAACTTTAAAGTCAATCTCTAGACTTTAATTTGGGCCTGAAAGTCTACTTGAAAAACACTGTCATTATCTCTTTCCAAGTGTCTTTAAAATTTGACTAAATTATAAGTTGACTAAAGTAACTTAAGAAATGAAAGCAACAATAATCAGTACTATCAAACTTTCTAAATATGTTTTATTATCTAATAATTTGAATACATATCACAAATATTTCTGATAGTTAATAAGACTATGTATATGTTAAATGTATCTTAAAGAAAGTGAAAGTATTAGTCACTCAGTGTCCAGCTCTTTGTAATCCCATGGACTGTAGCCCGCCAGGCTCCTCTGACCATGGAATTCTCCAGACAAGAATACTGGCGTGAGTAGCCATTCCCTCCTCCAAGGGATCTTCCCAACCCAGGCATTGAACCCAAGTCTCCTGCACAGCGTGCAGGCAAAATTTTTACTATCTGAGCTACCAGGGTAGTCTTTAAAAATATGGTAGTGATAGTTATCAAAAATAGGCTTGTATTTTAGTACTGCTGATGCATTAAAAATTATTTCAAACAATTCCCTATGCCAAAAGAAAATCCTTACTGCTTTTTGAAGGGTATTTCAGTACCATTATTTCTGAAGTGTGTTTGTTTAATGCTGTAAAGATATACAAAGATTACTTTGGGAAAGTTCATGGTGTTATGAAACAAGTTATGTTTTTGGTATAGTGATCTTTCTGAATAGCACCCCTGTAGATCAGAGTTGTTTTGTATTTGTGTGTGTGTGTGTTTTAAATAATTCAAGAATTCTGTCATTGGTACGCCAAATAACAGTACAACAAAACTGGGTACACCCCTGGGACTTCCCCCCACCCATGTCTACTTCCGTTGCCTCAAATTGACTCTTCAACATCTACCCATACAACTGGCTTTTTTTCAGGGAGGTGAGTATATGAACATTTTAATATGACCTTTTCTATGCAAAATTATGGAAAAGTGGAAGCAGACAATGAAAGACGGGGAAGCTTAATAGTATTTTAAGTTGCTCTGAGAAAATGGAATGGTATTGAAGCAATCAAAGGTGATGCTTTATTATGAACATGTGTTTTGGTGAAAGTGGTAATAATCTGTAATGACTGTAATAACTATGTTATTAAAGATTTGTGTTTTTCCAATCCTTAAGAAACACTTAAACCACAGAGGTGACTTGGGACGTAAAACTGTGGGTATTTCCAACTAAGCAGCTAAATAAGCCACGTGGTGTATTGAAAGAGAATTAATGTATGTTTGTTTGCTTCAAGGTTTAGTTTTGCTATAGATGAGATTTTTTTTTTGTTTTGTCTGTTTTGTCTTTCCATATTCTCAAAGGTGAAACTACAAGTGAAGTTTAGTTACAGGATTAAGTTTATCAGTTTCAGTTCCTGAGTTCTATAATGATTTAAATAATTATACTCCAAAACATGAAACCAAATAACTTTCCTTAAATGACAGGTGATTCATCCTTTGATTGATTCATTCTTTGATGATAAAACAGTTATCTGATAACAGCCAATGCATTCTTCAAGTACATAGTATACAATTCCTTGTAAAAAGTAAAGGAAGAATTTGAGCAATGTATTTGTATACACTGTGATATAAAGTGTATGCAGTTAAAAGATTATTTTATCTTTGTCGGCAGGGAAAAAATGAGGATTTTTGGAGGGAATATTAGGATTTTGAGATCATAAAATTTGAAGAAAGTTTGTTTATTGAAGTTTTCTCCATCATGTTCTCTCTCTTTTCAGTTTTGTTCACTCTTATTAATAGAATGATATTTAATCACCCAAGACTGAGTCTCTTAAGGTAGTTCTGTCAGTAGTCTCATAATACATGGATATTTGAGAGTGTTAAAGACAGATGAAAAACAAATGAAACTTCAAAGTATGAAGCATAGAAACTTTTAGAAAGCATGCCCTGTAAATGTTGAGGAGGGTAGAGCCATATCGGGCTGGTCCCCGGTTGGTTCAGTCGCTCAGCCATGTCCGACTCTTTGCAGCCTCTTGGACTGCTGCGCGCTAGGCTTGCCTGTCCATCACTGACCACCGCCATTGTCTACTCCCCATTGGTTCTATTCTCAGAAAAGTGCCCGACACGTGATGGACTTATATAGTACAGCTGTTTATGTAGTTTTATAAACTAAAAGTGTTACTTGTACTCAAATAAAAAAACATGGCAACATTCTATTCTCTCGTCATCGTCTGATATCACCTGGTATTATATAAATGTGAATACTCTATAAAGGATTAGTTGACAGTTGATGCAATCCAAAAACCAGGGAGATGGCCAAAAAAATTATATGGATTTGAACACTAAGCTAATCCTACCCTACCAGAACATATTTTCTAAATGTTAAGAATCAGTCAATTCAAAAACTGGAAAATAGTCTTCAGGAATACTGAGGATAATACTTGGTCACAAAACAATTTTATTTGGACACATAAACATTTTATGCTTTTCATTTCTAACTTTCATGTAAATATTTAAAAGAAATGGAGCCAATCTAAAATCTTTATGCTTCAATCAGAATAATTGTTTTACAACTTTCTGATCGTTATAATATTTAACAGGAAGAGTACACTTTTCAGAAGACCCTTTGGTCTCAGGAAGTGGACTGTTTACTTTGTTTCCAATAATAATTAGAATGTCCTGTGACGGAATCCCAAAGATTGAGGATTACCTTCTTATGCAACTTTTTGTTCACATAAAGAATAAAAATGTTGGAGAGTCTAGATATTTTCTTTTCAACGAGCACTTAAAGTTTATGAAAATGTTTTTTAAAAGTTGCCAGGTGGCTTTTGTTTCTCATAGAAACTCCAGAGAAGCAAATAATGAAGTGTGAATTCATTGGTATTTAAATGAACATTCAATAATTGAATTTAGATTATTAACATATTTAGGTATTCATATAAATTCCATCTGTGAGTGTGCTTATCTTTGTATTGTACTAAGTCACTTCAGTCTTGTCCAGCTCTTTGTGACCCTGGCAGGCTCCTCTGTCCATGGAATTCTCCAGGCAAGAATACTGGAGTGGGCTGCCACGCCCTCCTCCAGGGGGTCTTCCCAACCCAGGGATCGAACCTGCGTCTCTTATGTCTCCTGCAGTGACAGGCGGGTTCTTTACCACTAGCACCACCTTGGAAACCCCTACAATTCCTTGGTGTTTAGTAAAATTTGGGGGCAGAGAATTGGTTGGACTTTTTACCAAACCTTGCTAGAAGCAAAAAATTGCCATTGTAAAGCAGTACTTCATACGTTTATTGGAAATATAAAATTAGAATACTTTTTTCAGGTGATTCACTGAAAATTCACAATAATTATGAAAGAGTCTAATTGTGTGAATAAGACCTTATAATTATCGTTAGGTATCATTCACCTGGGCTTCTCAGGTGGGGCCAGTGGTAAAGAACCCTCATGCCAATGCAGGAGACACGTGTTTGATCCCTGGGTAGGGAAGCTGCCCTGGAGGAGGCCTTGCCAACTCACTCCAGTATTCTTGTCTGGAGAATCCCACAGACGGAGGAAGCTAACGGGCTACAGTCCATGGGGTCACAAAGAGTCTGACATGACTGAAGTGACTTAGCATGCATGGATGCACTATTCAGACAACTTGTCTTTCCTTTGGCATTTTACTATACCTTTATCAGAGGTGATAACAAGCTTTGTCCTAATATCAACTTGAAATCAAAAGTCTCCAAATATTTTGTAAAAAAAATTATTAGTAGTAAATAACATAGCTATATTGTTTTATGATTGACATATAATTTGCATTAAAATTTGCTTTTAAATGAATGAAAACATATCTAACCAAGTTTTCTAAAACCAGGTGCCTCATATTGCTCTCTGAAGCTCTGCATGCCACAAATACTTCATCAGAAGGAAGAATTAAGTTTTGTGCTCATGATAGAAATTGCTGGCAAGCCGGATGTTTTCTTTTTGTAATTAGAAGTATGGTAATTTATGAATTCTGTAAAACAGGAAATTATCATGTTCTATTTTGTCTAACCTCCAGTAAGTATTTGAAATGCCCCTGAAACTGACTTGAGAAATGCCAGATATTTGAGTACGTACATCTTTTCAGTTCCCAGGTGTTCCTGAAAGAGATTTCCCCTGATGATACCTGGTAACTTAAGCAGTTATTACTTGGCAGCAGACAGACAGTGCATTAGGAACAATGATTGGAATTCTCTAACCCTGGCAAAAATACCCTGAGAGCAGTGGCTGTGGTGAAATTGAGCCCTAGGTTAAATCTTGAATTGTTACTCAAAAAACTATAAGCCAACTTAGAGCCCAGTACATAAGATGCTTTATTATGCACCATATTAATTCATGAAACATGTACAGATGAAAATCTTAAGGATTTTTTTTAAGTATTTAAAAGTTTGTAGCTGGTTAACAGTTTTATTTATATGGCCTTTTTATTAGCTAGACTGTATGACTTAGAAAGTTTTGATGTTATTTGTTTGGTATATATTTGGGTAGATCTGATAACAGCTCTAATTCACAAAACTATGGCTCTCTTCTTTTGATTTTATTTCTAAAAATTGAAGAAAGTTGAAGTAGTAGTATGAGTTTACCTCTTCCAGGTAAATGTGGATGCCAGTCCTTGATAAGAAATCTCTTAGTAACATATTGGCTTCCTTAAACAAGGCAACATGCCATCTGCATTGTGTACACGTGACCGGAAAACATTCAGCATACTTCTGTGTAATAATGTTCTTTAGTGTATACTTGCTTAGGAGTTTTAAAAGATATCCATTTGGCCAAACATGCATAACAGATACAACATTGATTTCTTTATATTTCTTTTTTTAAAAAATGGATTGTGATTCAATTGTTGTGGAGACTATTGCAAGGCTACACCTTTTAGAGAAAGTTTGCATATCTGTTGATTGTAATTTGAAGTAATTACTAATGCAAATGGTCACCCAACAGCAAAGTATGTAATAATTACTTGTGTGAATGAAATAGAGTCTTAGGGAGATGTTTAGCATTGGCAGTGATCAGTGAACTATTTCAAGAACAAAAATGAGTGATGGGTATTAAATATGCTGACTGACAAGGCAAATTACTCTCAATGGTTTATATCTGCAGGCTAGAATACCCTCTGTTTTTATAAGTAAAGTGACTTAAGATACTTATAAAAAATTCTCATAGAGTATACACTCAGTGAGATCAGGGACCTCTCCTGTCTTGTTTCTTTCTAGATAAAATTGAGTAGGTGCTCAATAAAACCTGTTGATTGAACAAATGAATTCATATACTCTCCAAATACAGCTGGTCCCCATAAAGCATTTGCATCAGAGTTGTACATTTGTGGTGAACAGATCATGGGTAGTCAAAGAATGAATACATAAATTCATGGCTGACCTCTCATCATCCCTGCTTCTAGGCCCAAGTCCTTGCTTTCAGATGGTTAAGGGCCATCTATGAGAAATAGAGGCTGTAAGAGACTTTTACTGTACTCCTGGTAAAAAACAAACCAAGGCACAGGGTGATTCATTCTTCTCTAGGGATGCTTTCACTTCCGCTCATGCTCCTTGAATGTAGCCATGAATGTATGTGAGTTAGGTTTGGCGGGTGACGGTAGCTGGCTACTCTAGACCCCACTGCTGAATGTAGCACGTTTCCTCCTTCTGTGGAGACAAGAGGGCAATACAATTGGGGAACTGTTTGTTTTCTCACATGAAAGGAGGATTTATGCTCTTTGTATAAGACAATTACAGTTATGAGACAACGGGACAATGCTAGAAATAGGCAGAAAGTAATCTTAATTGAGAACTCCATTTCTTTAGTCACCTAGAGTTTAGGTCTTATCTCGGATTTGCCATCACTGGTTGTGTGCATCTTTTTTTTAGTCTTTATTGAATTTGTTACAATATTGCTTCTGTATTATGTTTTGGTTTTTTTGGCCTCAAGGCATGTAGTATCTTCTCTCCTGAGTAGGGATGGAACCCAAACCCTCTGCATTGGAAGGCAAAGTCTTAATTACTGGACTGCCTGGACAGTCCCTATTTTATCTTTCTAATACAACAATAACAGTAACAAAAGCAAGCAAAGGCAAATTTTTTTTTAACAGAAAACAGAAAAACTCTGTAAAGCAGTTATCCTGCAAAGGCAAAATGTTAAGTTTGACAGTTGAAGAGATTGCTTTTTAAGTAGAGGAAATACACAATTATGATTAATAATACACTAAAGTCATTATGGGGCCTCGGAATGTGACTGTGCAAATGAGGAAGCCCTTATGCCTCAACTTCATTAGATTCAGAGTAAATCCATTTATAACACATCTTAAAACACTTACTATGTGCACTAAGTAATTTACATAATACTTAAAATTGCCCTGTGAAGAAGGTACGAATTTTCCCCCTGTTTCGTACATTAGTTAAGACCCAGAGTAGTGCAACAATTAGTAAGTGGCAGAGACAGAATTTGAATCCATCCTGTTAACCATTATTTTGCATGGTTTATTTAGTATTTATTTTTCTCATCTCTAAAACAGAGTTAATCGTAAACCATGAAGAATTTGGATTAAATCTGAATATAAATAAAAACTTAGCACAGTACTAGGACAGTAAAAATTCAGTAAATATTCACTCCTTGTTCAAGTCTCTTGGATTAAATATGTTATGAAGTATATCTTAATTTTTTAATACCTAAACATGATATTTTGGGCTTCAAAATTTCAACCTTGACTCACTAGAACTCTGGTCTCTTTTCCTGATCACCACTGATCTCTTTTCTTCCCTAGATACAAAGAGGTAACATCAAAAATTACCAAATGTAATTAAAAATAAGTATATAAATGTTGCACAGTACTAACTTTGGATCTTGATGAAATATTTCAATTCTGACAGTTTTAGCTTTAATTGTCACACCTCATCTTAGCAAAAATTATGAGATGATTAATGATTTTGCAATGTATAGAATAGGGCTTCCCAGGTGGCGCTAGTGGTAAAGGACCTCCTGCCAATGCAGGGATCGCAAGAGACATGAGTTCCCTCCCTGGGTAGGGAAGATCCCCTGGAGGAAGGCATGACAACTCACTCCAGTATTCTTGCCTAGAGAATCCCATGGACCGGGGAGCCTAGTGGGCTACAGTTCATAGCGTTGCCGTCAGACATGAGTGAAGTGACTTAGCATGCAGCAATGCTCAGCATAGTTTAAGAGACAGTTCTTTATGTGCCTCTGTGAACTTTAACTAAAATGAAATGATACATAATTTGAATATTTTAGTATTATCTTTGTTTAATAATATGAGAGACTGAATTAGATACTTAAGGTGTCTTGCATGTTTCAAGCTTCTGTGATTTTAAAATTCCCTCTGCAGAATATAATTCAATTTTCTTGTCCTGCTTTTTATGCCTTTTCAAGAAAACTTTTAAAAATGGAATTGAAAGAAAGATTTTTTCTTGTAATTTTATTTTACTTAAACATCTCATGCATTGCCACATAACCTCCACCATGAAAGGTAACATTATGGTAAAAGTCAAATGGTTTATTTTCAATTATAAAGAGACATAATTAGTTTATAAATTATAATATCTAAGAATTATTGAGTATTTGCTAAGCACAATTTTAAGTTTAGTAGCACAAATGTAAAAATATTAGGAATAGCTATCATTTTATTTTATTTCTTCAGGACTGGTAAACTCTGTATTTTGAATTGTACCAAACATGCAAAGACACAACCTCATTCCTAAGAGATTAAACTCCTAATTGAGAAAACAGCACTATAGTAGCTCATGCATGAAATTGTTTTCTAAAAATCACTCTTCCATGGGAAACTATCATTGACAGGGTAAATAAAGTCATAATCTTTATACTACAATTTAAAAAAAGGAAAGTATAATCTTTTAGAGGTGAGGAAGGCTGTTCCTCTGTAAAGTAGCTGCTCACTAAATGGTTTTGATTGACTCTAAATAGAAATGCATAATAGAGAAGTAAATGGAGAAAAATAAAAGGAGCATTGTCATAATTAGATAGTGTTTATTAGTGTTTATTAAACTCCCACAGTCAGGTGACATGCTTGGACAAGAGAAGGGAACACAACAACGTATATAAAGAGAGGTGGGAGAGGACTGAATCATACAAAGCTAAGAATGACTCAGGGTGATCAAAAGAGAAGAACTCAGGAAGCAGGCAGAAAAAGGGTCAGTTTGGCAAGAATCCAGAATCTTGCTTGCGTTGGTGAAAACAATATTTTACAATTGAGAAAAATGTTAAGGATGTGTTTATATAACAGTAATAGACTTACAGTCAACTTTAATTGACTGATGTTTATTCTAATAATCATGTTAAACTGGTCAGTCTATCAGTTTATAGAATTGAGTTGTTCTACTATTTTGTGGATCTTTTTAAATTTTAGCTCTACTAATGCAGATAGTGGTACAATTTCAACAAATTTTCATCCTCACTAATTATGGTTATAACTGGTAGGAATTTTGTGTCTGGGTTTTACTGATGTACTACACAGTATATACTTGGTCTCAACCAATGACTGAGATATTTGATAGCCACCTAAGATGTCTTTGGTTACTCTTATGCTCCTCATTTACTCTGATTTTTTTCAGTCCTTCTAGAATTCCCTGCAGTTATGGTTAACAGGAGATATGTAAGAACTCTTAGCAGTGAATCAGCTTGAGAGAGACCACAGACCTTCTTGGGCTTCCCAGCTGGTGCTATTGCTAAAGGACCCATCTGCCAACACAGGCGACAATAGACATGGGTTTGATGCCTGGGAAGATCCACTGGAGGAGAGCATGGCAGCCCACTCCAGTATTCTTGCCTGGAAAATCCCATGGACAGACGAGCCTGGCGGGCTACAGTCTGCAGGGCAGCAAAGACTCAGACATGACTGAAGTGACTTAGCATGCATACCCCCACAGATTTTGAGAGTAGAACTTGTAGATGTGTATTTTTAGCTTTGTACATAATTGCCTTTGTCTGGAAGCTATGAGAGATGCTATTGAACAACCATGGATGTCTCCATGGAGTAGACATATAATAACTACAATCTCATAAGAAGAAAAGAATTGTACACAATTAGCAAAAGCACTGGAGAAGGCAATGGCAACCCACTCCAGTGTTCTTGCCTGAGGAATCCCAGGGACGGGGAAGCCTGGTGGGCTGCCATCTATGGGGTCACACAGAGTCAGACACGACTGACACGACTTAGCAGCAGCAGCAGCAGCAGCAGCAAAAGCACTTATGAAACTATAGTGGACCTTTGAGTTCTACCATTTTTAATGCACAGTAAGTCAGGCACTTTATAGCAGGCAACCACAAAGTATTAGATTTAATTTCTTGACTGCTTGTTCTTCTACTTTGGTACTGAAAGTCAAAGAACTTTTTCTTAGAATTAATAATAGGCATGGAACTTAGACTAAGTTTTTTTTTTTTTTTTAATGATCATTTTTAGTGGTTCTACTTTTAGTTAGGAGAACTTGCTTAATCGCAGTTTAGAGAATAAAGTAAAATGGCAGCTTTTGCTATGCAATGCCTTATGTAGTCTCAGCATATAATAGTATTGCTTTATTATCTACCTTAGCATCTGAAAATAAAACATTCTCAACTCTCCCACTCTATCAGATTTGGCATCTACTTGTATATATTTCCCTTGTTTGGACTCAAGATAATGGTTATTTGATGATTTTTAAAAATTCAAAACTATCAAATGAACCTCTTTCTTTGGGGGCATTATTAAGATTAAATGTGAATCAAACATGGACCTTACTTTAAGGAAATTGTTGCTCGGTAGACACACAAGCATACTTTAAATAATTAAAATACAGGCAGGTATTTTAAAACATCATAATAAAATCTATGTTTTCAACAAAAATATTTATTTACCTTAAGATGTGTGCCACACGTTTTTCTATGTGTTGCAGATAAAAAAGTGAGAAAGACAGTCAATCTCTCTATTCTTATTGAGGTTATAGTGCCGTGGTGGTCAGGCAGACAGTAAGCAAACAGTAAATGAACAAGAAATTTCAGGTAGAGATTACAGTTATAGGAATCACTACAGAGACAGAACTTAAAAGAATTCAAAACTGAGTGGGAGGGCATGATAGAAAGTATCAGGATGGGAAGAAAGCCCAATCAATGATAACTACAATTTGGGCTGTGAGTAAATAGGAATATAGTCGTATCATCATGAAGAAAAGAAAAAAATGGCAAGAGTAATTTGAGGGAGCAAAGACCATGAGGGTGAAGAGTAAAAATATTCAAGGGGTGTACTTTGGATGTTACCAAATATTCCACCTCCAAACACCTGGTGTTTGGACACAACGCACATTGAAAGCAGCCTTTCATCCAGCCTACTCCCATCCCACCTGACATCCATATGGGACTGATTAATATGGAACATACTGCACCTGGAATGGGACTTTAAAGGCAAAACACACTAGTTTCCCAGCCAAGAGCTTCAAGCTGACTAATCCTATGTTAAACCCACTCATTCTTCATACAGCATTTCACTGCCATCATCTTAGTGAGCCTTCACTCATTGCCTTTGGTTGAAATTACTTCCAAACATGGTCATGACTTCCATGAGATTATGTATTCTACTGTATAAAGACTAGATTATTTTTACTTTCTTTTATTTTTAATTGGAGGATAACTGCTGTACAACAACATGAATCAGCTATAAATATACCTATATCCACTCCCTCTTGAACCTCGCTCACAATATTTTTACTTTCTTATCCCCAGGCCTCCCTGTCCATCACCAACTCCCGGAGTCCACCCAAACCCATGTCCATTGAGTCGGTGATGCCATCCAACCATCTCATCCTCTGCCATCCCCTTCTCCTCCTACCTTCAATCTTTCCCAGCATCAGAGTCTTTTCCAATGAGTCAACTCTTCACATCAGGTAGCCAAAGTATTGGAGTTTCAGCTTCAACATTAGTCCTTCCAATGAATATCCAGGACTGATCATCTCCTTTAGGATGGACTGGTTGGATCTCCTTGCAGTCCAAGGGACTCTCAAGAGTCTTCTCCAACACCACAGTTCAAAAGCATCAATTCTTTGACACTCAGCTTTCTTTATAGTCCAACTCTTACATCCATACCTGACCACTGGAAAAACCATAGCTTTGACTAGATGGACCTTTGTTGACAAAGTGATGTCTCTGCTTTTAATATGCTGTCTAGGTTGGTCATAACTTTCCTTCCAAGGAGTAAGCATCTTTTAATGTCATGGCTGCAATCACCATCTGCAGTGATTCTGGAGCCCCCCAAAATAAATTCAGCCACTGTTTCCACTGTTTCCCCAAAGTGATGGGAATGGATGCCATGAACTTAGTTTCCTGAATGTTGAGCTTTAAGCCAACTTTTTCACTCTCCTCTTTCACTTTCATCAAGAGGCTCTTTAGTTCTTCTTCTCTTTCTGCCATAAGGGTGGTGTCATCTGCATATCTGAGGTTATTGATATTTCTCCCAGCAATCTTGATTCCAGCTTGTGCTTCCTCCAGCCCAGCGTTTCTTATGATGTACTCTACATATAAGTTAAATAAGCAGGGTGACAATATACAGCCTTAACATACTCTTTTTCCTATTTGGAATCAGTCTGTTGTTCCATGTCCAGTTCTAACTGTTGCTTCCTGACCTGCATACAGGTTTCTCAAGCGACAGATCAGGTGGTCTGGTATTCCCATCTCTTTCAGAATTTTCCACAGTTTCTTGTGATCCACACAGTCAAAAGCTTTGGCATAGTCAATAAAGCAGAAATAGATGTTTTTCTGGAATTCTCTTGCTTTTTTGATGTTCCAGCAGATGTTTCAATTTGATCTCTGGTTCCTCTGCCTTTTCTAAAACCAGCTTGAACATTTGGAAGTTCACAGTTCACATATTGCTGAAGCCTGGCTTGGAAAATTTTGAGCATTACTTTACTAGCATGTGAGATGAGTGCAGTTGTGTGGTAGTTTGAGCATTTTTGGCATTGCCTTTCTTTGGGATTGGAATGAAAACTGACCTTTTCCAGTCCTGTGTATATAGTGAGACAAGAAATGAGTCATTAAAAACCTGGAAGATACATATTGTATCAGTTATCATTTACTGATAATAAAAGCATCATAAAAAATAGTGGCTGAAAACAACTTTTTTTTTTTTTTTGGCCACATGGGGTCTTAGTTGCAGCATGTGGGGGTCTAGTTGCAACATGTGGGATCTAGTTTCCCAACCAAGGATAGAACCTGGGCATCTTGCATTGGGAGAATGGAGTTTTAGCCATTGGACTACCAGGTAAGTTCCAGCAATGCGTTATTTGCTTTGATTTTCTGGGTAAACTGGGATTGATTTTCTGGGTAAACTGGGATCGTTATTCTGGTTTTTACTTGAGCTCTCTCATGAGCCACTGTGAGTTAGTCAAGTCTTAGAGTCCAGTGGGTCAACTGGTCAACTGAGATGGCTGGATCTCCCTGTCTCTCCATGTGGTCTTTCATCTCAAGTTTTTTCATTAAACAGTGGTCTCAGAACAGCATTCCAGGAGGAAGAAGGCGAAGTTGCAAGATTTCTTGAAGCCTGGACTCTAGAACTTGCACATGTGGTTTTCATAGCATTCTATTGGCCATACTTAGTCCCAAGGTCTATTCAAGGAAAAAGAAATAGATTCCATGTTTCAATGGAAAAAGCTGCAAAGAATTAGTGGCCACCCCTGCATGACATCTACATTTATTGAGTATGCAGAAGCAAGGGCCACGTCGGAACTGAAAAGTAGAAAGGGAAAGGAAGAAAGAGTAAAGTTATGAAGTCAAAGGAACAGACTACTACAATAATGAGAGGAAAAGGCCACAACAAAAATCTTATAAAGAGGTCAAGTCAGATCAGTTCCAAAAATAGCAATTGGATTTAGAGATTACATCTTTAATAAAGCTAGGAAAAAATGTGTCTGCTGTGGGTGTGTGGTGGTGGAAGTCACTTTAAAGTGGTTGCTATTGGAAAGAGGTGAATTGGAGAAAGTGACTGTGGGTTATTATTTGAGTTTGTGAAGGAAGGATGGTTGAGATGTGTGTGTGGTCAAATTGTGTGACCTGATTGTAGGAAGGACCAGAAGTAAAGATACAAGATATAAAGAGTTTGAAGAGTGAAGAGAAGTCGCTCAGTTGTGTCCGACTCTGCGACCCCATGGACTTTAGCCCGATTTTCCAGGCGTGAATACTGGAGTGGGTTGCCGTTTCCTTCTCCAGGGGATCTTCCCGGCCTAGGGATCGAAACCGGGTCTCCCACATTGCAGGCAGACGCTTTTCTGTCCAAGCTACAAGGGAAGCAAGAAGGGATAAACTGGGACTTCCCTGGTGGTCCAGTGGTTAAGAATCCACCCTGCAATGCAGGGAACAGGGGTTTGACCCCTGGTTGGTGAACTAAGACCGCACATGCCCCGAAGCAGCAGAGCCCCTGCACTGCAGCTACTTAGCCTGAGCTCCACAATTAGAGAATTCTGTGCGTCTCAACAAAAGATCCCACATGACGCAATGAAGATGCCATGTGCTGCAGCTGAGATCCCACTCAGCCAAATAAATAAAAATGAAGTTATTTTAAAACATTATAAAAGAAGGGATAAGTGAAGCAAAGTCCTAGAGGATGTGGAGACAGTGACATTCAGAGGCTATTGAAGAGTTAAAAACTTTGAGAAGGTAAATGGATGTAAGATAATTTTCATATAGATGACCAATGTTTTTCTTTTATGGGTAATATTTTCAAGTAGCTCTTTAAAAAAATGGCATGAGGCCCTGGTATATTCTTATTTCTATAAGTAATTTACTTGTTGCTCTTTAGGTAATTGATTTGTGACTAATGTGAAGAGATGATTATTTTAGATAAAACTTCCAGTTGGAAGTCACAGTTTATTACTGTTTGTTATAGACCATGTTCAGAATGTAGAAATCAGGAGTAAAGGGGCTCCTCTTATGTTTTCAGCTATCCTACTGGAAATTCAAATTCTTACATGTTTCTAGTGCCATTCAAATCTGCCAGCATATTTCAGAACGCATTTAGAGCGGGGACGAGTAGGTGGCTGCAGGCTGAAAATCACTGTCATTAGAAAACAGCTTCCACTAAGAAGGCAAAACCAATTATGGGCTTAGCTGCCAAAAGGAAAACGAATGTTAGTAGTTGACATAACTACAGCTATTGTTAAACTAAATATTCAGGCTGGGTAACTTTCCTTTAATGAATATGCTCTGTTGTTATGAAATATTTCTTTACAAAGTACAAATCAATAAGGAAACTTTAGGTATTTGTGAAGCACAAGTAACGCTTGGAAGTAAGCCCTAGAATTTCCAGTAAGATTAGATATTTTCTCAGAATTTCATCTGGTAAACACTACATGTTAATAGTTACATTTTGAGTATAATCAACTTCCGGAATCTGAACTATACGCTTAGTTTACTTAACCCCCAGTAATCTCCGATACACATTCTTTACACATCCCCTTCCCTTTTCTCTGTTTATGGAAATCATGTATAGTATTTATAGGACGCTGCAGTGATGGAATGTTTAGTTTCTCTTAGCCTATATGACTGGCTTATATTATTACACCCTAGAAAATTAAAACTGGTATTAGTAATGCATAGAACTAGTGATTGTTTCTGTGTATATGTATGCATAAAATGTTAATTTCCAAGATAGTTTTAATATTTTGCTGCCCTTATTTTTCATAGAATGATTAATTTTCTGAAGGACTCTAGTTTTAAAACTATTTGAATAAAATGTGAATAAAATAGTTTGTGCTTAATGAAAACTATTTGATAGCACTATTTTCATGCTTTATCTATCAAAACAGTAATCCAAATTTGCATAGCAGCCTAAGCAAGGACTTGTATTATTTGTGACTGACACGATAGATCTGTGATTATCTCTTCCTGAGACTGCAGTACTATGATCTCAAAAATGTTACTTCAGAGGGCATGCGTTATTCTCTGGGTAAAATAACCAGTTATTTTAGCTTGTGGACACAGAGAGATTTCTTACCATTTGTCTGCTTCGTTAATTTTAGTTGTGTTCAGACTTTGTTTTGTGTGTGTCTAAGTGTGTCGCAAAGAGTCGGACACGACTGAGCGACTGAACTGAACTGAACTGAAGTGTGTAAACCATTCCCTTATATTTTTGGGCTCCAAAATCACTGCAGATGGTGATTGCAGCCATGACATTAAAAGATGCTTACTCCTTGGAAGGAAAGTTATGACCAACCTAGATAGCACGTTAAAAAGCAGAGACATTACTTTGCCAACAAAGGTCCATCTAGTCAAGGTTATGGTTTTTCCAGTGGTCATGTATGGATGTGAGAATTGGACTGTGAAGAAAGCTGAGCACCGAAGAATTGATGCTTTTGAACTGTGGTGCTGGAGAAAATTCTTAAGAGTCCCTTGGACTGCAAGGGGATCCAACCAGTCCATTCTAAAGGAGATCAGTCCTAGGTGTTCATTGGAAGGACTGGTGTTGAAGCTGAAACTCGAATACTTTGGCCACCTGATGCGAAGAGCTGACTCATTGGAAAAGACTCTGATGCTGGGAGGGATTGGGGGCAGGAGGAAAAGGGGACAACAGAGGATGAGATGGCTGGATGGCATCACCGACTCGATGGACATGAGTTTGAGTGAATTCTGGGAGTTGGTGATGGACAGGGAGGCCTGGCGTGCTGTGATTCATGGGGTCGCAAAGAGTCGGACACGACTGAGCAACTGAACTGAAATGTGTAAACATTACAGAGTCAAAATTGTCACTTAATAGTTTTGTTTTTGTTTTTTTTTTTAATTTTATGGGTAGTGTAGAGGAATACAAAGTTTTCCTTGACCCTGTTAAGTTCCATGCCTGGTTCTGAAAATTAAATGACCAAAAACAGACTGACAAGAGAAAAGCATTCAAATTGATTTATTGTAAGTTTTACATGACACAGGAGCCTTCTTAAGGAAATGAAGATCTAAAGAAATGGTTAAATCCCAATTGTTTTATGCTAGGTTTAATGAAGAATGCACAGTCATGGAGAAGTGTGGTAGATAGGTCAAAGAATACAAAGTATGTATAGTAAACTGGGAGAAATTTAATGGAGTCTGTTTGGATTCTTCTCTTCACTTTGTATTCAGAGATAAGAGTGCTCCTTTCCTTCAGATATAGGAAGGGTGTCTCTCACCTGAGGGTGCTAGGATCACTTTCAGGGGAGAGGCTTGGATGGAATGTCCACGTGAACTCCCCATTTCTCCCATTTGCTAGAACTCCTTCCGCTTAAAATACTCAAGGTACGATATTTTGAAGTATCATGTATTGAGTCCCATCAATAGTATATTTGCTTTACTTCACATGGCTTCATGGTGCATTAAGGTGATCAATGTTTAAGTACAGAAAATAGCCCAAACAAAATAGATTTTGAAAGTCAATATAGCTTTAAAAATGTGTTTAGTTTTGATCATGCTGGGTCTTCATTGCTGTGCACAGGCTCTCTAGTTGTGGCGAGTGGGTTTCTCATCGTGGTGGCTTCTCTTGTGGAGTGTGAGCTCTCACGCACCGGCTCAGCAGTTGTGGCTCACAGCCTCAGTTGCCCTGTGGCATGTGGACTCTTCCCAGACCAGGGACTGAACTTGTGTACCCTGCATTGGCAGGTGGATTGTTAACCACTGGATCACAGGGAAGTTCTCAATATAGCTTTTAAATAATTAGGGACATGTCATGCTTTAGAACTTACTAAAAATGTAGTATATGTATAGAAAAAATATTAATTCTCTCATTGCTGGGATGAATAAAGTACTTTTAAAAAAATCTGAATTGAATATGCAATTCAGCATTTTACCCAGATGTCTACTAGAGGAACTACAAAATAATTTTATAGTTGCTTCTTAAAACAGGTGAAAGAATTAGGAGTCTGTGTACTGACAAACCTCCAGACTTCCAAGAAAGTCAGTCATTAAATATCACATTAATAGATGATCCTGTATGTATTGACAATGTATAGAAGCAGGTAAGTAAATATATAAAATACTTTTATCATAATATCACAAAAGTTGGGGGTTTTTTCCCTCTTCAGTAGATGACTATATCTGACTCAGATTTAGTATCTTTTTCCAGAGAGAAACTTCATGAAATATGTTGATTATTGTAGTAGGCAATAGGGAATTCATCAATATGGATTCAATTCTAACTCATTTAATCCAAATTATTCTTATTTTCCTTATTTCTACATGATCTGTATTTTCTCCCACATACTAACTGAGGGTGGTATTGAACAAATTCTTAATTTCTTGTGCTTCAGTTTTTTAATCTTTATAATGAATTTGGTTACACGACATAGCTGATAGGGTTGTGATGAAAATTACATTAGTTGATATATATAAAGCACTTAAAACAATGCCTGGCACATATTAAGCATGCAATAAATGTGCGCTATTGTTATCTAATGTCTCCTTCTACACACACCCCACTGTTCTTTTCACCAGTCACCTTACTTATTTTCTAAGTATCTGTTCCGTAACTACCCAGCCTAAACATCATCATATTAAGTAATAAACTGAAAGAGTCCTCCTCACAGATAAGATCCAAGGATCTTAGATCCAGGATCCAAGATTCTGTCCCAAATGAAATCTCATGAGGTTCTTATACCTAATTTGACTTTAAAGGGTTATGGGAATTGAGAAGGTCTTGAAGATATTGGGGTCAACTTCTATGTCTTATTATGGTTTATTACATATTACCTAACTTTGATTATTATTGCTTTTTAAAAAGTTTTGTAGCATTTTTATACAGAATGTGTTAATATCTCATGATTTCCAATAATATTTCAGATGGTCTTGAATTTTTAAAATCTCTTTCTCTCTAAACATATCTTTTCTCTTTCCCTAGCTACATAATGTATCTCTGAACTTAAAGATCATCTTATCTTCTATAGAATTTTACCCTCATCGTTTATTCACATTTACTAAAAGCATAGTTCTGTTAACACATTATTGACTAGGGGATTTTTTGCAGAAACTAATACCTCTGGTCAGTAATGTGTTAAGAAATGAATGTTGAATCAAGTTACAAAAATATGTATACTATAATTCAAAATGGACAATTTATTTGGGGAATAACTAACTTATTAGTTATTAGGATAGATTTAATTGATTTACATAGAACTTTTTTTCAATCATATATTTAAACTTTTATCTTTACCAGTCTGTCTTGAAATTTCTGTTTGGGTCATTCTGTTTCTCTTACTACAAAGCCACCCAATTATAGTACACAAAATATAAATTTTTCTCTTACATAATAGTAGTGATGTTAACTAATTAATTAGCTAAGCTCATTGTATTGAATTGGATAAAATGTTCGTTTGAGTTTTTCTGTAAGATGTTATAGCCAAACCAGTATTTGTATTGTGATGATTTTGATTACTGGGAAAAGATGCTATTAAATTTGGAAGCTTGACCTTTTAGTTTGAAAAGAGATGTGTCATGTAATTTAAACCTTGACTACCCAAACTAATTACTTATGGCATCCCTCAGTATTTTAAACTTCATAATTGGTATAGAGCTATGTTTGTAAGTTAAAATACCAGTTTATAATCTTTGGTATGGAATGTGATTTAGTAAACCTGCCCTTTATCTTCACCTGCCTTTATTCTTTAATTAATTATATACTTTTATTCAAGACAATGTAAACTTCTACAAGGTAATTTTAGATTTAAGCCTGAGATAAATATTCCGAAATTGAATTTCTTTTATTACTGTATTATAGCTGCCATTCCTAATCATTAGTTCTGAATCTTGCATTGTTGAGTTAGTCTGTCTCCAAGTGTTATTTACTGACTTGTTTTAAATATGAGTGCCACATGCAGTGGGTTATATACTGAAGAGTTCTATAGACTGGATCTAATTCCCTGTGATAGTTTATTTGGTCAAGATATTTTAAGAACAGACTTCATAAGAAGGATTTTTATAATTCCACAGGCATCTATGTTTTCCATGGGAAAATCTGACTATTATGAGGCATTGAAATCTGTTCTCTGTACTGAATCAGAATCTCAGTGCAACATGTATTTTTTTCTCTCTGTATTCTTATTTTTATTACAGGATACATAAATGAATAACATATGTTATATTAATTCTGGTTGTGGTCCTTGCTATGGCTTTGAACTGCATGATGATATCAGGGAAAAATAAATGTCTATCTTTTGAGGAGTTTAAATATATTTTGAGGTTTAATCAAAATTTCAAAGGGAATTAATGTTACAATGTGTTAGGAAATATTAAGGAGATAATTCATACTTCTCTATAGAATGAGAAGTTTGACTGGAAAGCATTCATTTAATTTGAATTGCATGTATAAAAAAATACTAAGACAATATCTTAGTTTGGCCAAAAGTCTGATAAAATTTAGAATAATAACAACCTTTGTTTTGCATTCAGCAATCAGAAAAGCACAATTCATTTGAATGATGTGATTTCAAGACAGTATTATATTCCAGGGTGCCTTTGAATAACGAAAGCAAGAAAATGTTATATTCAGTGTAGTTTTATTGCTAGGGTATTTTTAAAGATACTTTCTAATGTGTCTAGGCATGTCCTACATGCCTCTACTGTCCACAGCCTTAACTAAGTGATAGATTTATATTTTTTTCTCATTTCCCCTGGTTATCTCTGAGAATTTCCCTTTGGTCCTGTAAAGACTGCAAAGCTGAAGGTGTCTCAAAACCTTCATTCCTAATTCCGGTCTTTGGTTGTCCACTCTGTCACAGGGCAGCATAAACCTGCAAAGAAAGAGTGAGGAAGAAATACAATGAATCCCTTTCTGCTAACTTCCAACCCTTTCCATGCCTCTGGCACTGCCCTAGTCTCCTTGGCTACTTCTATCCTGTCATTTCATCCCCACATCTTTTCTTCCTACTCTCCATTCCGCATTTAATGGTCAGCTATTCAAACACTATTTCTTAATGAAGAAGGAAGATTTACTATTTCTTAATGAAATCTATGAATGCAAGTTTGGGTTTTTTCCCCTGAACTAAAATTAATCTTATTCTGAATACTTGTGTTTCTATAGCATCTTAATGCAGCTATCAGTATTCTTTAGGACCAGTTCTGAGACTAACAGAGGGAAGTCCAGTTGGGCAGGATTAATAATAATAATCATAAAGACTGGCCATGAGGATGAAAGGAGAAAAAGTTCCATTGGCAATCTATTAAGTAGAATGCCAACTTACATCACTTATTTTGGAAATGTCTCACTTATTTGTTATTTTTGTTTTAATATATTATACTGTTAGATTCTCCTCAAGATGTAAGAAAAAACAGAATAGACAAAGCTGTGATGAAAGTATATTTTGTTGTATATATGGATCAGGATTCCTCAACGGGCTTCCTCTGTGACTCAGCAGTAAAGAATCCACCTGCAATTCAGGAGCCACAAGAGGTGCAGATTCAATCCCTGGGTGGGTAAGATCCCCTGGAGGAGTAAATGGCAACCCACTCCGTATTCTTGCCTGGACAATCCCATGGACAGAGGAGCCTGGTGGATGTCCACGGGGTCACAAAGAGTCGGACATGACTAAGCAATGAGCCCATGCACACATGCATACACGGTTCTTCAACAGCACCACTGTTGACATTTTAGGCTAGATCATTCCCATGCTCCTAGCGTCCCCAGACCCTAATGTGAAAACCTGAAATGTCCCCACACATTTCAGGCAAAATCACCACTGGTAGAGAACCACTGGTTTAGAAGGAGAGTGTTCAGTTTACATAATGAGCAGTGGTAATAAAAAGAAACAGAACAGTCTTTGGTCAATGAGGCAACACTAAAAGATATGTCCAACATGCCCATAAAGCCTCACCGGTCTGTATCCTTCAACCTGTTGGAGACTTCATCACTGTTTGCAGAGGTTCCACCAATTCTTGAAACTGATAAAAGTATAACTTTTGATTTCCAAGCATGGAATATGATTCTTCAGAGTTGAGCAATAAGAGCATTTCACTTAGAATCACTCCTATATATGGCAGCTAGATTATGTTAGTATCATACTTCCAGGCTGGCCTAGGAAATAAAAAGTTATAATGTAGATTCTTTGGAAAAATGCATTCAGAGATCTAAATATTTTTTATAAATACCGTGGGTTGCTAGTTTACATATACTGGGTTTTAGCATATCTTATAATGTAATTATTCTTAATAATTTCTCATTTTAATGATTCTTATTTTTTTAAAGTAGGGCTCAATATGAAATATTTGTCCTGATAAATTTTATACATCAAATTTCAATTAAACTTCAATGTCTACCATACTAGGAAAAAATGTCATTTTTAAAATTATTCTCCTGGGCCCCAAGTTCATTTTTTTTTTGTACAACTTAATAAAAATAGCCAAATATTATCTATTTATCTTTATTTTCTCTGCCTTCACACTTAATCTTTTTTCTGTAACTAGTTACGTTGTGGATCTTCAATTTGACATTAAAATGTCTTATTTAAAATTTAAGATTTACAGATTTAAATAGTTGATATATTCCCTACTGCTTTATGCACCATAGTTACTCAATGGAAACTTGCTGAAGAAATATTTAGTTGTATGAATTTGCATATGTAATTCCAAGCCAACTCATCTTAATTCTGTGTGGTTTGTGGTATTAAAACTAATTATCAGTGGAGACATTTTTAAGTTCATGATTATGTTGCTGAAGAGTTTCATTTGACATATAAATTTTCTTAATTGTCTGAAGAAGATACTCTAAAAGGCAAAAGCTGAATAATGAAATAGTTATAGAAGAATAGTCAGATGAAATATAAACATATGTATAGATTTATTTTCAGTGTAATAAAGTTTATTACCACAGTGTTAAAATCAGAGAGTTATAAATCAGAGAAAGATTTAAAGGATTCTCAGCTCATCTGTGATCCAAATATTATATTAATGATCCTTTTAAACATCTTTTATTAGATAAACAGTTGTGTTATATTGGAAGTGTACATGCAAAAATATTGACTAGCTGAAAACAGGTAAAAAAATATTGTGGGATAGATTGGAAAATATTTTGAAAATAATACTGTTAACTACTGTAGCAAGCTCAGTAATGTTACTGAATAATACCACACCCTTCTCAGCATTAAGTAATATTAACAGTAATTTTACCATTAGTCTTAATAACCTATATTTACCCAGTACATTTTCCACAATTTTCAAAGCACTCTTCTTCTTTCTCTTATCTGATATTTGAAGGAATCTTGTGAGAAATGTGAGTCAGATATATATATATAGCAGTATTACAGTGATGAGTACAGAAATTCATAAATAAATGTATAAATAAATTCCATACATTAAAATAATTTCTCAGAATTCAACATGAATTAGTTAGTGAAAATGAATTGTTAGTGAAAACTAGGATGAAATCATATTTTAAACTATCAAGTATTTTTCCTACTATTCCTTTTTTGAAAATCTTTACAAATAAATCTTGTTAATGTTTTAGAAGGCAAAAAAGGATTTAAAGCATCAGATAAAAATGGATACTGTGGTCCTATGAGTGTTTATTTTTTCTTTTATATATGTAAATAATTTTTAAGCATATTTTGTGATTATAAACTATTTGAAAACATAAACAGAGCATGTTGTTGTTACTCAGTCTCTCAGTCGTGTCCGACTCTTTGCGACCCCATGGGCTGCAGCACGCCAGGCTTCCCTGTCCTTCACCATCTCCCACAGCTTGCTCAAACTCACATCCATTGAGTCAGTGATGCCATCCAACCATCTCATCCTCTGTCATCCCCTTCTCCTCCAGACTTCAGTCTTTCTCAGCAACAGGGTCTTTTCTAACGCTCTTTGCATCAGGTGGCCACAGTATTGGAAGCATCAGTTCTTCCAGTGAACACCCAGGACTGATGTCCTTCAGAATGGACTGGTTGGATCTCCTTGCAGTCCAAGGGACTCTCAAGAGTCTTCTCCAACACCACAGTTCAAAAGCATCAATTCTTTGGCACTCAGCCTTCTTTATGGTCCAACTCTCACATCCAAACATGGTGGCGGGGGTTTAGCCACTAAGTGGTGTCTGACTCTTATGACCCCATGGACTGTAGCACACCAGGCTCCTCTGTCCATGGGATTCTCCAGCCAAGAATATGACTACTGGAAAAACCCTAGCTTTGACTGTATGGACCTTTGTTGGCAAAGTAATGTCTCT
Organism: Oryx dammah; assembly: GCF_014754425.2. Taxonomy (NCBI): domain Eukaryota; kingdom Metazoa; phylum Chordata; class Mammalia; order Artiodactyla; family Bovidae; genus Oryx; species Oryx dammah. The sequence continues at coordinate 101,453,604 of NW_024070213.1, forward strand.
GCTTTTTAATATGCTGTCTAGGTTGGTCACAGAGCAAGTGTCTTTTAATTTTGTGGCTGCAGTTGCCATCTGCAGTGATTTTGGAGCCCAAGAAAATAAAATCTGTCACTGTTTTCATTGTTTCCCCATCTGTTTGCCAAGAAGTGATGGGATTGGATGCCATGATCTTAGTTTTTCGAATGTTGAGTTTTAAGCCAACTTTTTCACTCTCCTTTTTCACCTTCATCAAGAGGCTCTTTAGTTCCTCTTCACTTTCTGCCATAAGGGTGGTGTCATCTGCATGTCTGAGGTTATTGTTATTTCTCCCAGCAATCTGGATCCCAAACAAAACAATACTTAATTAGAATCTTTGGATATATTCAATAATATCAAATTTAATAAAGTGTAAAATACATATATAATTTTTTAAAGTGTACGTATGGGAAAGGTCACAATATATACTAAATAATTATGTAGTATATATTGTGTATATAATAATAAGGATTTCCTAGGTGGCTTAGATGGTAAAGAATCCACCTGCAATGCAGGAAATCTGGATTCCAATCCTGGGTCAGGATCCCCTGGAAGAGGAAATGGCAATCCACTGCAGTATTCTCACCTGGGAAATCCCATGGACAGAGGAGCCTGGCAGGCTACAGCCCATGGGGTCACAAAGAGTCTAACACGACTGAGCAACTAACACACTTTCATACTACATAATTATAGATGCAGTATACTTAGTATACTTATATATTGGGCTTTCCAGGGGACTCAGTGGTAAAAGAATCCACCAATGCAAGAGACTCAAGAGACAAGTCTATCCCTGGATCAGGAAGATCCCCTGGAGAAGAAAATGACCACCCACTCCAGTATTCTTGCCTGGGAAATCCCATGGACAGAGGAGCCTGGTGGGCTACGGTCCATGGGTGGTAAAAGAGGCCAACATGACTTAGTAACTAAACAGCATTTTATAAATCATACAAATATTTCTGTGATCCACATTTCCATGATGGTATCAACCACTGAAGAGATGCTCAGCAAATATTTGTCAAATGAATGAGTGAATAGAAACTTGATTGGAGCCATACTATAAAATAAACATAGTTTGCAAAATCCTAAGCCTGCCATAAAGTAGAATTAAACATAATGAAGTATGGAAGATTTACTGCCTACATTCAATAAAGAATGGTCATTACTTTTAAACATGCTCAGTCAAGTGGCAGAAGTTTTGAAAATTACCTGGTTTGAATGATGATAATAAAAATCCCTCAAAATATGTAGAGAATAATTGACTCAAGAAAATAAAAGGACGTATAGAGCAAACTTTTTTTTTAAGTGTTTGGAACCAGTTAGCCTGTGAGACTATTAATAAAAGCACTCAATTTCTCATATATAATATGGAAATAATAATAATATCTTTCTTGATTGTGCATAATGACTATTAGGGTTATATCATCCACATGAGCTGAAAACTATCAGGTCTCTAGTGGAAGCCATAACATATAAGGCCTTGCTCCTTCCAAAACAAGAGAATCCCAATTAGAGCAAGGGTCATGGAAGAACTGGGGAATTCTCATGTGCGTCATTATTATTCTAGCGTACATAAAGACTCCCTGATCCCTGTTTTCTAGTCTTCACAGCGGCAGTGTAGAGCTGAAGCGTTTATAAATCATGTGTCATCCTTAGCTACAGACCCAGAACTGATGTCTCCCATCTAGAGAAGGGAACAGGACATAAGGATTACTCTACGGAGTTAGCAGTAGGGCTTTTATATTTATGAGAGTTTTGTCAGCTAAGGGAGGCATCCAGGCCAGTCAAAATCCTGTATTGCTGTATTAAAGCAGGAACAGGATTAATCAGAAAAAGGCATAGAAGGTAATACATTTCCACATACTTTTCTCCATGGCTGGCTATTGGGAAATGTCCTTCCTTGACCAGTTGGGTGCTCTAATGAGGCATTATGGTTCCACTGCTATCAAAGGCTAATTTATGTGATAAAGTTCCTCTTTAAGAAGTAGTTTATGATTTTTCTTCCAATTTAATCCACATGTCTAAGCCATTACACTTGTTTTTACAGTGCATCAATTAAAAGTACACTCCAGTCAGCTTTTTTGCTTAGGTTGAATCTTCACTGTCACTACTAACTGTGTGACTTTGTTCCTATGCACAAGTCTCTCCTGAGCTCTCTAAATAAAGTAGACCTCTCCTCTTCCAAGTCATTCTCTATCACTTCATCCTCTTTAATTCTCTTCCTAGCATTTACCACTATCATATATTAATTACACATTTATGTCTCTGTCCGTGTCTCCCTTGCTTATTACTATATCTTTAGCATCTTCAGGCATATCTGGCACATGGTTGACATCCAGTAAATATTTGCAGGATGAAATAATCATTAATTTCAATAATGGACTGTTTTCAATTATTTTACTCCTTTAACATTCTATCTACATTTCCATGGTTATTCCCTAGTCCTATGTCTCTAGCAAAATAGTCTTGTGTGTGCATGCTAAGTCACTTCAGTTGTGTCCTGCTCTTCAATACCCTATGAACTGTAGCTCCTCTGCCCATGGGATTCTCCAGGCAAGAATACTGGAGTAGGTTGCCACGTGCTCCTCCAAGCAATCTTCCTGAGCCAGGGATTGAACCGGCAACTCTTAGGTCTCCTGCGTTGCCAAGCAGGTTCTTTACCACTAGCACCACCCTGGGAAGCCCCAGAATAGTCTTATTCTACCTCTTATTCATCACCACTTTGATTTTTGTCTTAACTCTGGTGATTCTAACTGCAGTTATATTGTGTCTGGCTTTCTAAAGATAAACTAGCCTCCATTATCTTTGACGACAATTTGCTTGTTCCAGAGCCCAATAGGAGTTAAAAAGAAAACTAAGATATTTTTCATGGTCTTAAATTTTATTACCATAAGACATCTGATTCTTATGTCATCTCACCTCAAAATGCATCTCTTACTAAGGGTAAGATTTAGAGAGGGTATTAAAATTAAATCATCTTTCTGAGTTTATACAAGTGATGACAGTAGTATAATGTACTTTGTTTTTCTTTTAGATCTCCAACTAAAGAAATGGATTCAGAAGAGAAGGAAATTGTGGTTTGGGTTTGCCAAGAAGAGAAGATTATCTGTGGGCTAACCAAACGCACCACCTCTGCCGACGTCATCCAGGCTTTGCTTGAGGAACACGAGACTGCATTTGGGGAGAAACGATTTCTTCTGGGAAAGCCCAGTGATTACTGCATCATAGAAAAGTGGAGAGGCTCTGAACGGGTTCTTCCTCCCCTAACTAGAATCCTGAAGCTTTGGAAAGCGTGGGGAGATGAGCAGCCTAATATGCAGTTTGTTTTGGTTAAAGCAGATGCTTTTCTTCCAGTTCCCTTGTGGCGAACAGCTGAAGCCAAATTAGTGCAAAACACAGAAAAACTGTGGGAGCTCAGCCCGGCAAATTACATGAAGACATTACCACCAGATAAACAAAAAAGAATAGTCAGGAAAACTTTCCGGAAACTGGCTAAAATTAAGCAGGACACAGTTTCCCAAGAGCGAGATAGTATGGAGACATTAGTTCATCTGATTATTTCCCAGGATCACACTATTAATCAACAAGTCAAGAGAATGAAAGAGCTGGATCTGGAAATTGAAAAGTGTGAAGCTAAATTTCATCTTGATCGGGTAGAAAATAATGGAGAAAATTATGTCCAGGATGCATATTTGATACCCGGTTTCAGTGAAGTTGAGCAAAAGCTAGGCTTGGAATATGATGAAAGGCAGATTCTGGAGGACCTGAGAGAAAGTGATGGGATTGTACAGCTGGAGGAACAACTGACCTACTACAGAAAACTCATTGATAAGCTCTCTGCCGAAATAGAAAAAGAAGTAAAAAGTGTTTGCATGGAGATAAATGAAGATGCAGAAGGGGCAGCTGCCGGTGACCTTGGAAGCTCTAATTTAGAGAGTGTTAAGTGTGATTTGGAGAAAAGCATGAAAGCTGGTTTGAAAATCCACTCTCACTTGAGTGGCATCCAGAAAGAGATTAAATACAGTGACTCATTGCTTCAGATGAAAGCGAAGGAATACGAGCTCCTCGCCAAGGAGTTCAATTCCCTTCATATCAGCAATGCAGATGAATGCCAGCTAAAGGAAAACAGAGGAAAGGAATCTGAGGTGCCCACCAGCAATGGGGTGGTTTCTCCTTTTACTCAAAGAATATTTAACATGTACACAAATGACACAGACTCAGACACTGGTATCAGCTCTAACCACAGTCAGGACTCGGAAACAACTTCAAGGGATGTGGTGCTGTTGTCAACGTAATTTAAATAGCTTCACTCTGACCTACTTTCATATTGTTTGTGTTTGTTTAATTTAATCGGAAACTTTAAATATTCCACTCTGGAGGAAAATGTAAATCATGTTAAGGAATTCAGTAGCTAGTAAGAACTAGAGAGTTTTGTTTGTTGGTTTGTTTTTGATTTAAGAGTTCCAGTGTTATCTAATTATTACAGGTTCAAACAATGAGCTGTTTATTAGGAATGCAGCAAAAATAGCTTGTAGGTATATAACAGAAATAATTTGATGTGAATTATAATCTGTTTCTATGAGAAGTGATTTATTCAAACTTCAAACTAATTCTTAATATTAGACATCAATATATTGAAACTATACACGTGAACATGTAAAATTAAGATGTATTGTTATAGAGTTTTCAACACTGTATCACTGGCATTTTATAATCTGTAAAGTATATGATAAGTCTTATATTGTAACTGTATTAATTCAAATCATTGTTCATTTCTTTGCTATTTAGAATGTATAGCATCTCTGCTACTTTCTGAACCCCTCTACCTGTTTAGGTTTAGATTACAGGAGATGGAAGGGTCATTATTGGGACATGTACAAATACCTTCAGTGGATCAGACAGTGGTATAAATAAGAAAAGCCAAGTTTTGCAGACAACTGCAACTTTTCTAAAAAAGCTGAAAATCAATAAGATATTTATGTGCTTTCTCTATCTGATATGCAAACCTTTAGATAAAATCAGTCATCTGTGCAGGTTCATTCTTTGAGTGAGATACGGTGTGGGTTACAGAGAAAAATCACAGGGTCATAGTCCTATTTGGTTATACCTTATCTAAAAAAAGTAAAGGGATGCAGCTTGGGGTCCTTTGTGTGGGTAAAATAGAGTTCCATGTACCTTAAGTATCCCCTGGAGGAGGGCATGGCAACCCACTCCAGTATTTTCGCTTGGAGAATCCCATGAACAGAGGAACTTGGAGGGCTACAGTTCATAGGATCACAAAGGGTCAGACACGACTGAAGCAACTGTGCGCACACAAAAACACACCCATAAATATTAGTATTTTTCCTCTGAAAATAGACATAGGAACTCATGTGAACAAAAACCTTTTATTCTGCTGCGCTATAATTCAGATTGTCCGTATGGTCCTTCATCTAAGGTGCAAACAAACAAACGAACAAAAAAAGTAGCTCTACTCTAGCCCACTCTCAAGCATGAAAGTAAGTATCCAACAAATTGGATAGATGATTTAGATTCTGTCTTGACTGACAATCATTATAGTGCCAGAAGAGGCTTGGTTTGGCTTGGTTTTTAGTTAGGAAGTTCCTTTCTTTCTCTTTCTCTCTCTTATCTCCTTCTTTCCCTGACTTATTTCCTGCTATTGAACACATGACATAATCATATTAAAAACTGTTTTGTTGTACTATTACATGAATACAGCTGCAATTCATTTTTCTTTTAGCTAACACCTTTCTCACATGTGAGTAGATAGAAAGATTATTTTACTTAGTTTTAATATGTGGATATTGGTTAAGATTCTCAGTATTTCTCATTTCTTTCCTTTTTATCTTTATGCTTACTGTACTATATGTTTTAACTCAGTTTCCTAATCTTTTTTAAAATTTCTCCATCCTCCAGACATTTTGCCAACCTTTGGGAAGATATTTAGAATTTTCTTAATATTTCAGTTTTGGGGAGTATCTAATGTTACCATTTTTCATACTAAGATTCTGCTGAAGACCTTACTTGTAGTTGCATGGTAAATGCCTTATCTGAAGTTGCATGGTAAGAAAAGTAGGAATTTCCACTGTAGGGAAAGTATGATAATAAGTAATAACACAAACATGGGTTTAATTTGAAATAAGAAGAGAATTAAATAGTCATTTAAGAAAGGGAAGTTTATTTGCCTAATATCTCATTAATCATTCAGTACGATGGGAAGCTGTTGACATTTATTATTCTTTTCTCAGGATTAAACTCAGAAGATCATCATCAAAGATAAAACAGTTGTAGTATATCTCTTTGGATCTCTTTGGATTACTCGCTAGTGAGAAAATAATGAAAAGAACATTGTTATCTGCTATATAATTTGATTAATTATCTGAATCCAAATCTGGTAAGAAATAGAACTAGTTAGATAATGGCATTTTAGAAACTTTGCCTGATTTTATACAATGTCTGATTTTATACAATTAAGCATAGTGATGCATTCTAAGGGCTAATTCTTCTATTTTTTCAGTAAATAATGTTAAAAACTCTTGTCCAAAGGCAAGACCATTGAGTTTTAAAATCATATTAGAATTTCAACTTGTTCTGTTGTTATTCAAATGTATTTGTGCCTTTGATTCATTACAGTATTAAATCATCAATTACCATGGTGAATCTCTAATTTAGAATAATATATTAATACAAATAAAAATACTAAAATGCAGTGCCCTCATCTCTGAATTGGAGAAGGCAGTGGCACCCCACTCCAGTACTGTTGCCTGGAAAATCCCATGGATGGAAGAGCCTGATAGGCTGCAGTCCATGAGGTCGCTAGGAGTCGGACACGACTAAGCGACTTCACTTTGACTTTTCACTTTCATGCATTGGAGGAGGAAATGGCAACCCACTCCAGTGTCCTTGCCTGGAGAATCCCAAGGACGGGGGGGGCCTAGCTGGTTTCTGTCTATGGGGTCGCACAGAGTTGGATAAGACTGAAGCGCCTTAGCAGCAGCAGCATCTCTGGATACTGAGCAATGCAAAATTAAATGAGAATGTAATTCTAAATTTAGAACTTGATAGAAACTTTAGTATTTTATTTATAGAAGTTTTAAAATAAAATGTTTATAAATTCTTGAGTAATCTAACAGATTAGCTATGAAATTGTTATATGAAGCTAGAAATAGCAAACAAAACCTGACTATTTTTCCCTGTAACAAGACAGATTTTCACAGACTGTGTCTTGTTCATTCTCCCACTTGAAATGTCTCTTTTTTTCTTCCATCTGCTATATACTGAAATACCATCCATTTCAAGCTTTTCGATGTGTTATCTCTTTCTATGAAACATGTTTTTCTATTCAACCATTGTAATAACTTATCTCTGAACCCACAATTATTTTAGGTGTATTTTTCATAAAGGACCATTTATATTCTGGCTTAGCATATGTTTATATATGTACTTACCTAACTTCTCTCCCTCAACATTTTTTTATTGTCTTATTACTTGTCTGTCTTGTTAACCTTACTGCCTCTAATCAGTCTCTTTGCCCCTACTCAATTCTGGAATTGAATTGCTAAATTTTAGAAGATTATAACTTTAAAAAAATTATTTCTATACATGGTAAATGATACCGGTGCATTTTATACATAAATATGCATTTTAGCAAACTTAAAACATTAACAATTCTACTTATAAATCCTTTGGAAGAGAGACTACATCTTAGTGTCATTATGAAAAAATGTTACTGTACTATTTTCTATTTTATTTTTAATTCACAGAGTTACCGATTACAAACAATGGGAATATTTTCTTTATAAAAGCATCAGTGGCTAAATTATGGTGTTTTTCACTGCATCCCTGCATTTAATAAAAAATATTTTATACAGCTAGGTTTTAAGTGGTAGACACACAATATAACTTTGAAATATCTTAAATATTTTATTTTCTCTTTTTCATTTAAAATATAAATAAATGGCCTTTCATTGGTGTGTAGAAGCTATTTTAATCCATTAAAATTTTATTTTTATATTTATTTAAACATCTACTGTACATGACAAAATATATATCTGTGGCTGCATTTTCTAATTTTTCAAGGTAGGATTATTATTTTAATTGAAATGTATTTTTCTTGAGACAAAAGGAATACCTTTTAATGTGATACAGATTTCTTTTAAATATTAGGCTATTTCTTTTCATACTACCTGATTGGTTTAATAACTTGATGTGACAAGTACAAAATACAAACAATTTCTTCAAGTGTAACCGGTCCAAAATAATAAAAGGAATAGTTGTATACTTTTATGTGATATTGTTTGTCTTTCGGGGTGTGTTACCTGTCTATATTAAAAATAAATTTTTTATCAGTTGAAATTATATAATTGTCATGCTGACTCACACAAGTTAATATCAGGCATTGTTTCATAACAATATGAATATAGAGCAAAATGATCTAACAAAACTTTTTGTTTTGGGTTTCATACATATTTGTTTCAACTTATCATGAAAGAATGTCCTCATTTTTATACTAGATGGCTGGATTTATACTAGATGGATACTAGATGGCTATCTTACTTTCTATAATGAAATCCAGTTAAAAATAAAAATACTGAAGTATATATCTACCCTGCTATTATTCAGTTTGTCATTACCCTTATTTCTCAAGCAACAGTAATTTTAATTACCTTTAATTTTGGAAATAACTCAATAATTTGGAAAATAAGGAAACTCATTTGTTCACTTTATAAATGACCATGAAATTGCTCTTAAAAGATTGTATATAATATTTAGTAGTGACACATAGAAATAAGTTAACATTGTTTTAGTGTATCTCAGTAGTGAGAGAAAATACACAGTAGTCATTTTCTTAACCTAAAATTAACTTGCGTTTTCAATAACCCTTGGAATTGAGAATCACAGTTTGTAAGGTCCATAATGAATAGTTTCATATCAGAAAGTGAAAAACTAAATGCTTTCATGTTTTTAAAAAAGGAATTTATTGAATTTTTTCTGAATAAAAATATCAGACACATTTTTATAGAAGACTGCTAAGTCTCTCCCTACATCACATATGTAATACCATTGAGTGTGTTTTCAAGTAAAATAGACACATGCTATTCAAATTATTATTTTTACTATAATTCAAATACTCAAAAAATGTGTACCAGGAAAAGTAAGTCTCCCTTCTATCCCATGACTTAATTATCTAGATATCCTCCTCAGAAATATCACTGTTATTTATTGTTTTAGAGATAACCTGTGCATATATATGTATATATATACACACACACATATATTCCTACATTATTCACGTAGAGGTTCAATGGTAGCAGGGAATTCCACTATATCAATCATAATTTTATTTCACTAGTCTTCTTCTGATGGACATTTAGGTATATTCCAGTCATTTATTATTATTAACAATCATTTACTGTTATCTCATCAATGCATTTCTGTTAGGCTAGATTGCTAGATATAGAAATACTGTGTTAAAGAATGAAAAATGGATTTTTAAAAGTTTAATGAACATTGCTAATTATTCTTTAAGGAAATTAGCTCTTTAAGAACTGAATTGGAAACATACTCATTCCTTCCACAGTGTGTGCTGCTTGTTTATTTGAATGTAAAAATTAAAAAAAAAATTATTTTGAATTTATGGATTTTTCTCATTAATAGCACTTGAGGGGTTTTTTTTGGGGGGGGGGTTATTCTTTAAAACCACCTTTCCATTTCATAATAAGTGATTTTAAGACTGTTTCTATCATATCTTTTGTATGCTATATTTGTTTCATGTCTTATTTTTAAACATTTGAACTATCTGAAATTGAATTTACCACAATGTTCAAAAGTAGAAAGACAATTTTTATGATAGTTACTAGAAAGAGAATTATTTTGATAGTTACCAGTTATCCCTCATCACTTACTAAATAAATCTGTCCCACCTTTTTTTGGTGAACCAATCCCTGGTATGTTTTTTGGGTCTATTTCTGGACTTTCTATAGCATTCCATTGATTTAGATGTGTATTTAATTAGAATTTGTGCTTTACCTGGTGATTGCTATAACTAACATTAGAAAGTAATTTGGAAATACTGGTATCTATCAACAACTCCAATTATTCACAGCTTTCAGTCAGTACTCTTATTTTTCATAATAAATGGCAAGAAAATATTCCAAAATTTGTGAAAACACATATACATTCAAGTGTTTATCAAGTTTTTATGAATAATAGTAGATTAAAAGCCCAATAATAGAGGAATTAGGGAAATTCTGAGGTGTTACTTGTGTGAGAAATTTATAAACATTAATACTGATGTTTTTATAAGACCATACAACAGAGAAATCTAGTTTGAAAGAAAGGAATTACAAATATATATTGACCAATTCTGTTTAAAAAAAAACGAAAGCATGCATTGTTGCTGTTGCAGTCGCTAAGACATGTCCAACTCTTTGTGATCTCATGGACCGCAGCACTCTAGGCTCCCCTGTCCTACACTATCTCTCAGAGTTTGCTCAAATTCATGACCATTGAGTTGGTGATACGATCTAACCATCTCATTCTCTGCCACTTCTCCTTTTGCCTTCAATTTTTCCCAGCATCAGGGTCTTTTCCAATGTGTTGACTCTTCCCATCACATGGCCAAAGCATTGGGGTTTCCACTTCAATATCAGTTCTTCCAATGAATATACAGGGTTGATTTCCTTTAGAATGCCTGGTTTGATCTCCTTGCAATCCATGAGACTCTCAAAGTCTTCTCCAGCACCACAGTTTGAAAATATCAATTCTTTGTCACTCAGCCTTCTTTATGGTCCAACTCTCACATCCATATATGACTACTTGAAAAACCATACGACTCTGTTGGCAAAGTGACATCTCTGTTTTTTAATATGTTGTCAAAATGTATATTGACCAATTCTGTTTTTTAAAAAATGCATACCAAATGGCAAATTCATATAAAAATGAAGATACATATTTTTTGCTGAGTTTTTGTATTAAGGTGAAAATTTGGTTCACAATATACTTCATATATACACATCATAACCTAAAGACATTAAAAGTGTTTTCTGTACATAATAGAATATCCCTCTGACTTTCTTATATTTTTTTCTGAGACTTTTTAGACTTTCATGTACATCAAACAGCTAAAGTGATGAATAATGGTAAGATTAACCAACTAGGAACAGAAAGCCTGAATGCTATAAGCAAACCTTCTGAATCCCAGAATATCAAATTCTACCTATAAAATAATATTTTAAAAGAAAATGAAAAGTTAAAAAAATTAATTAGCTAATACACATTTGGCTTCTCTGATGACTGAGGGTAAAGAATCCACCTGCCAAAGCAAGAGACACAGGTTTGATCCCTGGGTCAGGAAGATCCCCTGGAGAAGGAAATTGCAACCCACTTCAGTATTCTTGCCTGGGAAATCCTATGGACAGAGGAGTCTAGGAAGCCAGAGTCCACTTTGCAAAGAGAGGAACATGACTTAGCGACTAAACAACAAAAGCAATGGTTCTTTCTAGCTTGATTAAATTATGTAAGATAATGCATTCAATGGCTTTGGTAAATGACAACAAACACTAGATATATTTCTTGTTTTGGGCTCTGTTCTCTTTCTTTTATTTCTGGCAGCAGCTATGCAAGGTTAAATGAAAATAACCCATTGACGAAAGAAGGAGTTAAAACTAAAAATTCTGCCTTTCCCAATATTTTCACTCTTATCTCTTTCCAAATTAGTTAGGACAGGGCTGTAGGGCTGTTAGCATAGCCCTTGGTAGACAAAGGAGTCATGGTTATGTTAATTAAACAATACGTGGCCAGGGAAAAAGAACATCATTTATGTTTCCAGAACAGAAAAACTATGCTGGAAATAGAGTTGGAGAGAAAAATAGTCTGTATTATTTATATTTCTATTGCTCCAGAATCTAACAGATATTAGCACCTAGTATTTACCCAAAAATTTTTAGTAAAATCAGATGTGTAACTAAGAGTTCTAGCACTGTTCTTAGACCATAAAAGCTGTTCTATAAATGTTAACTATTATTTTGTAAGTAATGCAAAAAGTGAAATTTCTATCCAATAATTTTATTATAATTTAAGTATCTTGGAAAGATTATATCATAATGTCTATCACTCAGTACAAATACACTAGCACTGATACAGAGGCACATTCAAGGTAAAGCTTTTCCCTTCTGAGTCCTATTTTTAAAGTTTATTTTTCATTCTAAGTAGCATTTGTCATACCTCACACAAGAGAATGGAGAGAGTTTTATACCATTTCAGAACTGAAACTAAGACTTTGAAATGCTTCTTAGCATTACCTTTTGCATATGTGAGTTTCATGAATCACTCCTCTAGCAAGTGCAAATGCTTGACATAGTGATTGCCAATCATTTTTCTGATTTTCTTGCCAATATTTTTTCTGATTTTTCAAGTATTGACAAAAAGCTAAATTACCTTAAGAAGAAAGAGCCCAAAGATGGACAGGAAAGCTAACTACCCCCTTTTCAGCATCTACTCACACTACCCACTCCTGAGGTCATCTTCCAAAAGATTATATCATGACAACTGTCAATCCTGAGAGGAACAGCAGTTTCCCTGGGAGGAAGCATGGTAATGCTAACTGGGATTTATAATTCAAAAGTATGTCAGACTAGGGAGGAACATGCCCTGGGTTGGAGAATTAACTTTTTAGGCATTCTGAGCCGTGAAGCTTTCTGCGGTAATTCCCCAAACCTGTCTCCACAACAGACTCACAAAGAGTGCTTGTTAAAAATTCCTAAACTTCACCCTGGAGAACTGGACTAAAGGAGGTCTAGATCGTAGCCCCAGTTTTTGTGCTGTTAAACAGCTACCCTAATGTTTCTAAAGCAACAACATTCAATTGTGTTTTATTAATTCTAGCAGAGCTGGTGAGTAACTAAAGGCTTTACTACACTGAAATAAAGGATGTGAGGAGCAAGAATTCTCAAACTGAATAAGAGAGATCATTGGCTTAGGAAAGATGTAAACAGTTCTAGGGTCTGAAGCCAAGGCAATCTGAAAACAGACACTAAATTTGTTAAAAGGCAGCTCCAGAGATGGCAGGTGCCCAAGGACAGAACCCTTATTGTATCACTTTCAAGCAGCATGTAATATGAGGTGAAAATGATAGAAGAAATTAGACTATTGTGGGGGCTACTGTTGACATATAAGTACTGCAGGTATTTTGTGTGTGTGTCTCATACTCTTTTCCTCAAAGAGATGAGTAAGTAAGCTTGCACATTGAGAATTATAAACTATCCAACCTGTTGTGTTTTATAAGCTCAAATTAAATACGATTTCTTCCATCATAAAATAGCTAAGAGTTTTCACTCAAGAAGCCAGGTCAATTCTTTTCAATTTGGATTTCAGGCTGTTTTCCTACATGATTTTAGTCAAATTGTTCAAGCATTTTGTGCTTGAATTTTCTCAACTAAAAAATTGAGATAACAGTATCTGAATTTTTGTAACGCTTTAAGGATAAATGATGTAGCATAAAAATACCGAGCATGGCACCTGTAGGCCTTTTTTAATTGCAGCAAGTATTACTACAACAATATGTTCTCGATCTTATTGCTTTTTAATATGTTAAGGATAATGAAAGAATCACGTATCATTTCATTTCTGTCAAAAAAATTTTAATGCCCATCGGGTTGAAGAGTAGGTTATGTTACAGATTTTGCTGTCAGTTTTGGGGGATTATTTACAGAGTGTCTATCTATTCATCCCATTTTTCATTTCTGCTATGTATTTACACAGTTTGTACTACACCATAAAATTTCATTTAACACACTTGACTACAATCCAGCCTGAAAATTAAAATTTTGTACAAAATAAAGAATGGAAATAGAGCTATAAATTGAAATATAAATGCAAGTTTTATTCAGTTCAGTTCAGTTACTCAGTCATGTCCGACTCTTTGCGACCCCATGAATCCCAGCATGCCAGGCCTCCCTGTCCATCACCATCTCCCGGAGTTCACTCAGACTCACGTCCATCGAGTCAGTGATGCCATCCAGCAATCTCATCCTCTGTCGTCCCCGTCTCCTCCTGCCCCCAATCCTTCCCAGAATCAGAGTCTTTTCCAATGAGTCAACTCTTTGCATGAGGTGGCCAAAGTACTGGAGTTTCAGCTTGAGCATCATTCCTTCCAAAGAACACCCAGGGCTGATCTCCTTTAGAATGGACTGGTTGGATCTCCTTGCAGTCCAAGGGCCTCTCAAGAGTCTTCTCCAACACCACAGTTCTAAAGCATCAATTCATTGGCGCTCAGCCTTCCTTTCTTGGAGAATGACTGCATTTATACTTAATTTGAAGCGACAACCAAAATTTTAATGAAATTAATAAGATAAAGTTGCACTATACTTGGTCATTGAGACGATTATGAAGAGATTGTGTATTCATAAAACAGACAATTAAAGGCAGCAAAAATTGCCTAGAATCTCAAAATAGACCACAAAATTTTCAAAGTTAAGAAATGTTGGTGTGAGTGAATTATGTATGGTGCAGAATATCTCTCAGACACCAAATGACAATTTTTCAAAAACATCTGACTGATTGTTAGGAAAAATTAATTTCCAATAACATTCAATTATGTTAAGGAATCAAGCTATTATAGAGTGTTTACATTCTCTGTTTCTCAAGATAATGAGATCAAGTTCATAAATATTTGTTATGAAACCAGGATTTTATGTACATATGCTGCTGCTAAGTTGCTTCAGTCGTGTCCGACTCTGTGTGACCCCATGGACGGCAGCCCACCAGGCTCCCCAATCCCTGGGATTCTCCAGGCAAGAACACTGGAGTGGGTTGCCATTTCCTTCTCCAATGCATGAAAGTGAAAACTGAAAGTGAAGTCGCTCAGTCGTGTCTGACTCTTACCGACCCCATGGGCTGCAGCCCACCAGGCTCCTCCTGCCATGGGATTTTCCAGGCAAGAGTACTGGAGTGGGGTGCCATTGCCTTCTCCATAGGTACATATGAAGTAGTCATAATTGTTAATATTTGTGATTTAGAACAATTTAGGAGTTCTTAAGAGGAAGACTGACCTGCACTTTTGTTATAATAGAAAAGTTAGTGATGCAATGGTTGGCTAAAAATGTTATAACATGTAGTGTTTCTTTGATTCCTCAAAAAACATTACTGAACAAATACACATCATTCTATGTATAGTACATTTAACCTTACCACTATTATTTCATAACAGATAACATCACAAAAGACATAATCAAAACCCCAATTTCCAAAGAAACGAAGGCTGCTGACCATCTTTCTCTAATGTTACTTCAGTTTAATTGAGGTAGGAAGGAGGCAGTATGTGACTTCAGCACATGAGGAAGTAGATGATAGTTATGAAACAGCTGGAAACAGCTGGAAAGAGACCAACTCCAATCTCTATCTCCATGTCACATTAACAAAAAGAAAAGATTACTTTAGCAAATCGTATCAGTTATTTTCGAGATTCAAGTAATAAAAATACTACAGGAAAAAATTACTTGGCTATTACCATATAACCAAAGTATCAATGATTAAAGATGAAGAATCCCAAAATGCTATAAAAAGATAAAATATATACTTATTTTGAACTGAAATCTTATGTTTTTTCATATATACACACATAAATAAGTAAGCAACTTTTTTTAATATAATGGAATTGAAGGATGTGATGTGAGTTGAATACTTTAAAGCTTTGATGCAGTGATGTGTCATCCCAAATAGAATTTTACAAGCCCTGTTTCAGGCCTCAGTCATCATGGAAGTTCAGCTGAAACTGGCTCTGTAAGTCTCCGTCTCCACCTTATTGTACTTAATACCACCATTAACTGGGATCATGGGTGGTCATTTCTTTATGTCTTACTCCACTATCTTAAAATTATAATTACAGCCCTTGCTTAGCATTCATCATTCCTTGTAGATACAAATTAAATGAGGCTTGAAGAGTATATGCTTACTCTATGCTAAGTGAGTTATGAATTTTTAATGCATGTGCCAGGGGAATTTTTCTAGATGGGTAGAACAAGAACATGCAAGTCAGGGAAAGGAAAAGAAAAAAGATTGATTATAGTTTTCTTAGGCAATCAGTGCTCAATTGTCAAATATATGAATCACCCTGGCTGCTGCTTCCTTCTCATTTCAGGTGTATTAGGAAGGAGTTAATAGTTAACTAACCTCTCTAAAACATTTACCCAGACATAGGTTATCCAGTTGGAAACCTCAGTAACTCCTTAGACTCTTCACTATATCAAATCCTCACATTAAATGATCCATTATTTTGGTCATCCACGTAGTTCTCAAAAATCCCATATTTATTATGGTCTTATTGCAGTTAGGGGCTTCCCTGGTGGCTCAGAGGTTGAAGCATCTGCCTGCAATGCAGAAGCTCTGGGTTCAATCCCTGGGTCTGGAAGATCCTCTGGAGAAGGAAATGGCAACCCACTGCAGTACTCTTGCCTGGAAAATCCCATGGACGGAGGAGCCTGGTAGCCTACAGTTCATGGGGTCGCAAAGAGTTGGACACGACTATTGCATTTAGGGCCTGAGACAAATTTAAGAGTTCCTGTACTTCATGTTTCTCATATTATGAACAAAATTCCAGACACTTGATGTTTTAAAGACAGCTAGTGGCGGAATTATAACTGAGATTCAGACCTCATTCTTTTCTCTCTTTCTTCATGTTGCCTTTAGGAAAGTAGAATATTTGCAGTCTCTGTATTAACTTACCACTTACTGTCCCAATTCTAATATTCTAAGAATATTTATCTTAGTATCTTTTCCTTCTTTGAGGGAAGAAAAAACAAAAACAAAAAAAACAGAACAGTATTGATAGAGAAGTCTTATGAAGCCCTGGAAGCTTTAGAGTCTGGGATCAAAGCCCCCTGTAACTCATACCACATACTCACAGAAGCAACAAATGGACAAATGCAGTATTTTGTTTACCTTTTCATTCTTAATTACTAGAAAATGCTAGATCTGACAAGTATTTCATGAATATTGGTTGAATTCAAATGAACTAGTCATTTTAAACAACTGGTTATACAATTCAAAGACATGTACCTTCTCCCTATCTCAATAAACAGTTAACATTTTTCAATGTATCTACTACAGGAATATTGAGAGTCCCTTGGAAAGCAAGGAGATCAAACCAGTCAATCCTAAAGGAAATCAACCTTGAATATTCATTGGAAGAACTGGCACTGAAACTGAAGCTCCAATACTTTGCCTACCTGATGTGAAGAGCTGACTCATTGGAAAAGACCCTGACACTGGGAAACTGAAGAGCAGGATAAGAGGGTGACAGAGGATGAGATGGTTGGATGTTACTGTTAGGAGTCCAAAATGGCGGTGGCTAAAAAACAAGGAAGGTCAAAAGAAGGTCAGAGGACCAGAGTGAAGACTTCAGGTAGCACAAACAGCACTCCTGGCTAAGCCCAATTTGCATAGCGCAGGCCCAGGTGGAGGCAAAAACATATAAAAGGAGGAGCCAAAGCGCTCTCTCTTCCTCTCCTGCATGCGTGTGCTCTTTCTCTCTCTCTCTCTGCCTCTCTCTCCCCCTCTCCCACGCGCTCCTCCACTCTCTTCCCTTCAAATCTTTGGGTTGGCATGCCCTCACACTTTGAGGATGGATTCTCCTGCTACCTTCTAAATAAAAGAGCTGTAACACTGATTTGCCTAAGAGCTATAACACGATTTGTCCAAGACCCGAGAGCTGTGACGCGCCAAGGGCTTTAATGTCCGTCACTCCAAATCTTTGTTGTGACGAGACAAAGAACTGAGGAACATACACTTTCGTGACAATATCATCAACTCAATGGACATGAGTTTGAGCAAACTCTAGGAGATTGTGAAGGACAGGGAAGCCTGGTATGCTATTGTAGTCCACTGGGTCACAAAGAGTTGGACATGACTTTGTGACTGAATAAAAATAACTACAGGAAAATCAGCAGCAGTTTCCAAAGGGGCAGAATAAATATTGTTTCTGAATGTCATAAGTATTAGACAATCTTTAAAGAAGTACTATTTCATATTTATCAGATTTTAAAATATTTCATTATTATTTGTTGCTTTGTTGCCATGAATATATTTTACAGAAAGGCTGACAGAGTATCTCTTGTTGAAGTCTACCTTCCTGAGACAAGAGTTTGCACAGCCATAGTCTTTCTTCCGTGGATGCATTTATTTACTCCAAACTTGTGATGGAAATAAAAGAAGAGTTTTCTCTGCTGGAGCCACACCAAGTAACTCCTCTCACTCACTCATTTACTCAACAAATGTTTCTTGCTAAAGGCTTTCAGTTTTGTCAGTCCTTTCATTCTGCAGGGATAAATGACACAGGAACATTCCAGAAGTTATCTGTTAAGCCACTCTCTGGAGTTCCAGTCATTGTGGGGAGTCAGCCTGCATTTTCCTCTCACCCTACCCTTTTTGCCACTCCCAGGGGACACCCTGGGAGAGTTTACTCAAGGTGAAAAATCTCCAACCCAATCTGTTTATATAGGCTCTCCCAGTAACCCATTATCGTAGATAATTGAGAGCTTACTGTACTCTAATTATAATAACAAACATCTTGAGCTTTAGCCTAAAACTTAAGGTACACAACCTTTAGAGATGACTGAAGAAGCTGAACTTAGGTAGGTCCCAGTTTCAGGGAGCATATTCAGCAAGAGAGGAAGGGAAGGAAGAGTAGATCATATCAGGTAAAATGAATGCTATGAAAACATGAAATCATCACTAACAGGAAGAAATTTAAAAAATAAACTAATACTGTAAATCTGGAAGAATTACATCTACACAATATTTATAGTATACACAATGATGACCCCACTTTATAAATAGCAGTAATTGAAACTTTCCAAAAATCTCAAAAGATTTTCATATATGATATCATCCTACCATCATAATTCACATGGAAGAGAGTTAAGTGAATTTACTGTATTTTATAGGTGCTAAAACAGCATATCAAAGCATTTTTCTCCAAGCATTATCCTCCAAGATGGTAGACAGAGAATAAAACTTGTCTTTTAGTTCTCTCATATCAGTTTGTTCTCTCATATCAGTTTCTTATCTTAAACTGTATACACATTTTACTTTTTAAAAACCACATTTTAATTGCTCTTCTTGACCTTTCTTCCTCCCATATTCCCTCCCTTCCTCCCTTCCTTCCTCTCGTTTGTGTTCATTTTTTAAATACCAGAAGTTAGATGGCTTTCTTTTTTTTTTCATCTACAGATTAGGAGCACCCATGAAATTCTTAAATTTTAATTCTTAAAATTTCTTAAAATTCTTAAAATTAATTTAAATTTTCAAGATTTTAGATTATACTTAAATGGAAGAATGTATAACTTATTTAGCAAAATCCATTCAACTAATATTTGATGATCCTAACAATGAAAGCAAAACATGCTTAGTACTGTGGTGAAGATGAAATATGATTTAAGACGGGTGCAGTCTCGAAGCAAGACAAACATACAGCCATGAAAAGAGAGGAAGTGATGATTATAATTAAAAAGTAACATGGCAGAATTTTAAAGAAAATCTGTAGGGAAGGGAAAATCAATTAGGTAAGAAACTTAACACTTTTGAGGATCTATATTTAACTAGAGACTTTCCAATCATTATCTCATTTCAATTGCACAAGGCTTCTATAGATATTATCATCTCAACCATCCAGATTAACAAACAAACAAAAAAAAAACCTTGAGACTAAAAGAGGATAAGCATATTTCCCATGATAATACAGTCAGATCTGAAACTAAGTGCATGATGCCAAAGATCTTATTTTGGACCCTGAAGGACTTGGAAAGTTGTTGTTGTTATTTAGTCACTAAATTGTGTTTGACTTTTTATGACCCCATGGATTGTGGCCTGCAAGGCTCCTCTGTTAATGGGATTTCCCTAGCAGGAATACTTAATAGGCTGCCATGTCCTTCTCCAGGGCATCTTCCCTACCCAGAGATCAAACATCAGGGTCTCCTGCATTGGCAGGCAGACTCTTTACCCTTAGGGAAGTTGGTAGAGAGAAAAAAATGTAAACAAAGGAATACAAAGATTAACAAATGAGAAAGAGATCTGAATAGTCTAGCCTGGCTAAAGGAAACAGACTTGGGATAAGTGATATACAAATGTTGCGTTTGTTTGTATTTAATTTAAATAGTTAATAAATTGGCAATAACATGATCAAAACTTTTTTGAGATTACCATTCTGGAAGGATAAACTGAATAGATGGTATAGCAAAATGTAGTTAGGAGGGAATGAGGTACTAAAGGGTGGCTGCTATTGGGATTATAGAGGGAAAAACAGGAGAAATACTCGGGAATATTAACTGTAGGAAAGTGTTTGAAATATTGGGTTATGGTTGAGGAAGGAGACAAAACATACATAAAATTATAAATTGAGTAGGACTTAATGAGGAATGAAGCAGGGCAAAGACTAATAGAGTTTTGCCAAGAAAATGCAAACACCCTCTTCCAACAACACAAGAGAAGAGTCTACACATGGATATCACCAGATGGTCAACACCGAAATCAGATTGATTATATTCTTTGCAGCCAAAGATGGAGAAGCTCTATACAGTCAACAAAAATGAGACCAGGAGCTGACTGTGGCTCAGATCATGAACTCCTTATTACCAAATTCAGACTCAAATTGAAGACAATAGGGAAAACTGCTAAACCATTCAGGTATGACCTAAATCAAATCCCTTATGATTATACAGTGAAAGTGAGAAATAGATTTAAGGGACTTGATCTGATAGATAGAGTGCCTGATGAACTATGGAATGAGGTTCGTGACATTGTACAGGAGACAGGGATCAAGACCATTCCCATGGAAAAGAAATGCAAAAAAGCAAAATGGTTGTCTGGGGAGGCCTTACAAATAGCTGTGAAAAGAAGAGAAGTGAAAAGCCAAGGAGAAAAGGAAAGATATAGGCATCTGAATGCAGAGTTCCAGAGAATAGCAAGAAGAGATAAGAAAGCCTTCTCCAGCGATAAATGCAAAGAAATAGAGGAAAACAACAGAATGGGAAAGACTAGAGATCTCTTCAAGAAAATTAGAGATACCAAGGGAACATTTAATGCAAAGATGGGCTTGATAAAGGGCAGAAATAGTATGGACCTAACAAAAGCAGAAGATATTAAGAAGAGGTGGCAAGAATACAGAAGAACTGTACAAAAAAGATCTTCATGACCCAAATAATCACGATGGTGTGATCACTCATCTAGAGCCAGACATCCTGGAATGTGGAGTCAAGTGGGCCTTAGAAAGCATCACTATGAACAAAGTTAGTGGAAGTGATGGAATTCCAGTTGAGCTATTTCAAATCCTAAAAGATGATGCTGTGAAAGTGCTACACTCAATATGCCAGCAAATTTGGAAAACTCAGCAGTGGCCATAGGACTGGAAAAGGTCAGTTTTCATTCCAATGCCACAGAAAGGCAATGCCAAAGAATGCTCAAACTACTGCACAATTCCACTCATCTCACATGCTGGTAAATTCATGCTCAAAATTCTCCAAGCCAGGCTTCAGCAATACGTGAACCGTGGACTTCCTGATGTTCAAGCTGGTTTTAGAAAAGGCAGAGGAACCAGAGATCAAATTGAAACATCTGCTGGATCACGGAGAAAGCAAGAGTTCCAGAAAAACATCTATTTCTGCTTTATTGACTATGCCAAAGCCTTTGTGTGGATCACAATAAACTGGAAAATTCTGAAAGAGATGGGAATACCAGACCACCTGACTGCCTCTTGAGAAATCTGTATGCAGGTCAGGAAGCAACAGTTAGAACTGGACATGGAACAACAGACTGGTTCCAAATAGAAAAAGGAGTACATCGAGGCTGTATATTGTCACCCTGCTTATTTAACTTATATGCAGAGTACATCATGAGAAACGCTGGACTGGAAGAAACACAAGCTGAAATCAAGATTGCCGGGAGAAATTTCAATAACCTCAGATATGCAGATGACACCACCCTTATGGCAGAAAGTGAAGAGAAACTAAAAAGCCTCTTGATGAAAGTGAAAGAGGAGAGTGAAAAAGTTGGCTTAAAGTTCAACATTCAGAAAACGAAGATCATGGCATTTGGTCCCATCACTTCATGGGAAATAGATGGGAAAACAGTAGAAACAGTGTCAGACTTTATTTTTTTTGGGCTACAAATTCACTGCAGATGGTTACTGCAGCCATGAAATTAAAAGATGCTTACTCCTTGGAAGAAAATTTATGACCAACCTAGATAGCATATTCAAAAGCAGAGACATTACTTTGTCGACTAAGGTCGGTCTAGTCAAGGCTATGGTTTTTCCAGTGGTCATGTATGGATGTGAGAGTTGGACTGTGAAGAAGGCAGAGCGCCGAAGAATTGATGCTTTTGAACTGTGGTGTTGGAGAAGACTCTTGAGAGTCCCTTGGACTGCAAGGAGATCCAACCAGTCCATTCTGAAGGAGATCAACCCTGGGATTTCTTTGGAAGGAATGATGCTAAAGCTGAAACTCCAGTACTTTGGCCACCTCATGTGAAGAGTTGACTTATTGGAAAAGACTCTGATGCTGGGAGGGGTTGGGGGCAGGAGGAGAAGGAGATGACAGAGGATGAATGGCTGGATGGCATCACCGACTCGATGGACGTGAGTCTGAGTGAACTCCGGGCGATGGTGATGGACAGGGAGGCCTGGCGTGCTGCAATTCATGGGGTCGCAACGAGTCGGACATGACTGAGCGACTGAACCAACTGACTGACTGACTGACTGACTAGTAGAACCAAGGTAGATAAAAAATTAAAGATTCTGATTTGCTGATTTCAAGGTTTGAGGTTTCATTAGAATTTAAAAATTGGTTGCTATCACTAAGAGAAAATTCATGGAGCAGTGGCCTTCAGCCATTCAGTCACTCAGTCGTGCGTGACTCTTTGCGACACCATGGACTGCAGCACTGCAGACTTCCCTGTCCATCACCAACTCCCGGAGCTTTTTCAAACTCATGTCCATTGAGTTGGTGATGCCATCCAACCATCTCATCCTCTGTCATCCCCTTCTCCTCCTGCCTTCAATCTTTCCCAACATCAGGATCTTTTCCAATGAGTCAGTTCTTCGCATCAGGTGGCCAAAGTATTGGAGTTTCAGCTTCAGCATCAGTCCTTCCAATGAATATTCAGGACTGGTTTCCTTTAGGATAGACTGGTTGGATCTCCTAGCAGTCCAAGCTTGAGCCTTGGTTATTCCTTATAATGACTTTAAGAAGAGCTCTGATGATTATATTTATAAAACCAAAGTAGGAGAAAGAAGAAATAGGTTCATTGAAATACTGACTGTGATGCCTAATTATTGGGAATTTGCTCAGGTAAGTAAAGAAGTATAATAGAGGAGATGATAAGAGGAAAATATTTCAGAATTTAAGATTAAGCCATGGAAAGAATTTCCCTGGGTGTCCAGTGGTTAATACTCTGCACTTCCAAGGCAGGGGATGCAGGTTCAAGCCCTAATCAGGGAATTAAGATACCACATGTTGCACAGCATGGCCCCCCAAAATTTTTTTTAATGGAAATTAACACCCAAATACCTTGAGGACTAAAGAGTCAAAAGACTAAAGATCACTGAATTTAAAGAGTTTGAAGCCTTGTGAGGTTATTGTGTAAACAAATTGCATAACATTTCTAATCTACTCTACATAGACCACTAAGTGGAAGCTGCTAAAGAAATAACATGGTAAATAGTCAAGAAAAATCTTTTCTGATATTTTTACACAAGTATTCACCAGGGATTTTTCACTAAAACACTTGTCAGTTATTAGAAAAAAAAAAAAAGAAATGGGGGAGTGCCATGGTCCAATATTTTGGGAAATAGTGTATCCTACTATTACTGGTTGTTTGCAATGCATATTAGCATGTTAA
Source organism: Oryx dammah (assembly GCF_014754425.2). Lineage (NCBI taxonomy): Eukaryota > Metazoa > Chordata > Mammalia > Artiodactyla > Bovidae > Oryx > Oryx dammah. The sequence goes on from NW_024070213.1 coordinate 101,477,502, forward strand.
AATATCTGAGAATATCTGTGTTAAAACCAAACAAAAATACACAATAAGAACAACACAATAACAAATAACCTGCTTCATTTAAGATAACTATGTCCAAGATTATTTGGTTTCTGAACTCTATTTTTTCTGTTACATCTATAAAGCATTCACTAAAGTAGCATTTTATGAGACATTTGGGGAAACAATGGCTTGCCTAATGCAAATTAAATTGTATTCTTAGCAATTATTTTTTCACTTTCATTGGGAAGTAAATTATTCTGGAATCTTTTATTTTTTCTGATTTTACTTTATTGAAATAAGTAGCCAGCTAATTTCTCTTTTGTCTTTAACTTAGTAAACAAAGCTTCATTTCTATTGAAGCTTCTATTGAATATTTGATTTTACATTCATTAAAGCACATATTTGTGTACTGGTGTTATAGAAATCTACAAACACTCATATTTCTAAAACAATATGAAAGAATTATTAATTATTACTAATATGTTAGTGTTGGCCCCAAAATGTTTGTAGATACAGAGGAATAGAGGGTACCATGATAATCAAAACTCAGAAGAAGATGTTAACACGTCCATCAACCGTTTTTTTTCTGTGCAATTGTATATACATACATGCCGTACACATACAAAAAATATATGATGAAAGTACATATACTGATTCATGTAAATATAACATAGGCTTAAGAAAAATTAAACGAATACACATTAGAATAGTAGTGTGTGTATGTGTGTGTGTGTGTTTGCTCAGTCACCCAGTAGTGTCTGACTATTTGCAAACCCTTGGACTGTACTCTAGAGAAAATGGTTTCAAAATTTTTTTTTTCCATTTGGTCCAGTTATATATTCTAAGGTTTTTACCATGAGCATATACTATATCTACAAAAAAAAAAAAAAATCCTTGACCAAATGCTCCACTGATCACAAAAGAAATTCAGTTTGGACTTTAAAGGGCTGTTTCACGTTCTCATAGAAAATTACAGACAACTGAAACACAAATGTAAGCCTCAGCAGTGCAGGTCCACACCTGGGTCGAGAGGTAATCTAGTGGTATTATATGTAATACTGTGGTGTCTCACATGTAGACAAATGCTGAAAAATATGATTATAAATGAGTGTGGGAAAGATAAAATCTCACATGCAAAGGTGTTCGATGGATTTTAAAAACAATGTGGGAAAGAATAACTCCTTTCAAGTGAAGAATAATCCAAACATAGGTTAACCTTTCTTAAAAGAATAATTGAACACCAGGTATCCTGCTAAGTCGCTTCAGTTGTGTCCAACTCGGTGTGACCCCATAGACGGCAGCCCAGTAGGCTCCCCCGTCCCTGGGATTCTCCAGGCAAGAACACTGGAGTGGGTTGCCATTTCCTTCTCCAACACATGAAAGTGAAAAGTGAAAGTGAAGTTGCTCAGTCGTGCCCGACTCTTCTCGACCCCATGGACTGCAGCCTACCAGGCTCCTCCATCCATGGGATTTTCCAGGCAAGAGTACTGGAGTGGGTTGCCATTGCCTTCTCTGTATCCTGCTAGATAAAGCAATATTAAGTTACTGTTATTAAACTATTTTTCACTTAAGAAATCTTCAAATTCATTTGGCTTAAACTAACACTTGAACATGCCTACAATCAGGAGGTTAATCATTTACAACAGAATGTATCTACTGAATTGAGGACTAGTTCCTGTGAGAAAATAAATTGAAAATAGAAAGTACTTTGCTGTTTAGGATTGAAAAGTCATTCTGTTGTTTTCCTTTTCTTATTTCCTTGTATCTGATGGAAAGGATTTCCAAGGACAAATAATTAATAGTTTGATTTGTACTATATTTAAGACACATAATTAAGCTACAGGTTGCAGCTATACACAGAAATACATATTACAAGTGATGGGCAGGAATCCAATGAGATGATAGTCTTTGCTGGTGGTTCAGATGGTAAACAATCTACCTGCAATGAGGGAGACCTGAGTTTGATCCCTGAGTTGGGACAATCCCCTGGAGGAAGGCACGGCAACCCACTCCAGTATTCTTGCTTGGAGAATCCCCATGGACATGGGGACATGGACATGAGCCTGGAGGGCTACCATCCATAGGGTCACAAAGAGTCGGACATGACTAAGCAACAATGAGATGAAGGGTTTAGGCCAAATTACAGTAAATGTTTAATTATATAGACATGTAATGTAACTCACCAATAGGAGGAAAGGGCACAGCAATTGCTTTCTTTCTGCTGTTACTTCTACTGCTGCTGCTAAGTCGCTTCAGTCGTGTCCAACTCTGTGCAACCCCGTAGATGGAAGCCCACTAGGCTCCTCTGTCTCTGGGATTCTCCAGGCTAGAATACTGGAGTGAAGTGCCATTGCCTTCTCCAGTGCATGAAAGTGAAAAGCGAAAGTGAAGTCGCTCAGTTGTGCTGACTCTTAGCAACCCCATGGACTGCAGCCCACCAGGCTCCTCTGTCCATGGGACTTTCCAGGAAAGAGTACTGGAGTGGGGTACCATTGCCTTCTCTGGCTTTCTTTCTAGAATGAAGTTGTCTTAAAATAATAAGATTCTCTCTGGTTTCAATCCTCACCTGTTGAAAACTGAGCATATTTTATTTGATCCCATGATACTCTTACTAATCAAGATATTGACCACCTACTTCTTTCATGAAGGTTTAGAGACAGAAATTCTAGGTTAATAATGCTGGTTTATGACTTCTAAATTCTATTAACTTTAGCTACATTCAACTATTTTTTTTTTTTAAAGCTGCTCTTGTTTTTACAAATGATCTGCTACTGTGTCGTAACACAAATATACTGAGCTGGTTTGTTGACGTATAATAGTAACCCCTAAAGCCTTTGTGGTCTTTGTGGCATTTTTGCTTGTTTGTTTTAGTTGTTGTTTGTTTTGGTTTGTTGTGTTTGAATACAAGTTCTTAATTACATAAAGTGAAAGAAGAAATGTTAATATATCACTATGAGGAAAAAAAATACAGTAAATCAAAAAAATAGTAGTGCGTCACAAAGAAAAAAATTGGTCATAAAATTAGGTGACAGATTATGCAGGCAAAGAAAAATCTCAGAGATGTGCCAAAATCAAAAAGCAAATAATCAAGACTCTACGAGGGATATGGAATGGAAAGTTCCATAGGTAAGCAACTTTCCTTAGAAACAACGTAATAGAATATGTGAGAAACGAACTGAGCACAATAAATAAATCAGAGCACATTTAATCTTTACATATAATATATGATGAAATCATTTCTTTAACATCTCTTTTGGCTTGTTTGTTTTTTGCCATACCCTGAGGCATGTGGGATCCTTAGTCCCCAACCAGGGATCAAACCTGCATTCCCTGCTTTGGAAGCATGGAGTCTTAACCACTAATCACTGGGGAAATCTCTAACAGCTCCTTTATACTAAAAAAAATGAAAAAGTTCAAGAAGTTTTGATTATTCTTAGACCTGAGTGATGAAGAAGGTATACTTTGCTAATGATAAATTACCGCACTGCCAAAAGAACAAAAATGTCTGGAGAACACACCAGAAAACTTTATGTTAATATCTCAAGTTCTATGCACAAAAAATTCACATAAATTTACCTAATATGATCATTTATCTATTGGTACATAACAAATTATCTCAAAGCTTAGCAGCCTAAAAACAATACAAATTTATTATTTCACAGTGTCTGTAGGTTAGTAGCCTAGAAACAGCTGAGCTAGGTCTTCTTCAAAAGCGCTCACAAGATTGTGATCAAGGTGGTCTCATCTGAAGGCTCAATTTAGGAAGGATTATGCCCTCAAGCACTAACTTGGAAGAAATACATGTCTTAGTTACCTTAAAGTCACACATCTAACTTCAACTGTAGAATCAGTCCAAATTATTTGGAATAAAAATTGCAAACTTTGAAATGAAAATGACTGAAGCAATGACAATAGTTAGAAACAAAACATTTTTAAATGTCTCAATATAGATTTTAGATGCTATGACTCTGTTCATTCACTGATTCATTGATTTTTTTACCTATTCTTTCACACTCTATTTTTGAACCCTCACTTGTTTCTGAGAATATGTCAGTGAGCAAAACAATGTCCCTGTGCTCATTCAACTTATATTATGTTATTAGGGATAGAAAAATATTCAATATATTAGCTGGTGTAACTTGCTATGAAAAAGAAATGTATGTTATAAAAGTATGTCTAATTTTATGCACAATGGTCAATCCATGTCTCCCTGAACAGGTGACATTTATGCAGATGCTGGAAGGAAGGAAATAAGCAAAATGTATTATGATAACAGGTTGAAGAGCACTTCAGAGGGAAGAGCAGGTGCATAACCTGAATAGTAGGCATGTATGATGTTTTTACAGAACAGAAAAGAAGAGAGGATGGTTAGAAGCATGGTGAGGAGGAAATCTGAGAGGAAACCGCTATATTGTGTAGGCCTGGTAGGTCATCATACAGGTTACCATTTCTCTGGGTAAACTGGGAAGACACGGGAGGCACAAAATTAAAGCTTTGCTTTAACAAGATCCCTATGGATATTGTATATAGAACAGAAAGCTGTTCTATATACATGGGGTAATCAGGACAGTAAAAATCCACCAAAACAGTTCAGGGGGGAAACAGTGGCTTAGATAAGGGCGACAGAAATGAAGGTGGTGAAAAGGGCCCAAGTTTGGTGTATACTGTGATGTGTGGTGAAATTTTTACTAAAAAATTAGATGCCGTATAAAAGCAAAACGAAGGAAGTTGTGTTTTTTCTTCTTTTGCAGATGCTTAATTAAACAGAAAATTAATCCCTAATACTACTGATGAACTTTTCATATAAACAGTTTAAACTAGGTTTCTTGAAGGAAATAATATTTTTTACTGAAAAAAAAAGAATTTTGTCTTTTTAAATTTCACAAGCTCCTTATTTGATGTAGAATTTTTAATAGATTTAACACTAAAACATTTACAAATATTTCATTTCTCACTAAGTAATCTGTGAGAAGCCTGTCTCAGAGAAAATGTTGTAAGATTGCTTCATCTCAACTTTCACTGTTTATTTATAATAAACTAAAAAATCTTTTAAAAGTCTTGATGAATAATGCTCAATATATACTTAGGGCAAATGTCAAAAAGCTTAAGAATCAATTATGTATCCTGGAGTGTCATACTGACAGACTCACTCTCTTTTTCACTATTGATTTACTCTCTGTTGGATAAACATAAGTACACAAAAAGGAAAGAAATCTATTTTATTTATTTATTTATTTTTTATTTTACTTTACAATACTGTATTGGTTTTGCCATACATTGACATGAATCTGCCACGGGTGTACATGGGTTCCCAATCCTGAACCCCGCCTCCCACCTCCCTAGCCATATCATCTCTCTGGGTCATCCTATTTTTTATAGTGACTAGAACTTTAATTCCCTGCAAATTTGTTGTTAAAAGCAGAAACAATAAATAAAATTAACAAAGCAATGGCACTAATAAAGATGACTAAGTAATTTTATCTAACTTAACTCACTGAATTACTTTTGCTTGAATATTCCAAGCAAATGCTATAAAACTATTTTTATTTTTTTGCCTCATGTCTGTGTAAGGTTGAGGAGATTGGATTTTGGTTAACTTTAACCAGTATGGGGCCTATATCTTTCATCTGCAAAATGGTAACACTGGGCAATAAGAGTACTGTGGTCAAATATAATTTACAATTTTATTATGAGAAAACATTTTAAAACTGATTTATAAAAATTCATTATTTCAAAATCCATAATTGTGCATGAGTTTAAATTTGCTTTATTTTGGAAGCTTTGCTAAGTTTATAATCTAACATATTTATTCAATAATTATGTATTGTTTATTGTGTTAATATTTGCAGAATCATATACCAAGCATCACCTTCTCTTCTCATCCCTTAAATTTTCAGTCTTATTTGGGGAATGAAATACACAAACATCAATCAACAAAAGATGAGAGTTCTCAGATAGCATGTGGTTCAGGTTGGGTATTTTCATAGTTAGGACTCTGTGGTTGTGAGTGACAGAAACCTAGTTAATTTGCTTATACAAAAAAGGAGGTATGTTGTAAAGAAAAGATTCTCTCACAATTAAAGGAAGTTCTGTTGCAACCCTGGCATCTCTAGAAACTTCAGGGTTTATACGAGGAATTCACCTCTGGCAATACTATTTTTCTATCCATCTTTCCCCTCCATTTAGCATCATTTTTTATCCTACAAACAGGCTTTTTCATGTAATGGGGAACATGGCCATTAGCTGACCCAGATCCCATGTTTCCTGTTCCATGTTTACAGAACAATAGAGTTTTCTTGTTAGTACCATAAGAAAAACACTGGAAACAGACTCTGTTTGGACAGGATAAATCAGTTCTAGACCAGTAACCATTGCCAGTAGAGTGAGGATACTGTGACCCGCAAGCTGGGGCCATCTCTCCTCCTACTTTTATGGGAGGTAAGGAAAAGGAAAGAAGTCTGAGCAGGAAACAATAATAACAAAGCAATAACTTATCCAGTGGTCAACCTAGAACATGAAAATTTAGAGCAGTAAACATTTGATACTCATCTTAAGGAGTAAAGGCTTCCCTGATGGCTCAGACGGTTAAGAATCTGTCTGCAATGTGGCAGACCGGGATTTGGTCCCTGGGTCAGGGAGATCCCCTCAAGGAAATGGTAACCCACTCCAGTATTCATGCCTGGAGAAGCCCTTGGACAGAGGAGCCTGGCGGGCTACAGTCTATGTGGTTGCCAAGAGTCAGACCAGACTGAATATCTTTCACTTTCACATTTTCACTTAAGGAGTAAAGAGGTGGTGGAAGGGGTTAGGTCTCATTATGTAGGGCCTTTATATATAATACTAAGGTTTTGATACTCAGATTTTAATGGGAAGATTATTGAAAAAGGAGATCAAGAGACAATCCAGGCAAAACTGGTAAAATCTTAAAGTGAGCTAGAGATATGGGTGGATGGGAGATAGAGAGGAGACAAAGAGGGATTTTGAAGTACAATAATTGGGCTTTTTACAAAGAAGTGGGGACAAGGGAAGGTAAAGTCTAAGATGAAACACCATAGTATCATTCACATTGAAAAATGGTACTTATTAACACTGGAGAGAGAGCATCAGAGGAGCACAAACAAAACTTAGGAAAACATGCAATTTTGATAATTTCAGAATAAAATTGCTTATGCATCTGGATTACAAATCTTGCCTTATAATTTCAACCTGGACAGTATGGTCTGTTCTGATGCTAAAATCTTTCATTTGACTATAGCTCAGCCACTTTATTTTTTAAACTGAATTTACCCTTGATTGGTTTGATTGATATAGTGAAATCCCAAATGGAAGTATTTAATCTATGAGTTTAACTAGAAGCCTGACTAGTTGATACCAATATGGATTAACTATTGTAATTACTTATGTGACTAAGATTAAGTAATCATTTTTAAGTTGAGTTATTTTATTTGTAAAATGATAATTAGAATTACTTTCAAAATTCACATATTTTCTGAGTATTTTCTTGGAGACAGATTTAGAACTAATACTTTGAACCAAAACTACATTGAAAGTGGACCTGTAGTGTTCTGTGCTGTACTTAATCACTCAGTTATGTCTGACTCTGCGACCCCATGGATTGTAGCTTGCCAAGTTCCTCTGTCCATGGAGTTTCTCCAGGCAAGAATACTGGAGTGGACTGTCATGCCTGCTTCCAGGGGATCCCAACCCAGGGATCAAACCCAGGTCTCCTGCATTGCAGAGGGATTCTTTGCCATCTGAGCCACCAGGGAAGCCAAGAATACTGGAATGGGTAGCTGATGCCTTCTCCAGGGCATCTTCCTGAACCAGGAATCAAACCGGGGTCTCCTGCATTTCAGCCTGGTTCTTTACCAGCTGAGCTACCAGGGAAGCCTGTGTAGTAGTCTACTCTCTAGGAATAACCTGAAAAAGAGAAAAAAAAAGGGCAAAAATATAAAAATCTGACCTTTCGTTCTTGTCTCCGTGCATGATCCTAAAGGTTGAATTTTGATGGAAATTATCATTGAGTCTATTTTCCTGGGATGCTCAAGATACTTGTTAGTCACCCAAATTCTGTGTCTCTGCTCAGTTTCTATATATGTGCTTGTGCTCACCATGTCTGACTCTCTTGTATAATCATGGAATGTAGCCCACCAGGCTCCTCGGTCCATGGGATTTCCAAGGCAAGAATCCTAGAGCGGGTTGTCATTTCCTTCTCCAGGGGGTCTTGCCTATCCAGGGACTGAACCTGGGCCTCCTGAGTCTCCTGCACTGGGAGGCGGACTCTTTACAACTAGCGCCCCCTGGGAAGACCCCACGTCTCTGCTCAGTTCAGTTCAGTTCCGTTCAGTCGCTCAGTCATGTCCCAGTCTCTGCCACCCCATAAATCGCAGCACGCCAGGCCTCCCTGTCCATCACCAGCTCCCAGAGTTCACTCAGACTCACGTCCATCGAGTCAATGATGCCATCCAGCCATCTCATCCTCAGTCGTCCCCTTCTCCTCCTGCCCCCAGTCCCTCCCAGCATCAGAGTCTTTTCCAATGAGTCAACTCTTCGCATGAGGTGGCCAAAGTACTGGAGCTTCAGCTTCAGCATCATTCCTTCCAAAGAAATCCCAGGGCTGATCTCCTTCAGAATGGACTGGTTGGATCACCTTGCAGTCCAAGGGACTCTCAAGAGTCTTCTCCAACACCACAGTTCAAAAGCATCAATTCTTCGGCGCTCAGCCATCCTCACAGTCCAACTCTCACATCCATACATGACCACTGGAAAAATCATAGCCTTGACTAGACGGACCTTAGTCGGCAAAGTAATGTCTGCTTTTAATATACTATCTAGGTTGGTCATGAATTTTCTTCCAAGGAGTAAGAGTCTTTTAATTTCATGGCTGCAGTCATCATCTGCAGTGATTTTGGAGCCCCCAAAAATAAAGTCTGGCACTGTTTCCACTGTTTCCCCATCTATTTCCCATGAAGTGATGGGACCAGATGCCATGATCTTTGTTTTCTGAATGTTGAGCTTTAAGCCAACTTTTTCACTCTCCTCTTTCACTTTCATCAAGAGGCTTTTTAGCTTCTCTTCACCTTCTGCCATAAGGGTGGTGTCATCTGCATATCTGAGGTTATTGATATTTCTCCCGGCAATCTTGATTCCAGCTTGTGTTTCTTCCAGTCCAGCGTTTCTCATGATGTACTCTGCATATAAGTTAAATAAGCAGAGGGACAATATACAGCCTTCACGTACTCCTTTTCCTATTTGGAACCAGTCTGCTCAGAGTTATGCCTTAATATTTATTTAAAGTCATTTCCCTCACAGAAAAACACCCTGGACATCTAGAACAGGGATGGTGCTAAACAGTAATATGAACCCACATGTACACAGGTGACACTATGAAACAGGCAGTGTTTTAAAGTCCTTTGCGTTTACCCAACAATGTAACTATCACAGCAATGCTGTGAAATAAGTTTTTATTTCTTATTTCTCTTATTTGAAAAGCACACTAAAGTAGATAATTTAAGCAGTTTGTCCAAAGTCCTAAAGGCAGTAAGTGGGAGCATCAAAGTTTGAACCCAAGTACTATCTCTAGAATCTCTATGTTTCTAACCTCTCAGGCAGTCAAGAGTCTTTAATATCACTGGATTTCTGCAGGACGGGGGAGGCTGTGGGCCACGGTGTATAGCAGCTTTGATACACTTTAAACTTTATTTTGGTGTGAGGCAGTTAATGTCACTCATTTGCTGCATTTATTCCTGGGAAGATCTTAGTCAAGAGAGAAGTTATATTTAAATTTACTCATCAGAAATTGACTATTTGTTCCAAACTTCAGTTAATTTTGCTACATATTTTCAATTTAATCAAATGCTGGGAAGTTGTACTTGAGTAACATTAATTATTGGATTTATGGAAATGGCTTCCTATGCATTATAGGTACAAAGACAATATGTATTATATCAACATTTGTTTAAAATGTATCAGTCAGTCAGTTCAGTTCAGTCGCTCAGTCGTGTCCGACTATTTGAGACCGCATGAATTGAAGAAGGCCAGGCCTCCCTGTCCATCACCAACTCCTGGAGTTCACTCAAACTCACGTCCATCAAGTCAGTGATGCCATCTAGCCATCTTATCCTCTGTTGTCCCCTTCTCCTCCTGCCCCCAATCCCTCCCAGCATCAGAGTCTTTTCCAATGAGTCAACTGTTTGCATGAGGTGGCCAAAGTATTGGAGTTTCAGCTTCAGCATCAGTCCTTCCAGTGAACAACCAGGACTGATCTCCATATTGACAATGAAATATTGACAAGGTGAAACATTTGTGCTTCCCAGATTACAGCAATATTGTGGAAGAAATTATGCAACTGATATATTTTAATTTTTATTATTGTCAAAACAGAGAGATTCTCTGTTGTGGTGACTGCATTTATTATTTTTACAAACACTCTGTTTTCAAAACCAGTCTGTTTCCAAAGATACAATGGGTCCAATGAACACACTGTGCATAAACAGGTACCTCTTGGCTTCTTTGCTCTTCCTTCCATGTTGTTTTGTGGTGATGACTGGGAACCTTTAAATGTTTTGTCACCATGTTAATAAGTTAAATGAAAACAGAATGGACATATTTTAATTATATTGCTCAATAAAGCAATCAGTTATTTCATTTTTTTTTAATTTTTTATTTTAATATTTTATTTTTGCTTTATTTTAGTTTATAGTACTGTATTGGTTTTGCCATAAATTGACATGAATCCACCACAAATTAGGCTGATAAATTGAATTATTAACTATGTGTGACCTGATAACTTTTATATAAGAAGGTGCCCTGTAAATCAGCTGAGCATATTATATTAATACAATGGAAGGGGCTACACTTATATGTTATTAGAAAATGAATTTCCATAATGAATGTTATTTAGTTTTCATACATTTTCAGGACCCCTATTATATGCTTTCCAGTGAACAGAATTTTTGATGTTATTTTCCAAGTAATACATTTAAGCAACACAGATTTCAAATGTTAGCTTACATTAAGGTATACTAATTCACCCTTTTAACTACCCTGTTAAATTATGTATAATATTATATTCATGTATTATGCAAGCCCTAGCTGTTTCTTATTGTCCAATTATAGCTGATATTAGAATGCAGATCAAAGCTATCAAGGGAATATTTTTAAAAACATTGAGTGACAATGAGTGAAAGAGGATTTTAAATATTTGTTTTGTTTTAGTTAAATTTGGGGTTTTGATTAGGTTAAGTACAAATAACTTATTTATTTATGCTGTACCACAGGGCATGTAGGATCTTAGTTACCTAATCCATGAATAGTTCCCTACACTGGCAAGGGAGTTTTAACCACTGGACTGACAGGGAGGTCCCCAAGAAACTCATTTTAAAAAGGAATTTAAAAAGCTGGATCTTCTTATAAATAAATTTTGAAGTACATTAATAGAGTTCTGTTAATAGCAGTCCAGATAGACGATGTTAGCTAAACATAAATGAAGGGAGATGAGTCTACACTCCATAAACTAGAATAGAATTGTAAGAGAGTTGAAAGACTGACAATTTCCATCAAGGCAGGTCCCTGTCTCACACAGCTGTTTCTTCCCACCCTACTGACACAGGACTTTAGTCGCTAACTCTTTCTCCTCATGCTTCTTGAGAAATTTGAACGGACCAACAAATAAATTAGCAATCTGCAAAACAATTTCTCCCTCTTCCCAGAACTGATTTTGAAACCAACTATTTCCAAAATTAGCTCAATTGTGTACAAGGACCTTGCTAAATAAAACTCAGTTACAGTTTTCTTTCCTTCTTCATGACAATGCTCGTGAACATTCTCGTGTCCAGTATTTTTGAATAAAGACTTAGGCTAATGGTGCTCAAATTTTCTTCCACAAAATGAACAGAAAATTAAGAAAGATGCTCACTTAACAGTATTGTTGTAAGAACCAAGGTGATTTTTTCTAATTCTATTGATACAAATTAGCAATTTCATCAAGAACTAGGAAGTCTTATATTGTAAATGGAATCATTGTTTCTCATTCACCAAAAAGTGTCCATTGAAATGAAAGCCACATTTGGAATTTTACTGGCTTTGGGATATAGTTGGCTTCAAAAGACAGGCTAATGATAGTACAGAAATTTAAATAAATAAATAAGATGATAAAATGCATCAATATCTGGACCTACTTTGCAATTTCATTCACAATTGAAAAAAACAAAAGAAGAGAAACATGAATTGAGGTCTGAAATTCTGAAATAGAATCCGTCTTCACCTTGGCTGTTTGAAAAACATCTCTAAATCTCAGTTTTCTCATTTGGAATAATTATAACTGTAATGAATTGAACTAAATGTGGAAAACCAAGCCCACTTCACCCTGTAAATTCCATTTCTCAGCAACAAACGCCAAGTAAGTGAAAGTCATTGAGTTGTGTCCTACTCTTCACAATCCCATGGACGATAAAGTCCCTGGAATTCTCCAGGCCAGAATACTGGAGTGAGTAGCCTTTCCTTTCTCCAAGGGATCTTCCCAACCCAAGGATCGAACTCAGGTCTCCCACATTGCAGACAGATTCTTTACTAGCTGAGCCAGAAGGGAAGCCCAACAAATGCCAAAAGCTTACGCAAACTACATGAAACAATCATGATGATGTCTCTGAAGAAAAAAAATTGTAAGCTGAATATTATGTATGTTCATAAGCTATTCCTGTGTGGACTGGAAGAAAACTTGAAAAATTCTGCTTACATTTTTGGGGAAGCTAGATATAAATCATTTATAATATATATATATTATACATATAAAATAAATTATATTTGTGTATATGTGAATATGAAATAAATTATACACATAGGAAATAAATTACCTAAACTACTCCCAGATTTAGGAGAGGATATATGGTTTAGGTCCTCATTTAGGCCTTCTGCTTGACTCATTGTGCTGTCCTAAGTGACTGATTTCGAAAAGAAGCATATACTTTAGCATAAAGTGGGACATTCTTTCTTTGTTAGGAGGATTAAAAGTTACTTTCTTACTTCTGGAATCACAGTGCAAAAAGTATATTTAAATGCTGGCCTTCCCTATTTTCCCCACCACATGGAGGAAACCTGATTGCATTAACAGAGAATACGGGCAAAAACTCAGAGAAGCAGGGTGAGCAGGTAGGAAGAGTTCTAAGGACAGTATGTGAATCCTAGGTCCACTCTTAGCTTCTGTCACCTCTCCACCTATCCTTTTTAGTTATTGCGAGACTGGCCTAGTTTTAAAATTTCTCTACTTTGAGTTAAGTTTCTGCCAAGTGCATATTTAATACACACTGTGATTTGGTGGATTAATTACTTTTAATTCAATAATTTGATATATAATTCTTTAGAACATTTGATAATATTAAAATATCAATACCAATAAGAAAAATATCTTTCATAGTATGTTTAGATGAAAGTGAATGAAACCGGACACAGACAGATTAAAAAAAAAAATTAGAATCAAAATAATATCATTTAACAGGTATGTATACACAATTATGGATTCTTATGACTGCCTTGTCTGTTCATAAAATATCTATTTCAGTCTTTTTGTTATTTTAAACTAACATTGCAGTTAATCCATTTGGGCATGCTAAGGAGAATAACCTTTAATGATTGATAACATTGGATTATTTTGGAAGGAATGGTGACTTCATTCTTTACAATGTCTCTTTGGCATATCTGTCTTATGAAAGTTCATATCCTTAGTTGATGTCTTTTTCAAGTCTACTACATGGTGTGAAAGTTTTATTTAGATTGACTTGAAAATAAAAACTTTTAACCAGATTGCATGTATCGTATGTCATTTATCAATGACCTATATCGGACTGCTGTTTTTGGAGGAGTAATTCAGTAGTTCATGCCATTTTAAAGTATGCAATTTGCCTTGACAATTCTGTAGAACTACCCCCTCCCCAGCAAAAGCAATTATAAAATTATTTCTTTATTATTAACATACTGTGTTGATTTAAGGATAGCTGACTCTGTGTATCAGTCAAGGGCATCTTGCAAAACCAGGTTGTATGGAGGCTGCCTAACAATGCAGCTTGTCTTTGTAGAATTTTATAGGGAATCATTCTGTAGTGTTCTTTGAGGGTTGACTCAATTCTGACTTTCAAGTTTCTTATATTCAAATCAGTATTTTCCACTGTGATGACCTCAGCAACTCATGATTTGTAGCCTACAGAATACATTGTAAATCATTTCTATGACTCACCATTCTATACCTATTCCACACCTTTCTTCCTATCTCGTCCTTCAAAAATTCCTAGATTCTTCATTTGGAGATGGATAAGTATAACAATTTTAACATAACCAAGAGTTTTTTTAGTGGAAACTAGTTAAGATATTGGGAAAAAAATGTTTTCATTCTATTTTATGAAGAAGGATTCTATTTCAGATCATCTGACTCCAATTTTTCTTTTTTTTAATTTTTAATGAAACTGAAAACAAGGCAGGCCAAAATTTTGGTTGATTTCACCAAGTCTTTCTCTGTCTCTTTCTGCCATCCTTCCTTCCTTTCTCCTAGTTTCCTTTTTTCATTTTTCTTTTCTTTTCCCCTTCAGATCTACTTCTTAGATATGTGAAAGAAGACTCAAATTTCTAAGGAGTTGAAGCTGAGGAAAGCTAAGTAAATTTAAAGGCAGTATAAATAATGTTCTAGTAAAAACAAAGCAAAACAAAACCTAATTTGTAGCATTTGCTGATTTCTGTAGTGTAAATTATACCCACAAAGGCCAGTTTCAAACAACCAACCTGACATCATGGAAAATGGATTTGGGAATAGATGTTGACACTTGGCTCTAATTAACAGGCACAAACCTGATCCAGCTTATTACTAAATATGAGCAAGGAGGGTGGAACAGCTTAGTAATTTACAACTACTAAGCCCTTGTGCTTCCTCTAAGGTAGACTACATTCTAGTCAATGGAAGGCCAGGAAAGATATTTGCTAAAATCAGTACCAGAATCAAGAGAGGAGTCAGAAAAGGAGTCTTATTTCACCAGCTGTTTTGAGGACTTGAAGCTTGCATACTTTCAAACTTGAAACATTCTCATTATGTTGCTGTATTTAAATATGTCTGAAAATTTACCTTATGTAATGGATTTACAGTTTCTTCCCAAAACCATATAACAGCTTCTAGATTGGTTATATTTTAAGAATCAATGAAGACAGAAAAATAATTATTAAGTTCACTTAAAGCTATGGTTTTTCCAGTAGTCATGTGTGGATGTGAGAGTTGGACTGTGAAGAAGGCTGAGCGCCGAAAATTGACACTTTTGAGCTGTGGTGTTGGAGAAGACTCTTGAGAGTCCCTTGGACTGCAAGGAGATCCAACCAGTCCATTCTGAAGGAGATCAGCCCTGGGATTTCTTTGGAGGGAATGATGCTAAAGCTGAAACTCCAGTACTTTGGCCACCTCATGTGAAGAGTTGACTCATTGGAAAAGACTCTGATGCTGGGAGGGATTGGGGGCAGGAGGAGAAGGAGACGACAGAGGCTGAGATGGCTGGATGGCATCACCGACTCGATGGACGTGAGTCTGAGTGAACTCTGGGAGTTGGTGATGGACAGGGCGGCCTGGCATGCTGCGATTCATGGGGTTGCAAAGAGTCGGACACGACTGAGCGACTGAACTGAACTGAAACATTATTATTATTAGAAATGACAGAGTTTTCAGTAAGATAGTCCAGTCTCACATATAAAATAAAGAAAGGAAAAGATGGAAATATTGATATTTGAAGGAAATAAAGAATACAATTATAAAGATGATGTATAAAGTTCAAATAAATTAGAATACCAATTATCTTTTCACTCCACTAACCATAATGGGGATGATCTTCGATGAACTCTGTTAGAAGTTACCACTATTTCTCAAAGAATGGTCTGTGAGCAATCTGTATTAGAATTAACTGAGATTAATCTCCCTTGGTAAATGAGTTTCTACTTTTGAGGACTCGAAATCCATCTCTGATAAACTTTCTAGATGAATCTTAAGCATTCTAATTTTGAAAACTTCTGCAATCATTATAGTGTTATAAACTATTTCTGTCAAAAAGCAATACAAAGGCAAATATATTATTTTCTTACCATGAGAAGAGAGTCCTACTTTAACCTGTAATTTTCTTTTTTGGTGGTATCTTTGGTTTTGGTATTAGGGTGATTGGGGCTTTATTGAATGTCCTAAGAAGAGCTCCCTCCTATTCAATTGTTTGGAAGAGTTTGAGAAGGATTGGTACAAGTTCTTTGTATGCTTGGGAGAATTCACCTGTGAAGCCATCTTGTCCTGGACATTTGTTTGTAGAGAGATTTAAAATTATAGATTCTATTTCAGTTGTCATGATCAGTCTGTTCAAATTATCTATTTATTCTTGATTTAGTTTTGGTGGGTTGTATGTTTCTAGAACTTGTCCATTTCTTTTAGCTTGTCAAATTTATTGGCATATAATTGTTCACAGTATTTTTTTTTTCCCTGCAGTATCAGTTGTTATGTTTTTCATTTTTTATTTTGTTTGTGTTCTCTCTCTTTACTGCTTTGTGAACCTGGCCAGAGGTTTGTCAATCTTATCTTTTCAAGGAACCAGTTCTTGGTTTTACTGACCTTTCCTATTTTTTTTATCTCTATTTTATTTATTTCCTCTGTGATCTTTATTATTTCCTTCCTTCTACTCATTTTAGGTTTTGCTTGTCCTTCTTTTTCTAAATCTTTTAAGTGGTAGGTTAGGTTGTTTATTTGAGATTTTTCTTATTTTTTTGAGGAAGAACTAAGAGAGCCCAGCATTTATTTGGCTAAAACACGCAGATAAAAATAGTTATAAGGGGGTTGTTGTTTTCTAGCCACGGTTATAAGTAGAGGTCCCTTGGAAGGATGTATTGAGTTGCCCTACCTTTTGTTCTTCTTTTCTGCCTGAAATAATATCAGATTCCCTGGAAGTGGAGCAGTGTACAAAATTATATGCTAAGGATGGTAGATCAGGAAGCCAGTATGAGTTTCGGTCCTTGATAATTTCCTTAAGCAGTTGCACTGACCTCAGCTGCCTATTTTCTGACTCTTGTTAGTTGAAAAAAGTAACTCTTGTTTGTTTTAGCCACTGTGGATAGATCTGATACATAAACAAACACAATCCTAAATGCTACAAGCACTAACATAATATCAAAACAATAGAGGCAATCATTGCCAAGCGCTGAGCTTGGTGAAAAATAAAGGAGCATCATTTAATATTAACATATGTATGTGGAATAAGACCAGATTATCTAATTTTTACATATTTTTCTTTTGGTTCATTTAAGTCTATATCCTTTAATAGCTGTTTATTTTATTTTCACTATTGTTTGATCATCATTTTCATTTGCCTATGAACCTTTTCAATAACTTACAATAAAATGTGCTTTTATTATTCTTGCCTAATAAGATACTTTCAGTTGGTATGAAGTCATTCCAAAACACAGCAAGCAAATTATATTATTAAAAATAAAAAGAAGCTTACAAAGAAGGAAACCAACTTTCTAAAGGAAAATTTTAAAAGACTGTGAAAAAACTAGTCATAAATGATGAAGCTGATAAAGGACTAGTTGTAAAAGCATGCAGCAGAAGAAAATGTCTCAGGCTAATGATATAATCTCTTGAATTTTTATATTAACAGCCTAGGTACTTTATTAGACTTCTGAATAAAATGCTACATATGAAAACTAAAAAATAATCAGCAGAGAACACTGAGTTTAAACCCAATAACATTTTTAAAATTTCTCTACAATATTTTTTCATATTGAAAAGATATTCTCTTTAATTTTCCTGATACTATTTAAAGTGAACAGAGCTGCTGAGAAGGCTGCTAAAGGAACAAACAAACAAAAAAGATAGGATAAGTACTTCCAACATAGTGAAATGGACCCACCCAAAGCTCTAAGTAAGAAGAGATCTATGTCAGCTAGAAAAGGCTATATGAGGTTCTCAATCCAAAATTCAGAACGAAAACCCATAACTACAGGAGAGGGAGTGGAAAGAAAGAAAGAAAGTGAAGTTACTCAGTTGTGTCCAACTCTTTGCAACCCCATGGACTGTAGCCTACCAGGCTCCTCCATCCACGGAATTTTCCAGGCAAGAGTACTGGAGTGGGTTGCCATTTCCTTCTCCAAGGGATCTTCCTGACCTATGGATCAAACCCAGGACTTCTGCATTGCAGGCAGACACTTTACCATCTGAGCCACCAGGGAAGCCCCTAGGAAGTGGACTTAACCTTTTTTCTGGTGAGAGGAGATTTGGCAGATGTAGACATAAAAAAATTATACCTAGGAGTCTGGAAGGATAGGAAACTCTAGCCAAATTCCCCTCTGAGGCTGACCCTCAGTCATCTGCTTACACCCCACTCCCATTCTATTGGGCTGAAGGAAAGTTATCATATTTTTCAGATTTTATGCTTAGTAAGTAATAATGAAGAAAAGGGGGCAATTCTATTGTACTATCAGAATGAAACAACTATTTGATAAGCAGTTCTATTGCTAATAATAACCTTTTCTTTGGCATATTCTAGTGCAATATGTTAGGAACCCTGGTCCCCTCAGCAGGAGGTGAGTGGTGAGCAAGGGACTTTTCATCTGCTGTTCTCCTTGCTGGCTCGAATTACTGCCTGAACCATCCTGAAACCAGTTCCTGGTGCCGAAAAGGTTGGGGATCGATCGCTGCTCTAGTGAATTATTAAGGCAGGGTAGCAAGATGCAACCTCTTACTCATCAAAATCTTAAGTGCTTTGGTCTGTTCTTAGCCCTAGTGTGGAAGACAGCAAAGCACCGTACTCTGAAATGGAGCCAAAACAGAGAGGCATATTTGTTGTAAAACAGATAGAGGAGAGAGGAGAGAGAGAGGGGAGAAAGCGGGAAGGGAGAGATGGGAAAGAAGGGGAGGGGAAGAGAGGGAAGAGAAAGGGGAGGAAGAGGAGAGAGGAAGGGGAGTGGAGAGTGGAGGGGAAGGGGAGCAGAGAGAGAGGGAGAGGGAAGAGAAGCCTTTAAAAGAAGGGACCCAGAGAAATGAGAGCACTTTCTCATTATCTTTAGCAACAACTTTGGAAAGAAGGGATTACAAACCTTCAGTGCTTTGTTAGAAGAGCTCGATTTATCCTCAATTCTCCTGTTTCCATGTGGAGGGACTTCCCAGGAGTTGCACTCTTTGCATTCAATCTTACTCCATGAACGAAGGGTAACTAATCTGATTGGAGCCCCTGAAAGGAGTTGTGACTGAAACCCTGCTCCTGATCTCCTGGTCAGCCTGCATGGCCTGCTCTCTTATTTTTAGGGAAGCTTATTTTAGGGAACCTCCTTTCCCACTTCCACTGACTTCAGCTGTAATGGCTTTTTATTCATCTCTGCTTTAAAAATCCCCAACCTAGACAAAAAGCAAAATACTGAGAATAAGCAGTGATTTTATAGACAGCCCTGCTGTTCTTATTTTGCATTTGCACTAGAGTTTCTTATTAACTAATTCTAGCATGTGAACTTCGGTTTCGCTATTTTAATGTGTGTTAGCTGCTCAGTCATGTCAGACTCTTTGGGACCTCATGAACTGTAGCCTGTCAAGCTCCTCTGTCCATGGAATTCTCCAGGTGAGAATGCTGGAGTGGGTTGCCATTCCCTTCTCCAGGGGATAGACTTCTTGACCCAGGAACTGAACTCGTGTCTCCCAAATTGCAGGCAGATTCTTTACCTTCTGAGGCATGGGTGAAGCTGATTTTAATAATTAGTCCTTGTTGTCTAAGCTTCTTTTTTTTTCTTTTTACTGAGTTTACTGTCTCCTATCTGAGTGCACTCATTAGTTGGAATTCTTGAATCCTAAATTCGAAAGCTTTCATAGCTAGGTTGTTGGCAATTGTGGAAGATAAGCTTGATGGTTCAGAGGTCAATCAGAGCATTTGTGAATCATTTCTCCTACATTCAGGAATAGAAAACTTAAGTCTCAGACTCTGTTCAAAAACTATGTCTGTTGAGTTCAGTCACTCAATTGTGTCCAACTCTTAGTCCTCCTTGTTCATCACCAACTCCCGGACTTTATTCAAACTCATGTTCATTGAGTTGGTGATGACATCCAACCATCTCATCCTCCGTCATTCGCTTCTCCTCCTGCCTTCAATCTTTCCCAGCATCAGAGTCTTTTCTAATGAATCAGTTCTTTACATCAGATGGCCAAAGAATTGGAGCTTCAGCCTCAGCATCAGTCCTTCCAATGAATACTCAGGACTGATTTCCTTTAGGATGGACTGGTTGGATCTCCTTGCAGTCCAAGGGACTCTCCAGAGTCTTCTCCAACACCACAGTTCAAAAGCATCAATTCTTCAGTGCTCAGCTTTCTTCACAGTCCAACTCTTTCATCCATACATGACCGCTGGAAAAACCATAGCTTTGCCTAGACGGACCTTTGTTGGCAAAATAATGTCTCTGCTTTTCAATATGCTGTCTAGGTTGGTCATAACTTTTCTTCCAAGGAGCAAGCGTCCTTTAAATTCATGGCTGCAGTCACCATCTGCAGTGATTTTAGAGCTCCCCACCCCCAAATAAAGTCTGTCACTGTTTCCACTGTTTCCCCATCTATTTCCCATGAAGTGATGGGCCCAGATGCCATGATCTTCGTTTTCTGAATGTTGAGCTTTAAGCCAACTTTTTCACTCTCCTCTTTCACTTTCATCAAGAGGCTCTTTAGTTCCAACCATCTCATCCTCTGTCGCCCCCTCTCCTCTTGCCCTCAATCTTTCCCAACCCCAGGGACTTTTCCAATGAGTCAGCTCTCCGCATCACGTGGCCAAAGTATTGGAGCTTCATCTTTAGCACCAGTCCTTCCAATGGATATTCAGGGTTGATTTCATTTAGGATTGACTGGTTTGACCTCTCTGCTATCCAAGGGACTCTAAAGAGTCTTCTCAGCACCACTGTTAGAAAGCATTAATTCTTCAGTGTTCAGTTTCCTTTGTAGTCCAACTCTCACATCTATATGTTACTACTAGAAAAACCATATCTTTGACTAGATGGACCCCTTTTGGAAAAGTGATGTCTCTGCTTTTTAATACACTGTCTAGATTTGTCATAGCTAGTTTGCCAAGGAAGCAAGTGTCTTTTAATTTCATGCCTGCAGTCACCATCTGCAGTGATTTTGGAGCCCAAGAAAATGAAACCTGACACTGTTTCCATTGCTTCCCCATCTATTTGCCATGAAATGATATGACCCAAAGCCATGTTTTAAGTTTTTTGAAATTTGAGTTTTAATATACCTTTTTCATTCTTCTCTTTCACCTTCATCAAGAGGCTTAGTTCCTCTTCAGCTCTCTAAATATAAGGGTCTCAGTTACCAAGGATGTAAACCACAGTCATGCTCAACCCTATTTCTGATTTTATTCCATGATCTTGACCCAAGGTCTTATTAGATATAAAAAATCACATTAAATATATTTCTTTCAGTACTAATTTATAAGCATATTGTTACTGAAGGAGACTGGGGCAGATCTCAACCAAATATCAATATTAGACCTAGATTTATAAAAAAAAAAAAAAGAAAGAAATATGAGATGATGTCAAATTACCTAATTTAGCTTGACAAAATGTACATGGAATTATAAAAATACTTAAGGAATATTAAGCATATGCAATAAAGGCATGTGGAGAGGAAATTAAACAGTAGAGAGTGGAGAGGAGTTAATATTATAAATCTGTGAATAAAGGTAAAAAGTTCTATTAAGAAGCCTGTAAGTGAAATTTTCTAGATAGTGGTTGCTTCCTCAAAACAACTATTACATTTTTTCCTTGATTAAAATGGTTATAATGTACTATTATCTCTAATATACAGAGTACTTTCATTTTATTTTAATAAAAGGATGATTTGCTTATTTTGCCTCCTTTCTACAAATGTTGGGTTTTTGATTGGCTTACTATATTGACTGATAACTTTCCATAAACTTTAATTTTTAATGGATTTCCTCTATACATGGCTTTTAATTTCATTTTTAACAAAAGAGCCACTTTTCATTAAGGGTATGGTAATTATGAAACAAAATAACTGATACATGTTACTGTAGCTTTACAAAGTATTGTTCTTTCAAAGAAAAGTCCTCTTCTAATCAGGCACAAAATTCTGTTTTAATTTCATGATAATTTCCACTGATTTGGGGACTGAACTAGAAAAATCATTAAAAATACCAATTTATCTGATTTGAAAATAGTTAATATGAAAGAGGGATAATGTTGTAGGGTGCTGTGTAACTTCAGTCATGTCTGACTCTTCATGACCTTATGGACCGTTGCCCATCAGGATCGTCTATTCATGGGATTCTTCAGGCTAGGATACCGGAGTGGGTTGCCATCCCCTCCTCCAGCGGATCTTCCCGACCCAGAGATCCAACTGGAGTCTCTTATGTCTCCTGCATCAGCAGACAGTATGAAATTAAGGTGGCAGAGAACACGGGCAGATGTAAAACGGGTAGTTAGACAACATGTTGAAACAAGGCAGTGATAAAATGAGGAGTAGGTGGTAATGACAGCAGAAATACAGGGCTGAGTGAAGTAACAGGGAATAAGGCATCCTTCAGTTCTTTGAACAAGTGTTAGAAGCTGATAGGTCATATTAGGATACAATTGTAATTCTACCAATAGGATAAATTAAGCAGAGGCTGCAGCATGTTGCATCACTTTGTCTGAAATAGCTTGTAAATTTAAGCATGAATAAGATAACAAAGCTAAAAAAAAGACTGGAAGATAGAATTATAGAGTTTGAAAATGAAAATAAAAATCAGTGAAAGAGTAGGTAGAAATGAAAGTGACTCAGAACAATTTGTTAGATTGCAACCAAATCAAAGAAATCAAATTTCTACTATGAATGATTTGTATATATTATGTATTAAGTGTCATAAATAATGTTGAGGATTAAATACTGCTATTTTAATTTTTAAGTTGTACAGAGAGTATTGTGTCCAAGTTGTTCATTATTGTTAGAATATTAAATAACCTGAATTTTTTCTAGGAAAAACTCTTGAGAAACCTGTATGCAGGTCAGGAAGCAACAGTTAGAACTGGACATGGAACAGCAGACTGGTTCCAAATAGGAAAAGGAGTACACAAAGGCTGTATAAAAAGTTGGCTTAAAGCTCAACATTCAAGAAACTAAGATCATGGCATCTGGTCTCACCACTTCATGGCAAATAGATGGGGAAACAGTGGCTGACTTTATTTTTCTGGGCTCCAAAATCACTGCAGATGGTGATTGCAACCATGAAATTAAAATATGCTTACTCCTTGGAAGAAAAGTTATGACCAACCTAGATAGCATATTAAAAAGCAGAGGCATTACTTTGTCAACAAAGGTCTTTCTAGTCAAGGCTATGATTTTTCAAGTGGTCATGTATGGATGTGAGAGTTGGATTATAAAGAAAGCTGAGCACAGAAAAATTGATGCTTTTGAACTGTGGTTTTGGAGAAGACTCTTGAGAGTCCCTTGGACTGCAAGGAGATCCAACCAGTCCATCCTAAAGGAGATCAGTCCTGGGTGTTCATTGGAAGGACTGATGTTGAAGCTGAAACTCCAATACTTTGACCACCTGTTGTGGAGAACTGACTCATTGGAAAAGACCCTGATGCTGGGAGGGATTGTGGGCATGAGGAGAAGGGGACGACAGAGGATGAGATGGTTGGATGGCATCACCAACTCAATGGACATGGGTTTGGGTGGACTCTGGGAGTTGGTGATGGACAGGGAGGCCTGGAGTGCTGTGGTTCATGGGGTCCCAAAGAGTCGGACATGACCGAGTGATTGAACTGAACTGAAAACAACAAATGGAAAGCAAAATAACAATACATATGAAATCATACCAGAAATAATTACCTAACAACTCTTGATTGGATAAATATAACAAAGAAACATTTTCCCCTCTTCCTTTAAAATATATAAGAAAATAAAAGATATATAAATGATGATGTAATCAGCTAAGTCAATTCTTTTATGCCATGATATAGGAAAATATACTAATCTTGAATAAAATGTTGTCACTGCAAATAGATATGTGAACTTAATCAAACAGTAGCAAGTGGTAAAGAATCTTCCTGCCAACGCAGAAGATGCAAGAGACACATTTTTTGATCCTTGGGGTTGCAAAGAGTCAGACAGGACTGAGCATACAAGCACACACACATTGTTTCTAAGTGTTCTTGACATTCTCAGTGTACTCTAAGTCTGTAATGATCAAAATTCCAGTCTCTAGGCAGAGAAAAAAGATTACTCTCCGGTATTTCTCTCCTGATTAGCCAAAACAAGGGAATCATCTAGTCACAGTTAGTGCATCTACAAACTGTACAAATACAAGGAGCCCAGAAAATGTATTTTAGACAAATAAAGTTCTACCAAAGCAAGGCCCATGTCTTCTTTCCCCTTTATATCATCAGCATGTAGCATAGCACCTAATATTAAACATGTAATTGTGGAATGCATGAACTGGTAAATGATTTACTCCCTCTCTTCTAGTTTGTCCTTATCCTATGATTAACAAGTTTCCATCAATCTCATTTCTGAATTCCATTCTTGTCCTGTCTTAAATGAGAAATATTATCTACCTTATACTTCAGTGTGAGTAATATAGAAACAAAAAGTTGAAAATTACTCGATGAGAAAGAAGATATTTGGGTGCTATCATAATAAATGAAAATATTAAACACTGACAAAAAGTTTCTTACTCATTGCTATTGTACAAGTTTTAGTGAAATAGATATATAAAGGTTTCGACAATGATTTATTAACTTTTTAAAATGTTTCCAAGAGCAAATGGAGATTTTAAAAAAATTTTAACTTTCTAATCTGTAATTAAGATGCTTTTACTAAATCATTCTTAGTCATAATTACCTACTGAAAGACTTATGATACACTTAATAAAATGATCAAACAAAAAAGTGTTCTGACCTAGTAAAGGTGGATATTAAGAGGTATTGTGTAAAATCTGGGGATTTTACTTTAATTTCACAAAAAATAAAAGTACCACTTTAAATCAGCCAAGCATTTCAGACAGCATCATAATCATAAAAAATGTAATAATGATAAATGATAGCTCTTTTATCATCTTGATATAATGAGAAAGTGATTCACTTTTATTAAGAAAGTGATTTATGTAATTTAGCAATTTAGAATTTTAAGTGCTCTTGAAAATAAGCAATAGGATAAAATTAATTTTCATTCATCACAAGATAAATGCACTATAATAGTTTGAGGCATTTAAGAATCTCTAATAAAATACTTCATTATAGAACTGTCTTTTCTAAATCAGCATTCTGTGAATCCTTAAGAAAGAAATCTAATGAATAAGAGTGTTAATATCATTTTTGGTAATTATTTTCAAGAAAAAATTTTAAATGAATCATTTTTCTTCCATAAGGCTTTTGTAATATACAGGAATATAAAAACTTCTCTATAAATGCTAAGTAAAATATTTCAAACCAATAATTTGTTTTACTTCAATGGAATTGTTATTGTTTGAATGAAAAAACAAATAATTTTTTCACTATACATTTTAAATGTATAGTGATTATTTTTATTGAACCATGATTTACTAAAAATGTAAAATATAATAAGAACAGCTGATGTTTTGCTTTTGTTTTTACATCTTTAAATACACTGCTACGAATCTTGCTTAAGAGTTTGCATTTTGCTCTAATGAGAGAGAAATTTGCTACAAAGGTATATGTCTTTCTCACCTCTCCTTTCTTTACCTCAGCTGAAGAGTGGTTTAAAATATTTACATTGACATGCCAATATTGACACGAAGGGGAAAAAAAGGTGTTGGGAACAAAATATATCATCGTAAACAAAATGCTGCTACTTTTTCATGTTAATAATTTTGTGGTTCCATGTTTAAAAAGACAAAAATAAATATGGGGAATGTGGCAAATCTTACGTGTTCCTTGATCATAAAGCAGAAGTGATGTACTTCTAAAGAGACGTTTTTTCCCTAAGCTAGCAAGAGGAGACTTTTAAAAAAATGTGTTTCTTTATTTTTTTAACAAGGTAAGCAGAATGGAAGATATTGACACATAAGGAAGAAAAATCTAGAAAAAAAAACACAGAATATCAAAGTCAATTTGCTTATATGAATTGCTTGATTAGAGAAAACTGATGCAAAAGTCTTAAGATTCCAGAGGGTAAAAGCAGTAACATGCTGTGAATTGCTTGGCATCAGTTATTCTGCACAAATATTTGAGTATTAAATAGGCAACTATTCACTTCTAGGTAGCTCTGGATAATTCTGCTCACAAATGGAAATGCAGGATTTGAAATGGCTTGGCACAGTTTTGTTATACATTGTTATCCTGACGAAACATAATGAAAGTACACTAATTTTTAATGGAATGAAAACACAAAATTAAAACATTCTTCTCAAGAACTTGAAGCACCTGAAGGGAATTTTTAAAACACTACTTTACATCCAATTAAGAAACAAAACCAAAATTAGTTAAGCAGACACTTTATCAAAGAAGATAAAGTACTTTAAAATATAACCATATGAAAAACTGCTCAACAATACTAATCATTAGGAAAATGCAAATTAAAGTCAGTGAGATGCTATTACACACTCATGAGAATAGCTAAACTTAAACAAACACATATACCCATGACCATAGTGAGTATTGTCAAGGATGCAAAGGAATTAAAACTCTCATACACTGCTGGCAGGATACAAAATTGAAAATGGTTTGGCAATTTCCTAAAAAGTTAAACATTCGCCTGTCATATGATCCAGACTTTCCACTCCTAGGTATTTATCCGAAAGAGATGAAAACACATGACTGTACAAAGACTTACAGATGAATGTTCATAGCACCTTTATTTGTAAAAGCCAATGAGAAATAGTCTAACTGTTGATCAACAGGTGAATGGATAAATTATTGTATATCCCTACAATGAAGTAGTATGCAGCAATAAAAAGGAATGAATTATTGATACATACTATTATACTTAAGAGTATCACAATAATTATGCTGAATGAAAGGAGCCAGGTAAAAAGAGAGAATACATTCTGTACAATACAATTGGCTCAGACAGTAAAGCATCTTTCTACAATGCGGGAGACCCAAGTTCAATTTCTGGGTTGGGAAGATCCCCTGGAGAAGGAAATGGCAATCCACTCCAGTACTCTTGCCTGGAAAATCCCATGGACAGGGGAGCCTGGTAGACTGCAGTCCATGGGGTCGCAAAGAGTCAGACATGATTGAGTGACTTCACTTTCACTTTCAATATTCTAGAAAATATAAACTAATCTATGGACTGCAAGGAGATCCAACCAGTCCCTTCTGAAGGAGATCAGCCCTGGGATTTCTTTGGAAGGAATGATGCTAAAGCTGAAACTCTAATACTTTGGCCACCTCATGTGAAGAGTTGACTCATTGGAAAAGACTTTGATGCTGGAAGGGATTGGGGGCAGGAAGAGAAGGGGATGCCAGAGGATGAGATGGCTGGATGGCATCACTGACTCAATGGATTTGAGTCTGAGTGAACTCCGGGAGTTGGTGATGGACAGGGAGGCCTGGCGTGCTGCGATTCATGGGGTCGCAAAGAGTCAGACACGACTGAGCGACTGAACTGAACTGAACTGAACTGAACTGAATACTAACAGAAAGCAGATCAGTGATTTCCTGGTGACTTTAGTAGGCGAATAGATCCCCTACTTCTCTAAATCTATGAAGTATCTGTTTGTTTACTAATACATATAGGTAAGATCATGTGGTATTTTTATTCCTTTGTCTGGCTTATTTAGCTTAGCATAGTGCCCTGAAGGTCCACATATGCTGCCACAAATGGCACGGTTTCCCTTTTTTATGGCTGAATAATATTCCACTGGAGCCTGTGCCCTCTGTCCCAGAATGGGATCAGCCAGCCGTGCATGTCCTTGCAAGCTCCTCACCTCAGGACATAGCTGTCCACTCTTCTTGCACAGCGCTGGGCTCCTGCACCTCTTCCACCACTGCCGCTGCTGCCAGTGGGCACTCTGCACTTGGGTAGCCCCCGGGCCCACCCTCACTCCTGTCTCCCACCTCTCTAGCTGCTTCTGTGCTGCCTGCTTTCTCCTCTGAGAGCTGGGATCAGAGTTCCAATAAACACCTACTTCTGCCTTATTGACTGTGCCAAAGCCTTTGACTGTGTGGATCAAAATAAACTGGAAAATTCTTAAAGAGATGGGAACACCAGACCACCTGACCTGCCCCTTGAGAAATCTATATGCAGGTCAGGAAGCAACAGTTAGAACTGGACATGGAACAACAGACTGGTTCCAAATAGGAAAAGGAGGAAATGGGTTCCAAATAGGAAAATGTCAAGGCTGTATATTGTCACCTTGCTTATTTAATTTCTATGCCGAATATATCATGCAAAATGTCAGACTGGATGAAGCACAATCTGGAATCAATATTGCCTGGAGAAATATCAATCACCTCAGATATACAGATAATACCATCCTTATGGCAGAAAGGGAACTAAAGAGCCTCAAATGAAAGTGGAAGAGAGTGAAAAAGTTGGCTTAAAGCTTAATGTTCAGAAAACTAAGATCATGGCGTCCAGTACCATCACTTCATGGGAAATAGATGAGGAAAGAATGGAAACAGTGATAGACTTTACTTTCTTGGGCTCCAAAATCACTGCAGATAGTGACTGCAGCCATGACATTAAAAGATGCTTCTCCTTGGAAGGAAAGCTATGACCAACCCAGACAGCATATTAAAAAGCAGAGACATTATTTTGCCAACAAATGTCCATCTAGACAAATCTATGGTTTTTCCAGTAGTCAAGTATGGATGTGAGGATTGGACCATAAAGAAGGTTGAGTGCCAAAGAAATTAATGTTTTTGACCTGCGGTGTTGGAGAAGGCTCTTGAAAGTCCCTTGGACTGCAAGGAGATCAAACCAGTCAAGAAATCAGTCCTGAATACTCATTGGAAGGACTGATGTTGAAGCTGAAACTCCAATACTTCAGCCAGCTAATGCGAAGAACTCACTCCTTGGAAAAGACCCTGATGCTGAGAAAGACTGAAGTCAGGAGGAAAGGGAACGACAGAGGATGAGATGTTTGGATACATCAGTGACTCAATGGACATGAGTTTGAGAAAGCTCCGGGAGTTAGTGATGGACAGGGAGGCCTGGCCTACTGCAGTCCATGGGGTTGCAAAGAGTCAGACATGACTGAGCAACTGAACTCAACTGAGATGAGTACTTAGTTTTTTAAGAGCTTCCACTTTGTACACAGTATAAGAACCTTAATATAATATAATCTTCTATTTTTCCAACTCTGGGTTTTGTCCATTGTTTGACATGTGGTATAAAAACCCACACTACAGTGCAGTAAAAATGAAGAAGGTGAGATAAAATATTAGTTTATTGATTTGCTATAGCTATGACAGAAATCTGGTTGAATTTATTCCTGTTGAATTTGCTATGGCTATACTCTTCAAACTGAGTAATCAAAAAATTATAATTCAAAAGGAATGTGGGCATGCAAGCCTATATTGATGGTAGTAGGCTTCCCTGCAAATCCAACAAAAACTACTGCATTTGGTTCACATTATTTTGGCCACGCTTGATCAATCAAGGTCACTGATAAGATCCTTGAAAGCATTTTTAGTTTTATTGTCTCTGTTTATTTTTCTAAAATCTGGAGTATAAAAACAGCAGGTGCACCCAGCACTATATCGTAGCTTCAATTAAAGTAAACTAAGCATGGCAAACAGATGGGGAAGCAGTGGAAACAGTGGCTGGCTTTATTTGGGGGGGCTCCAAAATCACTGCAGATGGTGACTGCAGCCATGAAATTAAAAGACACTTACTCTTTGGAAGAAAAGTTATGACCAACCTAGATAGCATATTGAAAAGCAGAGATATTACTTTGCCAACAAAGGTCCGTCCAGTCAAGCCTATGGTTTTTCCAGTGGTCATGTATGAATGTGAGAGTTGTACTATAAAGAAAGCTGAGTGTCAAAGAATTGATGCTTTTGAACTGTGGTGTTGGAGAAGACTTTGAGAGTCCCTTGGACTACAAGGAGATCCAACCAGTCCATCCTAAAGGAAATCAGTCCTGGGTGTTCATTGGAAGGACTGATGTTGAAGCTGAAACTCCAATATTTTGGCCACCTGATGCAAAGAGCCAACTCATTTGAAAAGACCCTGATGTTGGGAAAGGTTGAAGGCAGGAGGAGAAGGGGACAACAGAGGATGAGATGGCTGGATGGCATCACCGACTCAATGGACATGGCTTTGGTTGGACTCTGGGAGTTGGTGATGGACAGGGAGGCCTGGTGTGCTGAGCTCATGGGGTTGCAAAGAGTTGGACACGACTGAGCAACTGAACTGAACTGAAGAAAATATTCAAAGATTGTTAGCAATTATAAATCTCCTTTTTTCAGAATTAAAACAACAGAATAAAAGTATTTGGTAAATACTTATTGGGCAATGGTTTTCAAGATCTCTAAAGGAACTTACTCTGTATAAAACCTCATGCTGGGAGTTTGTGCTAACATGTGTTGATTTTATTTAAACTTTAGAATAAACTGTAAATGTAAGGACGGATATTCTCATGTTTGAAGATGTGGTAACTGAAGTACTGAGAAGGAAAACGTAACTTGTCATATCTTTTTAACCAGATTGCTCATGGTGATGTAGCTCGTAAATACTGAACAGAAAGAGTACAAATATTTTAATCACTTTAGCTGGGTGTTCAAAGGCTTGACTATTTCCTAGTTCTGTTAGCCAATGCTTTAAAGGGAGGAAGCCAGAAAGCATCATTAAGAGGATGTTTATGTTGTGTTTTAGGAGGGAAGTGGGATTTTGTTGTGACCATCTACTGATTAGGCAGCACTTTATATTCATGGTTTCTGATAGGAAGAAGATAAAACCTTCCAAGAATATAGAGTCAGGAGGCATAAATAAAATTTCAAAAGCAGATTTGAAGTGATCATACAGCCCTAAATTATAGTAGCACAATTATGGCTAAATAGAAAATTAGAAAGCTATTTGCAGGGAGAAAAAAGATCCACAGTAACAAAACAGATGAGGGAGGGGTCAGTCAACATGAAACTGTACAAAACAGAAAAAGAACAATGTATAGTCATGCTTTTAAAGAGTAAGCTTGAAGAAGTGAGCAGCAGTTTCGAACTGTAGATAAATGGACACTGATTAAATTCCAAAGGACATCTATAGGATTTCTGCAATTTACATAAGAAATTTGTAGATTAAAAAAAAAAATTGATGACTACAAAGCCTTCTCAGATTAATGAACTATTACACTTGAGATATTAAATGTAATCAATTAGCTTAAGTAAACTCACTCATATCATTTATATATATTATTAGTTCTATTTTAATTTCTTTATACATTTACTTTTTTCAGGCATATTAGTTTAGGAAACAAAGATTCTTTCATAGAAGAGTAACTTCTGAATCTAAGACTGTCCTCATAAATTTGTATTGGAGTGAGTTTCCCAGTACCTAGTTTGGATTCCCTGATAGCTCACTAGGTAAAGAATCCACCTGCAGTGCAGGAGACTGGGGTTCAATCCCTGGATCAGGAATATCCCCTGGAAATGGAAAAGGCAACCTCACTCTAGTATTCTTGATGGGGAAATCCCATGGACAGAGGAGCCTGGCTAGCTAAAGTCCTTGGGGTCGTAAGAATAGGACACAACTTAGCGACAGAGCCATCTCATTGAGCTCACAAAGAGGGAAACTGCATTCTAAAAGCAGGTGCCCACATAAACAGGACACACTTCACAAAGACAAGTTCCAGTATAAATCCGCAAACATTATCAAAGTACTTTCCAACCTTATTCCCCTGAATTTCTCCTATTTAAGTCATGACAGGTCAGTGTTGTTGTTACTCTGATATAGATGTGCTATAAATCAAAATTAATTAAGTCCTAAGTAGTTTTTGAAGATCTCATATTCAGTATCTCACTGTAGCACACTAATGGCCCTTAATTAATTTAACCTCACACTGTACAACTTTCCTAAAACTATGATTTTAAGACGTCCACAAAATTAGAAAAGAACTCTTTAAATACAAAGAAGCAAATTATGAAAGAAAAAAAAATCCAAGAATTGATAGCACTACACTCTGAAATATTCTATGAATAATTCTATAATCCAAGCAAAACTTGTGAAGGAGTTACAAAAGAATTAAAAAGAAAGAATTTTTTATAAAATTTATTGCCCCAATGTATTTGAAAAAGTAGGTCAAATAATCATCTATATACTTGAAATAGGTAGGTAACATTTTAACAAGTTAGCAGCTCTATAGTGTATAATAAGTATAACATGTATTGCATATATAGGTGTGCTTAATTGCTCAGTCATGTCCGACTCTTTGTGACCCCATTATAGCCCACCAGGCTCCTCCGTCCATGGGGATTCTCCAGGCAAGAATACTGGAGTGGGTTGCCATGCCCTCCTCCAGGAGATATATTGTATAAATAAAAAAATACACAGGGATATGTCTTTTATTTTAAAATATGTGTATTTTATAAGTCATATTCATAAAATATTAACATTTAGACATTTCTCTGAATTGTCTGTTATTATAGATAATGATTTCTTTTGTAGTTGATAGCATGTTTTAAATTAAGCATTTCAATTATAGAAGTGATACTGGCAAAAATTTCATAATAGGACATAAGAATATTGAACAAAGAAAAAACTCTATGATCACACACCACCATAGAGGCTATTACTTTTAACAAGCAAACAGTTTCTGCTTTTATTTTGACAGCTGTCCATATAATTTAGATATTATACTTCTATTTATTATTTCAATTTTTCATATCTATCAGCTGCCTGCTATGAAAACTGAGCAATGAATACAAGATCTTTCATCATCCTTCCTACGATAATTTCACGTTATGAAAGAGAAAGTGATAGTCGCTCAGTCGTGTCTGACTCTTTGAGACCCATGGACTGTAACCTGGCAGGCTCCTCTGTTCACGGAATTCTCCAGGCAGAAGCACTGGAGTGGGTTGCCATTTCTTCAGGGGATCTTCCTGACCCAGGGATCGAACCTAGATCTCCTGCATTGCAGGCAGATTCTTTACAATCTGAGCCACCAGGGAAGCCCATATTTTGTCTTCTATGGAAATATTTATCATATTAACTACTGTATTTATATTCACATTCTATAATAAATCCATTTTAACTAGTATATGCTAGCACACTAATGGGGGCTTCCTGGGTAGCTCAGATGGTAAAAGCATCTGCCTACAATGTGGGACACCCTGGTTCGGTCCCTGGGTTGGGAAGATCCCCTGGAGAAGGAACTGGCAACCCACTCCAATACTTTTTCCTAGAAAATTCCATGGACCGAGGAGGCTGGTAGGCTACAGTCCATGGGGTCGCAAAGAGTCAGACATGACTGAGCAACTTCACTTCATATAGTGCTATGATTATGTATATCTTTTCTAATCCTCCATTCTCCTTTTAATATTTCACTTTTTCTTACTTTAAAAAATTTAAGGCTATTGTCCCAAAATCAACAACCACTCCTCTGATTCACTTGATACCAAATGGGTGTCTAAGAATTCAATTCAATTCTGGCTCAAGTTAAGGGTTCAGTCTTACATATGACTCCCCACCTCAGATGCCAGTCACAAGTCCTGGCCCACATACTTCTTACTGAAGCACTGCTATAAATCCATTATAAATAGGGGGTTCCCACAACTTTATCCTAAGGTTTAATCATTTGTTGGAACAGCTCGCAGAACTCGGAGGCACTTTACTTCCTGGTTATTTTAAAGGATACAGATAGACAGCCAGATGAAGAGGTACATAGGGCAGAGTCTGGAAGGGTTCCCAGCACAAGAGCAACCATGCAAAAATGTAAGCTCAACAAATGCTTTGTTCAGGAGCTTTCATAAAAATTAATCTCCAGCCCTCCTCATATATGGAGGTTGGTGGGTGGAGCTGAAATTCTAGCCCTACCGTTATTTATTTTGGTGACCACCACCATCTGGAGGTTATCTAGGGATTCTCATCTTCTTAGTCACCTCATTAGCATACACTCAAGTGTGATCAAATGAGGTTCCTTAAGAATAACAAAAGATATTCATATCACTCAGAGAATCTCAAGAGATTTAGGACTTTCTGTGTGGAACCAGGAACAAAGACCAAATATATTTCACACTGCAGCTGTTAGCAGTTATATTTTATTTGGTCATTTTATTAAATATTTATGGCTTGATTTGATTTAAAGAACTCAAATATAATAAATAGCATTTACAATTTCTTTATAAAATTGTTTACTGTGAAACCAGTAGTGTGATTAGAGATGAAAGAAAGAAAATGGGATCTTAATGCAGTTTCCTGCAGTACTGAGAATCTTCCAAGTGGCAAAGTCTACTGGGTTCTCTTCAAGATGGATTTAGAAAAGGCAGAGGAACCAGAGAGCAAATTGCCAACTTCTGTTGGATGATGGAAAAAGCAAGAGAGTTCCTGAAAGCATCTACTACTATTGACTACGCCAAAGTCTTTGACTATGTGGATCACAACAAACTGTGGAAAATTCTTAAAGAGATGGGAATACCAGACCACCTTATCTGCCTCCTGAGAAATCTGTATGCAGATCAAAAAGCAACAGTTAGAACTGGACATGGAACAACAGACGGGTTCCAAACTGGGAAAGGAGTATGACAAGGCTATATATTATCACCCTGCTTATTTAATTTCTATGCAGATTGCATCATGCGAAATGCCAGGCTGGATGAAGGACAATCAAGATTGCCAGGAGATATATCAATAACCTCAGATACGCAGATGACACCACCCTTATGGCAGAAAGCAAAAAAAAAAAACTAAGGAACCTCTTGATGAAAGTGAAAGAGGAGAGTGAAAAAGTTGGCTTAAAGCTCAACATTTGATGCATGTTGAGGTTTGATAGAAAACAACAAAATTTTGTAAAGCAATTATCCTTCAATAAAAAAAATTAATTAAAAAAATGAACATTGTGGCTTCTCGTCTCATTACTTTATGCAAATAAATAGGGAAACAATGGAAACAGTAAGAGACTTTATTTTTGGGGACTCCAAAATCACTGCAGATGGTGACTGTAACCAAGAAATTAAAAGACAGTTGCTCCTTGGAAGAGAAGCTATGGCCACCCTAGATAGCATATTAAAAAGCAGAGACATTACTTTGCTGACAAAGATCTGTCTAGTCAAAATTATGGTTTTTCCAATAGTCATGTATGGATGTGAGAGTTGGACTATAAAGAAAGCTGAGCACCAGAGAATTGATGCTTTTGAACTGTGGTGTTGGAGAAGACTCTTGAGAGTCCCTTAGATTGCAGGCTCAAACAGTCAGTCCTAAAGGAAATCAGTCCTCAATATTCATTGGAAGGACTGATGCTGAAGCTGAAACTCCAGTACTTCATCAGCCACTTGATAACGAAGAACTGACTCCTTGGAAAAGACCCTGATGCTGGAAAAGATAGAAGACAGGAGGAGAAGAGGATTACAGAGGATGAGATGGTAGGATGGCATCACTGACTCGATGGATATGAGTTTGAGCAAGCTCTGGGATTTGGTGATGGACAGGGAAGCCTGGCCTGCTGCAGTCCATAAGGTTGCAAAGAGTTGGACATGACTGAGCCACTGACTGAAATGAACTGATTTCAGATTTTACTTACTACATCTGTGCTGTACTCATATGCTACTTATATCTTGGGCTCTACTTCTTGGATTTCTTTTTATGGTATGACCTTGAGCCATGCTTTTCCCTAGTTTGCTTTAGTAGTAAATTGTGTATGCATATTTCTAAACATGCTTCGTTTTTTCCTAACATTTTATTGCTCATTCAACTGTGTAAAATACTAGGATCACTTGATCCTAGATTATTTAAATCTAGGATTATTAAATTATATTATTATTTATATATCATATATGTATTATTATTTATGACCTAGGATTATTTATAATCTAGATTATTGTTATATATCCCTGCTATTGTCTTTAGAACTGTGATCTTATCTTTCAATTATATACAACTATCTGGTTATTAGTATTTTTCCTAAAGACAATCTGATTCTTTCATTTATCCATTCATTCTGCCAATATTTGCTCACTTCCTATTATGTGTTGTTGTTATTTAGTTGCTAAATGGTGTCCACCTCTTTCATAACCCCACGGGCTGTAGCCCACAAGGATCCTCCGTCCATGGAATTTCCCAAGCAAGAATACTGGAGTGGGTTGTCATTCCTCTTCCAAGGGATCTTCCTGACCAAGGATTGAACCTACGTCTGGAGAAGACTCTTGAGAGTCCCTTGGACTGCAAGGAGATAAAATCAGTCAATCTGAAAGGAAATCAACCCTGAATATGCATTGGAAATATTGTTGCTGCACCTGAAGCTCCAATACTTTGGCCACCTGATAAGAAGTGATGGCTCATTGGAAAAGACCTGATGTTGGGAAAGATTGAAAGCAGGAGGAGAAGGGGCAAAAGAGCATGATAGGATTTGATAGCATCATGACTCAATGGAAATGAATTTGATCAAACTCTGAAAGATAGTGAAGGACAGGGAAGCCTGCCATGCCTCAGTCCATAGGGTCACAAAGAAGTGGACATGACTTGTTTGAACAAGAGCCACATAAGATATTTTTTGGAGGAGATTTGCCTCATATGAATCTTTTAAGAGTCAAGAGGATAGATACCATGGAAGATTTACTTGGGGGAGCTGTGATTGAAATTCTTTCTATACATTTCAAAATTTTCTTTTCACTCTGGGGTAAAGAATTACTAATTAACTTGACATCACATATTTATTGAATATGTTATGCTAGTGAACTAGTTGCTGCAGAATAATCAAAGGAAAAGTTTTATTCAGCAAATTTGAGGCCATTATAATACAAAGAGCAGAAAGAATGGTATTAACAGAACAACAACTTTGAAAAACTCCAAAAAGATAATTAATGAGATTGGATAAATTCTTAACACTTAACACAGGAATCTGCAGCTGAAGGCACCAAGAATAAATGAAGGATTTCACCCAGTGGAGTTTCAGGTAAGCTTAAAGTTCAGTCAACTGATATGGTACCAACTGCAAAACAGTGATCATTAAAGTGTATATTAAAATCCATTGTGAACAGTTACTGTCTTCTTCCTTCAGTTCAGTTCAGTTCAGTTGCTCAGCTGTGTCCGACTCTGCAACCCCATGAATCGCAGCATGCCAGGCCTCCCTATTCATCACCATCTCCCAGAGTTCACTCAGACTCACGTCCATCGAGTCAGTGATGCCACCCAGTCGTCTCATCCTCGGTCGTCCCCTTCACCTCCTACCCCCAATCCCTCCCAGCATCAGAATTTTTTCCAATGAGTCAACTCTTCTCAAGAGGTAGCCAAAGTACTGGAATTTCAGCTTTAGCATCATTCCCTCCAAAGAAATCCCAGGGCTGATCTCCTTCAGAATGGACTGGTTGGATCTCCTTGCAGTCCAAGGGACTCTCAAGAGTCTTCTCCAACACCACAGTTCAAAAGCATCAATTCTTCGGCGCTCAGCCTTCTTCACAGTCCAACTCTCACATCCATACATGACCACAAGAAAAACCATAGCCTTGACTAGATGGACCTTAGTCGGCAAAGTAATGTCTCTGCTTTTGAATATGCTATCTAGGTTCGTCATAACTTTTCTTCCAAGGAGTAAGCGTCTTTTAATTTCATGGCTGCAGTCACCATCTGCAGTGATTTTGGAGCCCAAAAAAATAAAGTCTGACACCGTTTCCACTGTTTCCCCATCTATTTCCCATGAAGTGATGGGACCAAATGCCATGATCTTCGTTTTCTGAATGTTGAGCTTTAAGCCAACTTTTTCGCTCTCCTCTTTCACTTTCATCAAGAGGCTTTTTAGCTCCTCTTCACTTTCTGCCATAAGGGTGGTGTCATCTGCATATCTGAGGTTATTGATATTTCTCCTGGCAATCTTGATTCCAGCTTATGTTTCTTCCATTCCAGCGTTTCTCATGATGTACTCTGCATAGAAGTTAAATAAGCAGGGTGACAATATACAGCCTTGACGTACTCCTTTTTCTATTTGGAACCAAACAGAAGACTATTTAAGAAGGATAGATGATAGAGCAATATGGCTCCATCTCCTAACAGTGGTTCTCAACCATGGTGGCATTGTTAGGTTAGATGCGGAGCCTTTACAAAGTACCATTCTTCAGGCTGGTCACCCCATGTAGTCTGAGTCAGTTGATTTTTGCAGGACCCAGAAGTCAGTTCTTTCGATAAAACTTCCCAAGTAGACATCTTTTACCATTTGGTCTCTGGGGAATTCCCAGCACCTAGACCAGTTCCTAACACATAGTTATTCTTGCTGCTCTTCAGTCACATCTGACTCTTTGCAACCCCAAGGACTGTAGCATGCCAGGCTTCTCTGTCCTCACTCTCTCCCAGAGTTTGCTCAAAGTCACGTCCATTGAGTTGGTGATGCTATCCAACCATCTCGTCCACTGCTGCCCTCTTCTCCTTTACCTTCAATCTTTTCCCATACTCAGGAGAATATCAGAGTTATCTAACTCCTCTAGGGTCTTTATTTTTTAAAAAATTCTCTGTGAGAATGACTAAGAACTGTTAAGTCACCCAAATCCCTGTGTATCCTGAGATTTAGCATGAGTTGTGAAAAATAAAGTATCCTGCGTACTTCTTTGTCACAGCTCATTGCATCTAAGGAGTTAAATGTTTCCTCTTCCCCCAGTCTTGTGAATATGCATTTCGACTGTCAGATTTTCCACATTCAAAGCAAAAAGTATGTTCATCTTTTTCATTTGACTTTAATAGAGATTCAAATGGTCTGTCAGAGTAACTGATTTGCTGATTATTTCTACTAGATGCCTTCCAATTTGCTATGCTCATTCAAACACTTGAATCTGTTTTTCATCCATTTCAATGTTAATATGCCCTCCTGTGGCTCCTACTTTGAAGTCAATGGTAAAACCTTTGTAAGGGAACAAATGGCTTTGGGGCATAAAATGATGCAAGTTCTTTCTCAGTTGAACATAAAAATTTGTGGACAGCAGCCAGAAATTTGTGATCGAGTCTGCTCTCTCTCCTCTTTTACAAGGATAAATCAACTTCAAATACATCTTTTAATATCTTTAAAAGTCAGGGCTGTGAACATGGTGTGGCTGTCTTGGTATTATATTTTTAAATGAAAATTAGCATTATTTTGCTACACACAATGCTAATTTGAAACCATTATCTATCTCCTAGTTAGAATTAAGAGTCATTTTTTTTTCCCATTTCCTCCTTCAATTATCATCATTAGTATTTTGGTTAAGTAGTTATACACATTTCAACAGGAAACATTAATAGGAGAAAGTAGACATTATTTTATTCTGCTGCAGGTTTAATTCACTGCAATTATCAAAAGTACTAAGCTATTATCACAGCATGTTTTAACTTAATTTATTCAATGACTAATACAAATGAATGTAATAGTCGTATCACTATAATAAATATTGGAAATAAAAGATATAAATGTAATTTATACATAATATTGATGTTAATTACTATTTACCTGTAAACTATGTACCATCATTCTCATGAGGTTAATTCGGAATAAAAAACACTTTTATATCTATCGTTAATATTCAGCATATTACTATTTTCATACTGGTTCAGAACACTCCCTTTGCAAAAAGGCATTAACTGAGAAAGAAATCTGGAATATTTAAAGCCGAAAGATTCTTAACTGAAAAGAAAATCTGTGCTTTCTACTAAGTGCTCCCCTTTAAGCATTTTTAGCATGCCAAGCACACCATCTGCGCTCAATTACTTGTTATTTCGTAATGTCAACATCTGCTTATAAGAAAATATATGCTTGCATATATTAAAGATTTGCTTTCCGTACAAGAATGTGGAAGTTCTTCATGTCAATGCACATGTAATTCATTCTCCCTTTGTTCTCTCCTGAGCAAGTTAGAACATCAGAAAAGTAAAGACACTGACAAACCTATGCAACACACCTGAAGCAAGGATACGAGGAACTAAACTTATGTAATTTTAGTGTATTTCATGACATATACATATAGATACACATTTTATGTAAGTAGTCTGGAAATGTCAGAGGTAATTGAATAGAGAATTATATTCACAACTCAGCTATATCCATAACTCAATAAACTTATTTGAATGGTAGAGACCAGCTCACGTAATATTTTCTATACTGAAAAACCTTTACTTCTCTTTTCCATCAAGAAAATGTTGACTCTCAAAAGATACCAAATCAAATCTGCATCTCAACTAAGAATAATTTCCTAACTTCACCTACATGTATTAATCCTGGTTTTACTACACACACACACACACACACACACACACACACACACACACTGTGCAGTTACATCTTTGTTCACTTTATTTGAAATCATTTTATATTTTTGTCATTATAAATACACATAGTTGAGAAATCAAATAAAACTAAAAGACTTTTCATGAAAACTAAGAGCATACTCTTCAATTCTCACTCAACCTACATCCTCTCCCCCAAGACAAATTTTCAAGTGTTTCATTCATTATTTACATTTAAAAATAGTATATTTTTAAAAAGTAATGTTCTAAGGTATTTTTTTCTAATCTATCAAATTTTGACATTATTTGTTAGCTTTCTACCATACAATGGTTTTAGTTCTTTTATTTCAGCACATCTCAGCAACCAATAGCCCCAACATCCAATACCCCAGTATAGTTACCTGTCTTATTATCAATCCAACATTGTATTGCAATTATTTTTATCTTCTTATAAAATAGTGTTTTTCCCTGGCATAAATAATTGCAGTTTTTCATTTGTTTAGTTTTCTAGGTATATACTGGTTTTTTTTTTTTTGCTTTTTGCTTTTCTAAATACATCAACAGATTTGTTAAAATATAGGAATAATTTTCATATATACATAACATATATATACATAACATAACATATACATCTCATATATACATAACATATAACTGCACTTATTTTTTATTCACATTGCTCTTAATGAATGGTTTCCTGCTGTGACTGATGCTTGGCCATCATCTTGGAGATTTTCTGCTTTCCTGCAGTAACTGAGCCCTGGAACTGGAAGAATCACCTATCCTCTTGACACATATATTATTTTTTTATTGGATTATTCCCTGTTTTCAGGTTATTTTTCATTGGCTTCCTAAATGCTGAAGAATTTAAAATTGAGAGTTCTCTTTCATGTCAGGAAAAAAAGTCAGAGATTTAGAAATGCACAAGAAGGTTACTGAGTGTCCTTTCAGTGGAGTTCTAGGCATCTGCTAGCAAAACCTTTAGGGATTGACAGGTGTATTTCCTTTATAATATTCCCTTTGGCTAAATTGTTTTACAATTGTATAGGGGTATAAGTCAAGGTGCAGAAAACTAATAGTCATTCAAATCATCTTTTCCATAATAATTCAAATGAGTTTTGTCTAGTAAATAGACAATTGATTTTTGCCTTAAAGAAAAGATGATTTCAAGCATTACCTCATATTGCTGTATACATATTAATAATTTGTATAACTGCAAATTAATTTTAGCATTTCTAGAAATATATATTCAAATTCTCCTTTGAATTTGTTTTAACATCAGCTAATGTTTGGATGGCATCACCAACTCAATGGACTCGAGTCTGAGCACACTCAGGAGATAATGAAGGACGGGGAAGCCTGGGGTGCTGCATTCCTTGGGGTCTGCAAAGAGTTGAAGATGACTTAGTGACTGAACAACAGCAATGGATGAAATAAAATCATTCATGTATTTTGTATATTCATAAAAGCCATATTTTTAACCACAAAATTAATATATGTTTGCAAATGTCTTCATTATAGTCTTCTCAACTGATAGTTAGACTGGCTGGAGAATTTTAGGTTGCAGATAGTCTTCTTTTAGCATTTTGAAAGCATTATTTTCCTGATAGGGCAGATCAGAAACCTGACAACTTACC
This sequence comes from Oryx dammah, assembly GCF_014754425.2. NCBI lineage: Eukaryota > Metazoa > Chordata > Mammalia > Artiodactyla > Bovidae > Oryx > Oryx dammah. The sequence continues at coordinate 101,519,472 of NW_024070213.1, forward strand.
CATTCATTCACCTTTGTATACCACCTTTTGCATTCTCTTTCTCTCTCTCAAGCTTTTAGAGTCTTCTCTTTTTCCTCAGGATAAAATTTCAGACTCTACTGAGAACTCAGCGGTTTCTTTGAGTCTGGAAATTCAGGTTTTCCTGACAATGTTCCTTTGTCTCTTTGATGCAACATGGAGTGTTGGTTGCTCAGTCGTGTCTGACTCTTTGTGATCCCATGAACTGTAGTCCGCCAGGCTCCTCTGTCCATAGAATTCTTCCAGGTAAGAATACTGGAGTGGGTTGCCATTCCCTTGTCCCAGGGATCTTCCCGACCCACGGATCAAATCTGGGTCTTCTGCCTTATAGGTGGATTCTTTACTGTCTGAGCCACCAGAGAAGCCCTTCTCTGATGCAGCATGGAATAAAAGTTCTGTGTGAATATTAATATTTGAGTGTTATTTTTATTTCTGTGAGTATATTATTGATATATAAAAATGCTTTCTTTTAATCTGATTTTCCCTATTCTTAACAGAGCCCTTTTATGATAGGAATAACTATCTACAAGTATGACTAGGATGGTGTTGGACAAAAAAGAACAAGTAAAAAGATTCAGTGTCTAGAGAGTTCCTAATTTGCAGGACATGTAAAAAATGGTCATTGTCTGACTATAGTATCTGGAAAGAGAAGTGGGAAGAAATACAGATGAAGAGATAAGATGTGACCAGATATTAAATGAGTTATCTTCCCTCTTACATTACTATTTCCTATGGTTTTTAAGTTGACATATCTTCTATCTTGTTTTGTTTCTTTAAGATGAACTTCTCATCATTTGTTTTTCCTTTCTTTCTCTTTTTCAAAAACAACTTTGCCTCTTGATTGATTTCTTTATGGCTGTTTGGGGTTTTGTTGCTGTGCAGGCTTTCCTCTAGTTGTGGTGAGCCCGGGATGCTCTCTAGCTGAGGTATGTGCGCTTCTTATTGCAGTGGCTTCTCTTGTTCTAGAGCACAGGCTCTAAGGCATGTAGACTCAGGAGCTGCGGCTCCGGAGTTCTGAGGCACAGGCTCGACAGTTGTGGTGAATGGGTCCAGTAGCTCCGCTGCCTGTGATATTTTTCTAGGACAAGAGATTGAACCCGTGTCTCCTGCATTGGCAGGCAGAACTTTTTCACTGAGCCACCAGAAAACCCTGTTTTTTCCTTTCTTAGAATTTAATACGAAACATTTTTCTGATTCTTCTAATTCAAATTTATTCCTAGCATACTTATTCTACTTTCCAAAAGAGATGTTTTGCATTTGATAACAAATTTTTACCCTTCCCTACCTAAGCCCACCCCAGCATCCTATTTGCTGACTTTTACTGAGTATTGCAGGAGCTCACACCAGTTTTGTGCATCATGGTGGTGTGATCACTCATCTAGAGCCAGACATCCTGGAATGTGAAGTCAAGTGGGCCTTAGGAAGCATCACTACGAACAAAGCTAGTGGAGGTGATGGAATTCCAGGTGAGCTATTTCAAATTCTGAAAGATGATGCTGTGAAAGGGCTGCACTTAATCTGTCAGCAAATTTGGAAAACTCAGCAGTGGCCACAGGACAGAAAAGGTCAGTTTCATTCCAATCCATTAGAAAGGCAATGCCAAAGAATGTTCAAACTACTGCAAAATTGCACTCATCTCACATGCTAGTAAAGTAATGCTCAAAATTCTTCAAGCCAGACTTCAGCAATATGTGAACCGTGAACTTCTAGATGTTCAAGCTGGTTTTAGAAAAGGCAGAGGAACCAGAGATCAAATTGCCAACATCCACTGGATCATGGAAAAAGCAAGAGAGTTAAAAAAAAAAAAATCTATTTCTGTTTTATTGACTATGCCAAAGCCTTTGACTGTGTGGATCACAATAAACTGTGGAAAATACTTCAAGAGACAGGAATATCAGATCACCTGACCTGCCTCTTGAGAACCTATATGCAGGTCAGGAAGCAGCAGTTAGAACTAGACATGGAACAACAGACTGGTTCCAAATAGGAAAAGGAGTACATCAAGGCTATATATTGTCACCCTGCTTATTTAGCTTATATGCAGAGTACATCATGAGAAACACTGGGATGGGTGAAGCACAAACTGGAATCAAGATTGCCAGGAGAAATATCAATAACCTCAGATATGCAGATGACACCACCCTTTTGGCAGAAAGTGAAGAGGAGCTAAAAAGCCTCTTGATGAAAGTGAAAGAGGAGAGCGAAAAAGTTGGCTTAAAGCTCAACATTCAGAAAACGAAGATCATGGCATTTGGTCCCATCACTTCATGGAAAATAGATGGGGAAACAGTGGCTGACTTTATTCTTTTGGGCTGCAAAATCACTGCACATGGTGACTGCAGCCATGAAATTAAGACACTTACTCCTTGAAAGGAAATTTATGCCCAACATAGACAGCATGTTTAAAAGAAGAGACATTACTTTGCCAACAAAGGTCCATCTAGTCAAGGCTATGGTTTTTCCAGTAGTCATGTATGGATGTGAGAGGTGGACTGTAAAGAAAGCTGAGCACAGAAGAATTGATGCTTTTGAACTGTGGTGTTGAAGAAGACTCTTGAGAGTCCCTTGAACTGCAAGGATATCCTACTAGTCCAGCCTAGAGAAGATCAGTCCTGGGTGTTCATTGGAAGGACTGATGTTGAAGCTGAAACTCCAATTCTTTGGTCACCTGATGCGAAGAACTGACTCATTGGAAAAGACCCTGATGCTGGGAAAAATTGATGGCAGGAGAAGGGGACGACAGAGGATGAGATGGTTGGATAGCATCACCTACTCAATGGACATGACTTTGAGTGAACTCCGGGAGTTGGTGATGGACTGCGAGGCCTGGCGTGCTGCAGTTCATGGGGTCACAAAGAGTCAGACACGACTGAGTGACTGAACTGAACTGATGGTGTGATAAGGTAAACTGCTTTAACTTCCTGGGTTCATTTTAAATAATCTCAAAGGATAGTAATTTACACCTTAGAAGATTATAGGTAATGATATAGGTGATAATGGGCATTGCATTAACACATGATCAGAATCACCATGGATTCTGCACACTGTACAGCAAAAGATGGGAATAATCAATCAGATTTCCATAAAAGTCACTTTAATGAAAATATTATAGAAAGAAAATCCATTTTGAAGCAGATTTAGAAAATTATGGTTTTATTAACACTAAATATGCAAACTACATATGTTATTTCTGGCCCTTAAAATATCTGTACACCAATGTCAGAAGCCAAACATTGAAGGACTGTCAAGCCCCTTAGAAATTATCCTGCCTAATTTCTTTTATTGCAGTTATACCATGCAATTTAGCAACTAATTACATATGGTTCACATTTTTCTCTAGGTGTAATTATATGTTAATTTCATCTTTCAATTCTTTAAAGACAGAATCTTCACTTTTGCTTTTCTATCTCTCAAAGTTCTTTACAGAATAATATTTGAGTCCATTCAGATAAAATAGTATTTATTAATTAATAGGTGATAAATATTTGCTTGAAATTAATAAAAATTAATCCACTATCCTCTCTCTAAGGGCAGGTGAAATTTTTTTCTGGATTCTACAGTATGGAGATGTGGATTACTTTGGTTGGTTAAAGACCATCAGCCTGACTTTAGAATGAGTGTGTGTGTGTGTGTGTGTGTGTGTGTGTGTGTGTTAGTGGCTCAGCTGTGTCCCACTCTTTGAGATCCCATGGACTGTAACCCACCAGAAACAGTTGTAAATCATTCAGTTGAAATCAAGTTCTGGTCTTCTTCATGAAACAGAATTAAAAAGGTGATTATTGTCTTCTTGGAGGCCAGCCTGGGCCAGAAAGATCCCCTGGAGGAGGGCATGGCAACTAACTCCAGTATTCCTGGAGAATTCCATGGACAGAGGAGCCTGTCGGTCCACAGTCCATAGGATTGCAAAGAGTCGGAGAAAACTGAAGTGACTTAGCAGGGGTTTGGAGGCCAGAACGGTGGTCACGGAGGCAGTCACCAGCTCAGTTTAGCTGTGTCCTGCAGAGAGATGATCATATAAGCTTTATTTGCAATACAGTCAGCTTGAGAGTACCAAGAAGGCTTGGGAGGAAGAAAGAAAGAGACTGCTTTAAGCATTCCTCATCCTGAGAAACCCTCAGAAAATGTTGGAAGTCATTTGGGGAGGATGAACAATTTTTTTATTCATAAGCATTCAATCCAAAATCATTTTGTTATATTAGCTTGATATTAAAGTACGATTTATGTAGAATTGACATCAGCTTTTAAATATTGTCTTCTCATCAAGGAACAACATATATAGCTCAATACATTTAAGCCTTGACGCATATATGTTAGTAATGTATGAGACTGTCTTTCAAATGGAAGCTCCTTTTTGTGATTTTTGTTGAAAATCAGAAGGCAACAAACTTTCCCTTCTGATTTTTCTTCATGAAACAGTCTCTGTTCTACAATTATCTATCTATCTACCATCTATCTATCTCTTCAGGCTATCTTACCTTAGAAAGACACCACGTTTTATTTTTCTTGTCTCTTTTATTTTACAGACTGACTCAAAAATCCATTCTCTAATTAGAACAGTGACAAGCTCTAATTCAGATGTTAAAACAAAATTCTGTTCATGCTTCTAACATAATTATATTTATCTGATTTTGGAGTATAGGATGAGTTAGAATCAGAAGAGAGGAAATGTGGGAAAATCAATTAAGAATCAAAGAGATAAATTCAGATGAGAGTAAATAAAAGTTCAAGTCTAGCAAAGGAAATAGAGAAAGTGAGAGGAATATTCTGAGATCAGAGTAGAAGACTCTGTGACAAATTGATTATGGGAGGAAAGGCAAGAGTAGAAATTAGGTTAGGAATGTTTCATGCTCAAGTGACTTCATGTCTTTATAATTGCTAGTCCTTCTGACAGAGGAGCTCTTTCTTTCCCCATACCCTTTTTGCTGACAACAAATAAACTTCAAAACAAAATTTGTTAATAGTTTCAGTGGTCCTTTTTTTCTGAGATCATACAGATTGAATTTAGGGGCATCTTCTGACCCTCTAGTTTAGTTTCCTGTTAGACATTTACATACACCCTCTGCCTGCTTTTCATACCATAACTAGAGAATCTGTCATTTAGCATTACACATCTGGCTAGTTGGTGAGTAGTCTTCCACCTAAAACAAGACTCAAAGTTCATCTGTTTTTTTTTTTTTTTGTATCCTCCATAATAATGGAGTAAAATGAGACAAACCAACACATAAAAATTAATGAATGTATGAGAGTGCTAGTATCATTAACAAAAAGAAGTAATACAATAATCAGAGCCAAGCTGACAAAAAATTCTGACTGTGGTTTTAGTTTGTGGGGTTTGCCATGATGGCAAGGTATGCAGTGTAAATATTCATATTTGGTCACAAAATTGAGCTGAAGAAAACCTCACACCCACATAGAAATTTTAAAAGGTCTGGAATTTCAGATGAATATAATTAATGGAGACAAGATTTTAAGCCATTGACTCTTCAAATAAAAATGAGGAACACATTATCAGAAAGCAGAGAATGGGAAATCTGTTATATGTAGTGGCAGAAGGTTTAGCAAAATTGTCTCCTGTATTTATAAGAATGAAGAAATTATGTATCAATTAAACATTTGTTTCAGCGTATAACATGTAGAGCAGGATGTTGAACTAGAAATATTGATGGATGCATTGTTATGAGGCATTCTCTATATCAGATTACAAGATGGAATACAAAGCACATTTCCAAAGGTTTCCAAAGGAGGGCTAAGCATTAGCTTCATTAGTCTTGATCTTTCACCCACATCAAGTTATAGGAAATTGGGAGAAAGTCTGTGATGAGAAATTCCTTGGTGATATCTGTGCTTCAATAGCTATCTCTTTTATCGAGAGATTGATAGTACACGTTGCTCACTTTTTTACATCAGATCAAGGCAGCAAAGCTTCAACATTAGAGTGCTTGCCACATATCTCTTGGAGTTAAGAAGACACAATGGACTCTTCTGTAGATCATGGATAGAAAAATCCAGAAGGTAGAAATGGACTGAAATATTTGGTAGGGCTTACTCACAGAGTGGTGGGAGAAAAGAATGCATGAGTGTTTTCTAAATATGAGCTATATGAGAGAGCTGGCTCATAATCATTTTAATTGAGCCCAAGAGCACCATTTAGAATGATGAGAATCCTGCCAGTAAGACTCTTAGCGATGTTGACATAGGGCATCCATTAAGAAGAAAATTCATCACTACTCCACAGAAAATATACTAAAACTTTTCCAGTGATGGAACAATGAAGCATTCAAAAACAGTGAATCATAACTTGGAATAATTGTTGAGTCACTTAAAAGTATTTTGGGCTGTTGAAGTAACGGTTAAAACTTTTTGTTATCTAATTTATAGACACCTTTTCTAGGCATGGGAGGAAGGATGAAAAACTAGGTTTCTTGCTTTTGTTTAGTGGCTAAGTTGTGTCCTACACTTTGCATCCCCATGGACTGCTGCATACCAGGCTTCCCTGTCCGTCACTATCTCCCAGAGTTTGCTCAAATTCATGTCCATTGAGTCAGTGATGCTATCTAACCATCTCATCCTCTGCCACCCTCTTCTTTTGCCTTCAGTCTTTCCCAGCATCAGGTACTTTTCCAGTGAGTCAGCTCTTCACATCAGGTGGCCAAAGTTTTGGAGCTTCAGCTTCAGCATCAGTCCTTCCAATGAATATTCAGGGTTGATTTCCTTTAGGATTGACTGGTTTGCTATCTTTGCAGTCCGAGGGACTCTCAAGAGTTTTCTCCAGCACTGCAATTCAAAAGTATCAATTCTTCAGTGCTCAGCCTTCCTTATGGTCCGACTCTCACATGCATACATGACTACAGAAAAAACCATAGCTTTGATAAGACAGATCTTTGACAACAAAGCGATGTCTCTGCTTTTTAATTTGCTGTCTAGGTTGGTCATAGCTTCCCTTCCAAGGAGCAAGTGTCTTCTAATTTCATGGCTTCAAACACTGCAGAGTGATTTTGGAGCCCAAGAAAATAAAATCTGTCACTGCTTCCACTTTTCCCCCATCTGTTTGCCATGAGTGATGGGAGTTGATGTCATGATCTTCATTTTTTGAATGTTGAGTTTTAAGCCAGTTTTTTTCACTCTCCTCTTTCACCCTCATCAAGAGGCTCTTTAGTTCCCCTTCACTTTCTGCCGTTAGAGTGGTATCTTCATATCTGAGGTTGTTGATCTGAAATAACTCACCTGGAATTCCATCTCCTCCACTACCTTTATTCGCAGTAATGCTTCCTAAGGCTCAGGCCCTTGGTGAGTGAGAACACCATTGTGATTATCCGGGTTATTAAGAAACTTTTGGATACTTCTGTGTATTCTTGCCACCATTTCTGTCCTTTATCATGCCCATCCTTGCATGAAATGGTCCCTTGATATCTCCAATTTTCTTGAAGAGATCTCTAGTCTTTCCCATTCTATTGTTTTCCTCTACTTCTTTGCATTGCTCATTTAAGATGAACCTGTTATCACCCCTTGTTATTCTCTGGAACTGTGCATTCAGTTGGGTATATTTTTCTCTTTCCCTTTGCTTTTTGCTTCTTCTCTCCTCAGTTATTTGTAAAGCCTGCTCAGTCAACCACTTTGCCTTCTTGCATTTCTTTTACTTTGGGATGGTTTTGTGAATTTCAAATACTTTGAAGTGAGTAAAAGATGAATGTGCTTGTACAAAAATTAAGAGGCAGACAAAAGTACTAATGATATAGCAAGGACTTATGCTTGCACTGTCTATTAAATAATATATACAATTTTATTCATTTGCTATTTTAAATAAAATAAAAAATAAGTGAGAGAGGAAAAAGTCTTCTATGAAATATATCAGCTTAGAACTTCTACCAGACACAGAGAACACTGTCATCTTACAAACACTGTAAGTACAGTAATAAACTTTTATTCTCTTACTTTTTAATGTCTTATTGCTTTATCTCCAGACAAGTCAGAAATTGAAGTGTCCCTGACAGAAGAGGAATGATTGAAACTTAAACTAAGGAAAAAAGTGAAAGAAGTACCTTGTATTCTTTCTCCTGTTTTCATTAGCAGAAGCCTCTTTTAGATGAGGAAGAAGTTTTAGCTTTAAAGCAAGTTCAAAGTTTTCATTGTGACATGAGGCTGGTCACTTTTATTACTGAAGTGAGGTCATGTTAGTGAGTTAAGTAGTAGTGTAGGACTCTGTTATTCATTAATGATAGTGAGCTGAATATTATGGAAATGTCCTTCTTTTTACCCCAGGAAAGGGGAAAAAAAATCTCTCTGATAGGGCAGATTCAAAGGGACTGTGAGATTTAAAGATAAACTTTTATTTAAATTCATACATTAAGTTCTATGAGCTTATTATATGTGTGTGTGTACCTATACATCATATTACAGCTACATAAATTGTATTTTATATTAATAGTTTTTTTCATAGAACTAATTCATAAATTACATGATTACATTATGTAAAGGCAAGCTATAAATATGGAGTTAGAAATCTCCTTTAATTTAAAATTATCTTTCAAAATATATTCTTTGCTTCTGATTGAAAGCAAACTCATTATCCTACTGATGTTTGAAGCTTCACTGTGTTAGATCACCAAATGTAGATATTATTTGAAAACATTTTTGTGAGTTCTTTTCATAAACTCTTCTCCAATTAGTGAAAGAGACCAATGGAAGGAAAAATAGCTAAAGGATGTTGGATTAAATTGAACTTTTGTAGAAGAGTCTGAATTTTCAATTTTATTTAAATTTTGAGAGGTATGAAATAAGGAGCAGTAAGTTCCAGTCAGAAATTAAGATCTGATTAGTTATGTTAGTATAAATGAAGTTAGAAATTAATATGTGAGAAGAAATATATGACAGCTCCTCTTACTGAAAAAAAAAATTGAAAGTATTTGTCAGTAGCAACCATGTTATTATATAAAGTCTCTCAGTTCAAAGACTGATTTTGAAGCACTTTTCTCCAACATTACAATGCTTTGTTCTACTTCATAATTTCAATGAAATTACACAGCTGTCACAAAGTCATGGTCTGTGAACTACAGTAATATGTGTTGAGAATATTGTCATCTTCTTGTCATTTGCAATCATATGATGGCTGGTATTTTTTTCACAAGTAACATTCTTTTATTTGCGATTTTAAAAATTCCTAGGACTATCAGAGAGTTCTTAATGTGATATAGTAATTCCAGTGCCTGAGAATGTGATTTTTTATAGTCCATCTTCTGCCTTAACTACTGTACATACGTACACACACACACACACATGTGTATATGCGTATATACACATACATATATGTATACACATTAAATTGGATATATAATTGGTTATATATGTATATATATATGTTAATATATATATCCAAATGTTTAGCTTTGGCTAAAAATTCTATGTTCCAAATATTATGTGGATCTAATCTAACTCCTTACTAGATATTTGAGCCTGGTTTTCCATTTAATTCTAACTTAGCCTATTCTAAACTGAACACATCATTTTTTGCTATTCTTTACTCTTACAATTCCTTAATCAAATAAATTATAGCTGTCCCACAAAATTTCAGTTACTTCAGATGCCACAATTTTGCTCACCAACAACATTCAACCAGATTTTTATCTACATATGTCTTATATCCATCTCTTCTTCATTGCAATCTCATTCTCACAGATTATTGAAATAGTCTTCTAATAGTTTTCTCTGGTTCCATTCTTTACAAGCCACCTGAGTCAAGGTAGGCCATCAAAGTTTGGATGATATTTAAGACTAATGAGAACAGGCACTTGAGAGGCTTAAGTTATATTGACCTTTAAGAGCTAAGATACAACCACATAGATACTACTCCCAATATCTAACTAGTCCCCAATTTAAGCAGGAGTAAATTTTAGTAGCCAGTGCATGAAGAGAAATATACCTGGTCAAAAGTAATGATTAGTAGTTAGAATGGATAATAAAAGTATAAACTAATAGGCACAATTGAGTATAATTACAGTAGGTGTGAGGTTGGACTCAAGAATTCTACTCAATTACATGAGTAGGTACAAAAAAGAAGGGGCCAAATGTTGTGTACCTTTTCAAAATATCAGGTCTAAAGAAATTCATGAAAAGAGCAAGAATTGGGAGAAAAAATACACTGAAAATAACTTTATGAAATATGCCAAATAATTTTCAAAATTAAATTCAGCTCAATAGCTGACATAATAATAAATACAAACATTTTAACATGACCTTGCTTCCTTTTGTTTTTTAGTATTTTAAATCTTTATAGTAAAAAGTATGAATTGTTATCCTAAAACACATATTATTCCATCAAATTCTAATAATTCTATAAGAAATGTATTATGTATATTTCAGAGGTTATAAAAATGAGGCCCAATATCACACAAATTATAAGTAATGGATAAATGCGAGTTTTGAATCATAGTTCCACCGGTGAACTTTATCTAGTCTTTAAGCATTACAGTCGATCAGAGACTCTCAGTCAGAACAATTTTGCTCCCAAGAGCACACTTTGCAATGTGGGGAGATACTTCAGATTGTCACAACTGGCAAGAGGGGAATTTGTTGCTGATATCTAGTGAGTAGAGGCCAGTCGTGTGTGCCTTCTTGCTCAGTAGTGTCCAACTTTTTGAGATCCCATGAACTGTAACCCACCAGGTCCTCTGTTCATGGGATTATCCTGGCAAGAATACTGAAGTGGGTTGCCGTTTCCTGCTCCAGGGGATCTTCCTGACCCAGGGGTCGAACCCGTGTCTCCTGTGGCTCCTGCAATGCAGGTGGATTCTTTAACACTGAGCCTTCTGGAAAGCCCAGGCAGAGGCCAGACACACTGTTAAATATCTTATGATGCACAGGACAACCCCCTACAACAAAGAATTATCCGACTCAGAATGTTATTGGTGCTGAGGTTGAGAACTTCTAAAAGGGTTATAATGTGGCCCAGTTACTACAATGAGAAATATATAGTAACAGAGAATAATATAGGTTTCATAACTTGAGGCATGCATCTAAAGAAATAGAAAAAGAAAATATGTTACTGAATTAGTAATAATAAGATAAAGATGAAGTTCAAGAAATGTTTACCCGTGCCTTGTTTTGCTACACAAATAAATAGATAACAAGTCATGTGAAAATTGTCTGCCTTTTCAAGGTAGCACATGTGATATCAATCATTTTAGTAAAAGCACTTACTAGTAAAATATTATTTGAGCTGAGATTTTGCTTTGTGAATATAAGGACCATAATTTCTCAATTCATAGACTCTATTAATTATAAGACACATCATCCATTGTCTGGAAGCTCAGTGAGAAGAACAAAGTATTACCTTAAATAAAAAATCATTTAAAATGACAACTGCAACAGAGCATGGGTTTCCATGTAACTACAGACCGTCTTAAACTTTAATATCAAAAGTTTAAATGTCTTCCTTATCTAGTCTAAATGCTCTTCTGAATCACCACCAAAAGTAGGCACATCAGGTGATTTCTACTTTGATATTACATGCTCAATATCTTGAAATTATTTGCAGCTTGAAGAATTATCATCTTACAGTATATCAAAGAATTCTAGAATTTTATGTGCATTTTCTCTTTAGTAAACCCCCATCCTCTTTTTTTCAATGCCAGAAATTAACTTCTCTTAAAATGTCATTTTGACAGATGTCTGTTCAATGCTTGAGTGATCGCTTTTCCTGACACATCAGTGAATCTTCAATCTTTCCAAGCTTTGTAAAATCTCTGATAGTCTAAAGGGGCTTAGTTATTCCTACTTCCTAAACTGACTTGCTAGGCTTGCAACAGAGACTCTTTGGTTTCCACAATAATTTTTGCTTTAAAAAAGCACCATAGTGTAATCTTTGAAACAAATTTTCTAGGGACAATCAGAGATTCTTGGGGTTCCCTCGTAGCTCAGTCAGTAAAGAATCTGCCTGGAATGCAGAAGAGAGGGCTTCCATTTCTGAGTGAGAAAGATCCCCTAGAGAAGGAAATGGGGTTGCAAAGAATCGGACATAACTGAGCAACTGAACTGAACTGAAGAGTATAATATCAAATATTACTGACCTTGTTAAAAACATAGCCTCTAATTCTAGGTTAAATAAATTTAGAAAATTAGATTCATATGAATATCTTAAACAGCTTCTTCCTTATCTTATTGTAAACACAATTATCAAAATTTTAAATCAGATTGTCACTAAAAATTTTCTATAAGTCACAGCTTGCCACTTTGCTTTATTTTACTATATTTTTCTAGTTCTTTATGGGCAGAGTTTACAGAATTCAGAATTATTTGGGGACAGAAAGTATAACACAGAAAACACCTTCCACACTGTTAAAGGGCTTTTGCACTAACCTGAGTAATTTGATGACTGCCAAAAGCATGCTTTATATCAGATCCACTCAAAAAATGTGAACTTGAAGAGAGATGGCCTGTTTATTTGTGTGGAAGCAAATAAGATGGCTATGCTAATAAGTTATCCCTACCTTCTTTCATCATTAATTATAAGGAAACCAAAGTATCTGAACATTACTTCACTCTTGACTGATGAGGTTGATTGTAAATTGTGTGATGATACATTTTCCTGAACTGTGATGGGGATGAATTGACACCAGAATATATTTATATTCTCATATATAAAATAAGATTAATAATTCCTTAATATATTTGTTATAAAGATTGAGATATACATACTTCTTTTCTCAATAAACAGTAGACACTGGTATTATGGTTTTTGAGACTGTTAGTCCATAGGGAATCTTCAATGAATAGTAGTGATGATTATTATGTTTGCTATATAGAAGATAATATAGTATTTTGTGGATCTGTAAAATAGAAATTAAGAAAAATAGTTATAGCAATAGAAATCCTGCAGATATAAGTTATGCATTTGATTTTGAGAGACAAATGGTGCAGAAGTCAAGTTGAATGACAGCAAGACTTTTCTACAGTAGTATACTTGCTCTAAGTACAAACAGAAAACAAGCATGGTATAAAAAGAAGGGAAAAAATTATGCTGCATTAAAAACAATTCAGACTTATGAAGAAATTAAATAAGAGAAATGAAACAGTGAGATAATGAACATAATTATTCATCCTCTCACTTTAAACAGCTCTGGATTATTTTCCCAAATAACACAGAGGAGTAGGTGTGAAAGAGCATATTTTCTTACAAATTGTGTTGTATACATTAACTATTGATCAAGCTGTATGTAGTTTACATTCACATGTGGACTAGACCTTATTTAAAATTATGTTATTATGAAAATTGCTAAAATAGGAGAAGTCATTTTTATAGGCATAAGATATTTAATATAGACAATGCACTAATCATAGCTGCCATTTATTTAGCACTCATTATAACCTAGGAACTGAGCTAAAAGCTTTACATACATTATTTAATTTATTTCTCATAAGCTCTACATTTTTCATATGGAGAAAATGATATTTCTAAACAGTAACTTGTTTAATGTCAAAGGACCATTAAATAGATGGGGCAGGAATTGAAATTAGATTTATATCATCCTTTATTTTGGGGGGCTCCAAAATCACTGCAGATGGTGACTGCAGCCATGAAATTAAAAGACACTTACTCCTTGGAAGAAAAGTTATGACCAATCTAGATAGCATATTCAAAAGCAGAGACATTACTTTGCTGACTAAGGTCCGTCTAGTCAAGGCTATGGGTTTTCCTGTGGTCATGTATGGATGTGAGAGTTGGACTGTGAAGAAGGCTGAGCGCCGAAAAATTGATGCTTTTGAACTGTGGTGTTGGAGAAGACTCTTGAGAGTCCCTTGGACTGCAAGGAGATCCAACCAGTCCATTCTGAAGGAGATCAGCCCTGGGATTTCTTTGGAAGGAATGATGCTAAAGGTGAAACTCCAGTACTTTGGCCATCTCATGCAAAGAGTTGACTCATTGGAAAAGACTCTGCTGCTGGGAGGGATTGGGGGCAGGAGGAGAAGGGGACGACCGAGGATGAGATGGCTGGATGGCATCACGGACTCGATGGACGTGAGTCTGGCTGAACTCCGGGAGTTGGTGATGGACAGGGAGGCCTGGCGTGCTGCGATTCATGGGGTCTCAAAGAGTCAGACACGACAGAGCGACTGAACTGAACTGAACTGAAAGTCTGTGTTCTTAAGTACCTGCATTTGTAATGTTTAACCAAGGGAAGAAATCTGAACATAAAGAGTGTTATTCCATTGCACAAATTCACTTAAAAAGATATAAACGAAAATAACGCATGCAAGTCTAGAGAAAGTTGAACAGGTAAATTATTTAATGTAACAATGTGCCCTTGGACAATTATGAACTCTAATTATGTCTCTCAGCAGTATCCTGATGCCATTTATTATCTGTCCTTTGTTGGAACACTTTGCCCTTTTTCTCATTATACTTTAAAAATTTTTTTTCAGTTAATGTATGTTCTCTCTTTCCTTGAAGCCAATTTACTCTAACTACAGAGATATATTTCTCTCTTTTGGACTTTTTCATAGGTCTGAGATTGGAGAAGGAAATGGCAACCCACTCCAGTGTTCTTGCCTGGAGAATCCCAGGGATGGCGGAGCCTGGTGGGCTGCCTTCTATGGGGTCGCACAGAGTTGGACACGACTGAAGCGACTTAGCAGCAGCAGCAGCATCATAGGTCTGATAATTTTTCTCTTTTTGCTCAAACATATTAAGAATAGCTTAATGTGTCTGAGATGGACCATGTCAAAACTTTTACGGATTGCTGAAAAGCTTTTTCTGTTCAAAACAAAACAAGATTAAAAACTGAATTTACTGTAATTTCTTTGTTAAGATGAGACTCAAAATTAGCCTACTCAGTTAATGAAAGCACTAATGAAAAATGAGGAAACTGAGAAAATTGAGAAATGAGAAAATTGTTAAAATCAGTTTTTGGAGAACTCTGAAAGTTAGCTGAAAGCTTGAAGCTCTCCAGAAGAATTTATTCAAAATAAATGGCTAGACCTAATCAAATCAGTAAATTATGTGGTGTTTTTAACTTGCCCTCTCCCATTCTACCCTCCCCAGCTTTGTAACAATGAGTATAAACACAAAAAGATCAACACATATGCTTATCAAAATCCAGTTGTTGAAGGTCAAAGAAAAAGAGAAGGTCTTGTAAGCAGCAAGGGAGAAGTGACTCCTCACATAAAAGAGATGCTCGATAAGATTAACTGAGGTTTCTCAACATAAACCTGGAATGCAGAAGGCATTCAAAGGGCTAAAAGGAAAAGTCTGTCAACCAATAATTCTATGTCTATCAAAATTACCCTTCAACAATGAAGGTTAAATTAAGACATTCCCAGATTAAGAAATAGCAGCTAATTTGTCACTAGTAGACCTGACATGTAATAAATGTTAAAAGAGTTCTCCAGGCTGAAATGAAAGGAAACAATACAGTACTTTAAACTGATAGGAAGAAATAAAGAGCACCAGAGAAGAAGTAGCTGGCTACATAGAAAATCGCAAAAAGAGAATGTAGATGTGGGTTTTGTGTATAACTTTTATCCCCTAAGTTTAAAACACAATTGCATAAAGTAATAATTATAAATCTATATTCATAGGCATATAATCTATAAAGATGTCATTTTTATGGCAAATAGATGACGAAGGAATGGGGAGGGAATGATGCAAAGCTTTTGTATACTACTGAAGTCAGTTGGTATTAATCCAAACTAGGTTATTATAACTTGCAATTTTAATTGTATTACCCAGGTCAACCACTAAGAAAATGACTCAAAAAGTCTAATATAGGAAACTACAAGGGAATTAAAGTTGTATATTTGAAACTATTTACTTAACAGCAACAACAACAACAAAATAAAAGTAGTAAGGAGAAACAAAGAACAACAACTAAAAGATGTAACACAAATGGAAGACAAACAGCAAAATGGCAGAGATAAATCCTATCTTATCAGTAACTACATTAAGTGAAATGGATTAAACATTTCAGTTGAAAGGCAGAGATTGACACAATGGATTTTCAAAACTGATCCTACTTCAGAAATGTACACCAGATTGAAAGTGAAAAGATGGATAAGACATATCACATAAGAAGTAACCAAAAGAGATAGAGAGCAGCTATATTAATACCAGACAAAGTAATATCAGAGAAAATAGACTTTAAGACAAACATTGTTACTAACAAAGTGCCCCAAAATATATAAAGCAACAACTTATATAATTAAAAAGATAAATAGAAAGTTTAAGAAGAATAATTTGAGACTTCAATATCCCAGTTTCAGTAGAGAAAGATTTCCAGGTAATGCTAGTGGTTAAAAAAAAAAAAAAAAAAAAAAAAACCTGCCTGCCAATGCAGGAGGCATAAGAGATGCCTTTTGGATCCCTGGATTGAGGAAGATCTCCTGGAGGAGGAAATGGCAATGCACCCCAGTATCTTTGCCTGGAGAATCCCATGGACAGAAGAAGCCTAGGAGGCTACACTCCACAAGGTTGCAAAGAGTTGGATAGGACTGAAGCAACTTAGCAGAAAGAAAAATCACAAGAAAAAATAAGACTTGAACAATATTATAAACGAGTAGACTTAATAGACATCTATAGAACATTCCATCCAACAAAGTAGAATATGTACTCTTTATAATTGCACATGGAACATTCTCTGGTATACGTATTGAGGTGCTTCTGTGTTGGATGCATAGAAAGTGAAAGTGAAGTCGCTCAGTCATGCCTGACTCTTTGCAACCCCATGGACGGTAGACTGCACCAAGCTCCTCCGTCCATGGGATTTTCAAGGCAAGAGTACTGGAGTAGGTTGCCATTTCCTTCTCCAGGGAATCTTCCCAACCCAGGGATTGAATCCAGGTCTCTCACATTGTAGCCAGACACTTTACCTTCTCAGCCACCAGGGAAGTCCAAATGAAGATGTGTCAGAAGTGGGACAGATATCTACAATTGTTACGTCTTCCTCTTGGACAGATCCTTTGATCATTACATAGTGTCCTTCCTTATCTCTTGTAATCTTCTTCAAGGTCTTTTTTGTCTGATATGAGGATTGCTACTCCAGCTTTCTTTTGCTTCCCATTTGCATGGAGTATATTTTTCCATCCTCTCACTTTCAGTCTATATGTGTCTTGAGGTCTGAAGTAGGTTTCTTGTAGACAGCGTATAGATGAGTCTTGTTTTTGTATCCATTCAGCCAGTCTGTGTCTTTTGGTTGGAGCATTTAATCCATTTACATTTAAAGTAATTATTGATATATATGTTCCTATTGCCTGTTTCTTAATTGTTTGGGGTTGACTTTGTAGATATTTTTCCTTCTCTTGTATTTCTTGACTATATAAATCCCTTTAACATTTGTTGTAAAGCTGGTTTGGTGGTACTGAATTCTCTTAACTTTTGGTTGTCTGAAAATCTTTTTATTTCTCCATCAATTTTGAATGAGATCCTTGCCAGGTACAGTAATCTTGGTTGCAGATTTTTCCCTTTCAGTACTTTAAATATATCTTGCCATTCCCTTCTGGGCTGCAGAGTTTCTGCTGAAGATCAGCTGTTAAGCCTATGGGGTTTCCCTTATATGTTACTTGTTGCTTCTCCCTTGCTGCTTTTAATATTCTTTCTTTGTGTTCAGTCTTTGTTAGTTTGATTAGTATGTGTCTTGGTTTGCTTCTCCCTGGGTTTATCCTGTATGGGACTCTTTGTGCCTCTTGGACTTGATTGACTATTTCCTTTTCCTTTTTGGGGAAATTTTCAACTATAATCTCTTTAAAATTTTTCTCATACCCTTTCTTTTTCTCTTCTTCTTCTGAGTGAGTGAATTTGCTCAGTCATGTCCGACTCTTTGCGACCCCATGGACTGTAGCCTACCAGGCTCCTCCATCGATGGGATTTTCCAGGCAAGAATACTGGAGTGGATTGCCATTTCCTTCTCCAGAAGATCTTCCCAACCCAGGGATTGAACCCAGGTCTCCCACATTGTAGACAGACGCTTAACAGTCTGAGCCACCAGGGAAGTTCTTCTTCTGGGACCCCTATAATTCAAATGTTGGTGTGTCTGATATTGTCCCAGAGGTCTCTGGGACTATCCTTAGTTCTTTTCATTCTTTTTACTTTATTCTGCTCTTCAGAGGTTATTTCTACCATTTTATCTTCCAACTCACTGATTCATTCTTCTGCTTCAGATATTCTGCTATTGATTCCTTCTGGAATATTTTTAACTTCAGTAATTGTGTGGTTTGTCTTTGTATGTTTATTCTTTAATTCTTCTAGGTCTTTGTTAATTGATTCTTGCATTTTCTCCATTTTGTTTTCAAGGTTTTTGATCATCTTTACTCTCATTATTCTGAATTCTTCTTCAGGTAGTTTGCCTATTTCCTGTTCATTTATTTGGACTTCTGGGTTTCTAATTTGCTCCTTCATTTGTGTAGTATTTCTCTGCCTTTTCATTATATATATACATATATATATGTACATATACATATACATATACATACATTCATTATATACATATACATATATATATATATAAAAACTTACTGTGTTTGAGGTTTCCTTTTCCCAGGCTTCAGGGTTGAATTCTTTCTTCCTTTTGGTTTCTGCCCTCCTAAGGTTGGTCTAGTGATTTGTGTAAGTTTTGTATAGGGTGAGATTTGTGCTGAGTTTTTGTTTGTTTGTTTGTTTTTCCTCTGATGGCCAAGAGTGAGTGACAATGGTAATCCTTTCTGCTGATGATTGAGACTGTACTTTGGTTTTGTTTGTTGTTTAGATGAGGCATCCTCACAGGATGCTACTGGTGGTTGGGTGGTGCTGGGTCTCCTATTCAAGTGGTTTCCTCAGTGTGGATTCTCACTATTTGATACTCCCTGGGGTTAGTTCTCTGGTAGTCTAGGGTCTTGGAGTCAATGCTCCCACTGCAAAGGCTCAGGGCTTGACCTCGAATTTTGCATGGTTTTGTATATTCTTTTCCACTGGTCAGGTACTCCTGTCCACTCTCAGCTGGTGTCCTGCATGTACTTCTGTGCCTGAAGGTGTATTCCTGATGTATCCATGGAGAGAGATATACACCACATCCACCTGCTCCTCTGCCATCTTGTTCTCCTCTTTTTTTTTTTTTTTTTTCTCCTTTGTGCTTTGTAGTTTCACTGGCTTATGAGGAGGCTGGGCCCAGAGGGCTCCTAGCTGGCACTTTAGACCCAAGTGCATACTGCAAAATGGCTCCATTCTCTGGTATAGACTATATCAAAGAAGTCTCAATAATGTAAAGGGACTGAAATTACACAAAGGATTAATATGTTATATTACCAGGAAATGTCAATGTTAGAAATCAATAGTAGAAGGAAATTTGGGAAAGTCACAACTCTGTAGATGCTAGATGACACACTCCAAATAACCAATGAGTCAGAGATAAAATATCACAGGGGACACTAGAAACCATTTTGAGATGATTGGAAGTGAAAACAAAACATATGAAAACTTATGGGATACAGCTAATACAGTGCTTAATGAAAAATATATATATACAGCTGAAAAGTTTATATTAAAAAGGAAGAAAAGCAATGGCATTCTTAAGAAAAGTAAGACCTCAGTTGTGTCTCTTTGTAACCCCATCGACTGTAGCCCACCAGGCTCTTCTGTCTATGGAGATTCTCCAGGCAAGAATACTGAAGTGGGTTGCCATGCCCTCATCCAGGGAAACTTCCCAACCCAGGGAGATGTTGTAAGGAGTTTAAATGTTATTCTAATTGGAACAGAAGCCACTGGAGTATTTAAAGCAGGACCAGAGTTGGGAGATGATATGATATATGATTGTATTTTGTGGGATATAACCCATTTACATAATTTAACATTTATTCTAGTGGCTGAGTGGACATAGGGGTGAGAGTGGTGATAAAGAGACTGTTTATGAAGCAATTGTATTAGCCAAGATGAGAAATGATAATGTTTGGATTAGATAAATGGGAGAAATGATAAGTGGTTCCAACTGGCATACTTGCTGATGTATTGGATTAAGGATGTTAAGAAAGGGATAAAAGATGATTTCTAGCTTTTGGGTCTAAGCACATTATTGAATTTAATGGAAAAATTTTGGACAGGAGAAGGCTTTGGAGAGAGCGTTAACTTTAAGATGTCTAAAATTATTCCAGTGTAGATTAGGAGGTTATTTTAGTATTATGGGCTATATGCATGGATGGCTAAATTCAAGGTTTATATTAGTGCCAAAATTCTGGAAGCCACAAAATCAGAGGAAGAAAAAAATATTTTTATGCTGGCTGAATTCCTGGCTAAGGAAATCCCATTTTTGTAATTTATATTCATAAAAGGGAAGTCGACAGATTAATAATTTCCCTGGATGTTTAAAATTCTTGAGAGATGGCACTGTGAGTTTTTCATTTTTGTGACTTTTGTGTTTAGTAATGAACATATGAACTGGCAAGTTTCAATAAGATAATGTTGAATAATTTAAATTAACACAGGGTTTAAATACATGTTCTACTGTAATTACCCAAATAAACTTTCTTGGCATATTTTAAATATAATTTCAGGTGCAATTCAATGCTGCCAAAATGCTTTCTGATAACTTATTAAATTTGTTCTTTATTGAAATTTACTTTAATCTGGATTTGTAAAGAGAAAGAAAGAAAACCTTGCCATCTGCAAACAGAATCCTAGAATATTCATATTCAAAGGCCAGAAGCATCATAGCTGACACAAACATTTTGCTTCCTACTTGCTAGTGTCTAATAAGAGTAATTGACCCCCAAAACTTTAAAGTATAATGATTATGTGAATATTTCTCATCCATGCTTTTTAGAAAGTTCACAAAAAATTCACATGATTGATTCATAGCTACAGAAATAGTGTTTTCTGATGTAATACTATAAATAATAAATCCTAATAATAAAAAGAATGTCAAAGTATATAAAATCTACCTTTAAAAGAGAAAAAATTTAAAAATAGAATATGTAATAAGAACAAGGAAGTTCACTTGAGGTTATTGCTTCCTTTGGGGACATAACAATGTGGCTGAAAAATTCTTTTTTATTTGGTATTCAGTACATTGTTTTGATTTGTAAATAAAGTTGAAGAAGGAAACCTCAACTCAAGTCTGATATTCCCAGAATAATCAGATACCATTCATTGCCAGAAAAATAATAGCCATGTAAAATATCCATAAAGCTAAAGCTGAAGTAAACCATTATTTTTGTTATCTTTTTAAGTACATGCCATACAAATGTAGTAGGTTATCAAAATAGGACCTGTGAGTCTGTTAGAACCCCTGGGAAAGGAAAACTTGGAACCAATAGGTACTTCTTATCTCAAGATTTGGGTAGTAGAGATAAACTTTAATTTTTTTAAAGGTGCATAACACCAAGCTGAATACTGCCACTCTGAACTCATACAATCACACTGCAACTGGGGTCTTTTCATCCCTCAGATGGGGTAACAGCTCACATTTATTGTTTAGTATGTGCCAGGAAACCCTAAACATTGTTACATTTAACCCACAAATATTTGACTGATGAATCTTATCCTCATTTCACAATAGGATTACAAAGAGTTGGACACGACTGAGTGACTGAACAATGACAAATCCCTATTAGACAGATGGAAAATGAGACTGGAGAAGTTAAATGTTACAGTTGGTGTGCTAAGGCCAGAATACCTATGCAGGTCTGTCTGACTAAAAAAGAATGCTCTTTTCATTAACTAATATAATATGATACCTTAAAATATTTTTAATTTTGATGGATGGCTTATCATGTTATCTGCAGCAGCTATTCTAGGATTCATCTGTTCTTCTTAGAACCTCAATATCTCCCTTCATCTCACTCTAGGCTGAGAAGCAAGGCTCAAACCCATTCTCAACTCAGACCAAGATCAAATCCTCTCAACTTCCCTCGACCTCACCCCAGATTACCTGGCATCTCCAAGCATTTTCTCATTCTCAGTCTTCTTGAAGTGAAGTGAAGTCGCTCAGTCGTGTCCGACTCTTTGCAACCCCATGGGCTGTAGCCTACCAGGCTCCTCCGCCCATGGGATCTTCCAGGCAAGAGTATGGAGTGGATTCAGTCTTCTTACATCCAGTTTAGCTGCCACTCACCTGCGAGGGCTGTCTCTGAAGTCATCAAAGACCTCTCTGTCCCTAAGAATAACACCCTTGATCATTTCTCTTGTTCTGTTTTCACTTGTGTTCTTCCAGAAGGTCCTGAGGTAGATTTGAGTTTGAGAACACATTCTTAAATGATTCCATGAAACAATACCAGGGCAATGATAGGATAATCAATAAAATCTCCCCTGAGAACAACTTAAAGTCAAACATGCTGGGGAAATGGCATAGTCAGTGTGAAAGAGGTTCCTCAGCAGCATCCTCTCAAGGACTAAGGGAGCTGGAGTATTTATACACTCACTATGCTGTGCTGTACCTTGTCGTTCAGTCGAGTCTGGCTTTTTTGTGACCCTATGAACTGTAGCTCACCAGGCTCCTCTGTCCATGGAAATTCTCCAGGCAAGAATACTGGAGTGCATTGCTATGCTCTCCTCCAGGGAATCAAACCCAGGTCTCCCACATTGCAGGTAGATTACTGTCTGAGCCACGAGAGAAGCTCAAGAATACTAGAGAAGGGTGTTTCTTCTCTAAGGGAACTTCCTGACTCAGGAATTGAACCAGGGTCTCTGCTGCAGGCCAATTCCTTACCAGCTGAGCTACCTGGGAAGCCCGAAGTCACATCAATTTGTTGAGGGTTGCTGGGGTTGGAAAGAAATCCTCTGACACTATGAGGGTGGTGTGAGCAAAGATGGCAGATTCTGGTGATGAGAGCAGGTCCTGGGAGCAGGAATTTCAGTAACCATGTGCTAATCTGGTTAGTGTGAGGGCCTATGAGCATGTCACTGACAGTCCAGGTTATATGTTATCTGAAAATATTTACATCATTTGCAGCAAGTAATTATCCTCTTTTTACGAAAACTATTTGTTCTACTTCTCTATACTCTCCTTTATTTTGTTAAATTTTTTTTTATTGGAGAATGGCTGATTTACAAAGTTGTGTTAGTTTCAAGTGTACAGCAAATTGAATTGAATCATTTATACATATACATATATGCACTCATTTTAGATTCTTTCCCCAATAGTACATATTGAGAGGAGTCCCCTATGCTATACAGTAGGTTCTTATTAGTTATCTATTTTATATATAGTAGTGTGTATATGTCAATCCCAATCTCCCAATTTACCTCCTCACCCCCATCCCCTGGTAACCACAAGTTTGTTTTCTACTACACTGGTGACTCTGTTTTGTAAATAAGTTCAATTTGCACTTTTTTTTTTTAAGATTTCACATATAAACGATAGCATATATTTGTCCTTCCCTGTCTGACTTAACTTCACTCAGTATGATAATCTCTAGGTCCGTCCATGTTGCCACATCACTTTATTTTTGTATCCACCTTCTTGTTCTATTCCCACCACTTAAATACAGATATCCCCATGTGCTTCTCCTTTCAACTTGTAACCTTGGTAACCTCACAGTTTCCTTGTATCAGTGCAGTTGATTCCCAACTCAATTTTAACCCATTTTTTCCTGTCCTAAGGTGCAATCCTAGTTTAAACCATTACATAGGACTATCCCTCTTCATTTGTCACTTGAGATTATACTAAATTAACCTTCTAATCTTCCTTAGAAAAACGTCATATTTGAAAACTACTCTGATATTCTTTCAAGATGACTTGCCAGGAAATTCCTAATCATCTTTATACATCTATTTTCTTTCCCCAACATCCAGTTACCACGTCCTGTCAATTCTGTCTCCTTAGTATCTCTTCTCTATTCCTTCCTCTGCAGTTTCTAGCTACTACTTACATTCAGACACAGGGATTTTATTATCTTTGACTTGATCTACTTCAATAGCTTCCAGAATGTCCTTTTACTAACAAAAATTTCCCATCTCAGCCATTGTTAAAATGATTTTTTTACAGCCCAGTTCTGACCATGTTATTTTCCACTCAAAAGTCCAAGAGCCTCACTGTTACTTATAGAATATTGCTTATAGAATATAGAAAGAACATGGGCTTTAGGTCAAAGAGAACCATCTAAATTTCTGACTTACAAACTGGATGGTGCATGTGTGTGCCTGCTCAATTGTGTCTAACTCTTTGCGACCCCATGAACTGTAGCCTGCCAGGTTCCTCTGTCCATTGGATTCCCCAGGCAAAAATAGGAGTGAGTAGCCATTCCCTTCTCCAGGGGATCTTCTTGACCCAGGGAATTGAAGCTGGCTCTCCTGTGGCTCCTGCACAGGTAGGTGGATTCTTTTATCACTGAGTCACCTGGGAAGCCCTACAAACTGGGTGTCATTGATCAAACTATTATACTTTGTGGGCTTCAGTTTCTTATTTATAAATCAAGCATAATAATAATGATAAAATGTTAATAGTGGTCTTACATTTATGATCAGTCTATAAACCAACTAGCATGGTGCCCGGCTTGCTATAGGCACTCAGTAAACTTTAGATTGGTTTACTGACAATATAACAATTCAGTCAGATTGCTTTGCCCTCTTTTTCCAAGATACATTAGCTTGGCATTAAAAATCCTTCAGAATTTACAGATATAATATAAAAATTCATGTACAAATTAATGTATTTATTTTATGAATTATGGGAAAGAGCTTACTAGATATAAAAGCAAATGAAGAAACAACAGCAACAAATTAATGGTTTGGAGTACACAATTTTTAAGAACTCTATATCAAAAATAAAAAGAATAATTTCAAAAGATAGTAATAATATATGAGCTACATAGCAGGCAAAGTTAACAGTCTTCTTGTACAAAAGCACTTACAAATTAAAAAGAAAATACAAATACCACAATAGTAAAATTACAAAGAACATAAACATTTACTTTACATTGTAAATTTACATTTACATTACTTTACATTTACATTACTTTACCTGGAGAAGGCAATGGCACCCCACTCCAGTACTCTTGCCTGGAGAATCCCATGGATGGAGGAGTCTGGTGGGCTGCGGTCCATGGCATCACGGAGAGTCGGACACGACTGAGCGACTTCATTTTCACTTTTCACTTTTATGCATTGGAGAAGGAAATGGCAACCCACTCCAGTGTTCTTGCCTGGAGAATCCCAGGGACGGGGAAGCCTGGTGGGCTGCCGTCTACGGGGTCACACAGAGTCGGACACGACTGAAGCGACTTAGCAGCAGCAGCAGCAGCAGCAGCAGCACATTACTTTACAAGGTAAAGTAATATATGATCAATAGATATTAGAAATGTGTAGATTCAATAACAATTAAAATCAAAAAACTAAAGCAGCATGTTATCAAGGTGCTATTTAAATTATTCTACACAGTTACAATCTTTCTTCCTGTAATCTCCATTCACATTCCTAATTCAGCCTCTGGATCTGCATAGAAAAGACAAATCCTTATCCCAAATGTGTCCTTCCTACTAATCGAACTATTTTTGTCCCTATAGACTTTCTAGTAATGGCCACTTTCTTCAAAGACTACTTGTATTACTTCATTTGAAGTTCATTTACTATTTGAGCATCCAGAAATGATGCAAACACTGGAAAATGTCTGATTATACTACCCAGGTTTGAAAATAAACACCTTTGGTATAAAGTGCACAGAATATGGCAGACATATATTTATGTTGCTGCTGCTAAGTCGCTTCAGTCGTGTCCGACTCTGTGCGACCCTATAGGCAGTAGCCCACCAGGCTCCCCAGTTCCTGGGATTCTCCAGGCAAGAATACTGGAGTGGGTTGCCGTTTCCTTCTCCAATGCATGAAAGTGAAAAGTGAAAGTGAAAGTGAAGTTGCTCAGTCGCGTCGACTCTTAGCGACCCCTTGAACTGCAGCCTACCAGGCTCTTCCATCTATGGGATTTTCCAGGCAAGAGTACTGGTTCTCAAATATGGGTACTTTTGTCCCCCAGAGGACATTTGGCAATGCCAGGAGATATTTTTCCATGATTGAAGTAAGAGGGTTTGCTACTAGCATCTAGTGGGTAGACACCAAGGATGCTGGTAAAAAATCTTGCAATGCCCGGGAAAGCCCCCTCTAGCAAAGAATAGTCCAAAATGGCACTAATACTACGGTTGAAAAATCCTGGTATAGATGATGATTTAAGTAATATATGTCCAAAGAAAGCGCATTTTTATATCTTAAAGTCTTGATAATTTTTTTCTCAAGCAGAAGTATTCTAACCTCATGGATATTATCAGGCTTTGAAATAGCCTTTGAATGAACGGGCTTCCAAAGTGGCTCAGTGGTAAAGAATCTGCTTGCCAAAGGAGAGGATGCAGATTTGATGCCTGGGGCAGAAAGATCCCCTGGAAAGGAAATGGCAACCCCCTCCAGTATTCTTGCCTGGAGAATCCCATGGACAAAGGAGCCTGGTGGGCTACAGTCCGTGGGGTCACAAAAGAGGTAGATAGGACTTAGAGACTAAACAACAACAACAACAATTCTCTGAATACCTAAATGATCACTAAGAACATTCCCACTGGAAAAGTGCTGGCCAGAGCTCTGATTTTGTTGTGCAAACATTACACTCTTCGTGAATACATTTGCATTCAGTTAGAGAACGATTTCATTTGCCTCACAATCTTGTCTATGGCATTATTTTGTACTTATGCTTCCTTCCAGAGTGATATTCAGACTTTAGAAGTGAATTGGTTTTACATCCTAGGGACAACAAAGCAACAGTTTGCAGTTAAGTAGATTTGAATAGCAAAGTAATTGCCAAGCATTCTTAAAAAAATTATTCTACCTGAAAATTACCTTAATTATTCAACTGTGAGGAAAGGATATAATGTAGGGTAAATGAAAATACATACATATTCACCTTTGTGTATAATCTAAACAGAGAATCAGAATCACAGCATTAATATTACATATCATGAATACTACTTCCCTGACTTTGAGCAAGAACTCATAAATGGAGAAATATGTGTATGTATTCTTAAAAAACAAAACCTGAGACCAAAACAAAACCTTGTTATAAATCAATTGTCTTCTTGCTAATCTTTCAATGTAAGAAAATGCCCTGGTGTCTTGAGTTAAAGGAAAGGGCACTGTGATTCACAAAGGCTGTGCTTATGGACAGCAAGAAAAGAGTGAATCAGAAAATCAAAATCAGATGTGAGGTAGAGTTGCTCTGGCTTCCTAGTAACCATGAATGGTACCTTCCTTCCTTCAATGGCATTAAACATGACAAAGTGACAGTCAAACTAAATGGTACCAGAAATAATGAATTTCAGGAAATTTGTGATAAAATATGAACTACTTGGGGGACTTTCCTGATGGCTCAGCAGGTAAAGAATCCACCTGCAATGCAGAAGACACAGGAGATAAGGGTTTGAACCCTAAGTCAGGAAGATCCCCTGGAGGAAGGCACAGTAACTCACTCCAGTATTCTCACCTGAAAAATTCCATGGACAGAGGAGCTGGCCGGCTACAGTCCAGTTCAGTTCAGTTGTTTAGTCGTGTCCAACTCTTTGCGACCCCATGGACTACAGCACACCAGGCTTTTCTGTCCATCATGAACTCCTGGAGTTTACTCAAACCCATGTCCACTAAGTCAGTGATGACATCTAACCATCTCATCTTCTGTCATCCCCTTCTCCTCCTGCCTTCAATCATTCCCAGCATCAAGGTCTTTTCAAATGAGTCAGTTCTTCCTATCAGGTGGCCAAAGTATTGGAGTTTCAGCTTCAGCATCAGTCCTTCCAGTGAATATTCAGGACTGATCTCCTTTAGGATGGACTGGTTGGATCTCCTTGCAATCCAAGGGACTCTCAAGAGTCTTCTCCAACACCACAGTTTAAAAGAATCAATTCTTTGACACTCAGCTTTCTTTATGGTCCAACTCTCACATCCATACATGACCACTGGGCTACAGTCCAGAGGGTCACAAAGAGTTGGACACAACTGAGCATGATCACAAGACAAGATGAACTACTTGGCTTCTCTCTGGAAGAGAGGAAAGTTTTAATGATGGGTAACTTAGAGTCTCTTTATTCATTTTTCTGCTATTCGTAAAGCCTCCCCAAATAGCCACTTTGCCTTCTTGCTTTTCTTTTCCTTTGGGATGGTTTTGTTCACCATCTCCTATACAATATTATGGAAGAGAAGCAAAAAGTAAGGGAGAGAGGGAAAGGTACATCCAATTAAATACAGCTAGAAGAGACAAGAAGGCCTTCTTCAATGGACAATATTTAATAATAGAAGAAAACAACAGAAGGGGAAAGACTAGAGATCTCTTCAGGAAAATTGGAAACATCAAGGGAGCGTTCTGCCCAGGCCAAGGATGGGTACAATAAAGGATTAAAATCATAGAGTCCTAGTAGATGCTGAAGAGGTCAAGAAGCAGTGAAAAGAATATACAGAAGAACTGTATAAAAAACAAATCTTAATGAACTGGATTACTGAGTTGGTGTGGTTAGTCACCCAGAGCCAGACACTCTGGAGTGTGAAGTCAAGTGGGCCTTCTTAAGAAGCACTGTTGTTAATAAGGCTAGTGGATGTGATGAAATTCCAGCAGAACTGTTCAAATTCCTAAAGGAAGAAGCCGTCAAGGTTTTGCATTCATTATGTCCGCACATCTGGAAGACCGAGCAGCGGCCACAGGACTGGAAAAGATTAATCCTCATCCCAATTCCCAAGAAGGGTAGTACCAAAGAATGCGCTGTCAGACGGTTATGCTGATCTCCCATGCTAGTGAGGTCATACTTAAAATCTCGCATGCTAGGCTTCAACATTATGTGAACCAAGAACTTCCAGATGTCCAAGCTGAGTTTAGAAAAGGAAGAGGAACTAGAGATCAAATTGTCAACATTTGCTGGATTATAGAAAAAGCAAGGGAATTTCAGGAAAACATCTATCTCTGTTTCATCAGCTATGCTAAAGCCTTTGACTGTGTAGATCATGACAAACTGTGGAAAGCTCTTACAGAGATGGGAATACCAGACCATCTTACCTGTCTCTTGAGAAACCTGTGTGTGGGTCAAGAAACAACAGTTACAATGTATGGAACAACTGACTGGTTCAGGATTGAGAAAGGAGTGCAATAGGGCTATCTGCTGCCACTCTGTTTAACCTATACACTGAGCACATCTTGAGAAATGCTGGGGCTGGATGAGTTTCAGCTGGAATCAAGAGAAGCAGGAGAAACATCAACAACCTCAGATACGTTGATTGTGCTTAGTCACTCAGTAGTGTCTAACTCTTTGCAACCCTATGGACTGTAGCCTGCCAGGCTCCCCTGTTCATTGAATTCTCCAGGCAAGAATACTGGAGTGGGTAGCCGTTCCCTTCTCCAGGGCATCTTCCCAACCCAGAGACTGAACCCAGGTCTCGCACACTGCAGGCAAATTCTTTACCGTCTGAGCCACCAGGGAAGCCCAATATGCAGATGATACCATTCTAATGGCAGAAAGTGAAGAGGAACTAAAGAGCCTCTTGATAAGGGTGAAGGAGGAGAGGGAAAGAGCCGGCTTAAGACTAAATATTAAAAAAGCTAAGATTATGGCATCTGGCCCCATTACTGCATGCAAATAGAAGGGGAAAAGGTAAAAGTAGTGACAGATTTCTTCTTCTTGGGCTCCAAAATCACCGTGTGCAGTGATTGCAGCCATGAAATCAGAAGACTATTGCCTCTTGGCAGGAAAGTGATGACAAACCTAGACTGTGTTGAAAAGCAGAGACATTAGTCTGCTGACAAAGGTCTGTACAGTTAAGGCTATGGTCTTCCCAGTGGTGATGTACAGTTGTGAGAGCTGAACCATAAAGAAGGCTGAGTGCCAAAGAATTGATGCTTTCCAACTGTGGTGCTGGAGAAGACTCCTGAAAGTCCCTTGGATAGCAAGGAGATCAAACCTGTTAATCTTAAGGGAGATCAACCCTGAATACTCACTGGAAGGGCTGATGCTGAAGCTCCAGTATTTTGGTCATCTGATGAGAAGAGATGACTCATTGCAGAAGTCCCTGATGCTGGGAAAGTTTGAGAGCAGAAGGAGAAGAGGGCGTCAGAGGATTAAATGACTGAACAGCATCACCAATGCAATGAACATGAACTTGGGCAAATTCTGGGAGATGGTGGACAGGGATGCCTGGTGTGCTGCAGTCCATGGGGTTGCAAAGAGTCAGAAATGACTGGGCAACTGAACAACGAACAACAACAAACTTGGAGTCCCAATAATGGTATTATTAGCTTTTCGATGCATTTTGACTTACGTTCAACTCCAACAGAAAAGTAAAGTGACCTAGAAGGTACTTGTATGTGTTTATAAAACTATCTTCAGATAAAGAATGCTGGTGCCTTGAGTTATCATTTGAATTGGGTACTTGGATATTAGAAATTAATAAATTAATATTTTACCTGTTTTAGCTTGTATCATTACAGTTGACCCTTGAACAATATGGGTTTGAACTACATGGGTCCACTTACATGGGGATTTGTTTTTTCAGTAAGTATATGCCACTGTACTACACTATCTGTAGTTGGTTGAATCTGTGGGTGTGGAACCTCAGTAAGAGGACTGACTGTAAAGTCACACACTAGTTTTTGAGGAGGTTATGGGTTTGGCACCCATAACCCCCATGTTGTTCAAGGGTCAACTGTATTTTAGTATTATTTTACATAATAGTCTACGAGTGATGGAATAAATGGGTGGTTGTATGAGCTGAATTGAGTCCCTCCCAAAATTTGTATGCTGAAGTCCTAACTCCCAAGACCTCAGAATATGCTGATATTTGAACATAATGTCTTTAAAGAAGTAATTAAGTTAAAATGAAGTCATTAGGGCGGGCTCTAATCCGATATGACTGGTGTCCTCATTAGAAGAGGAAATTTGAACACAGAAATGTAGATAGAGATAATAACATGAAGGGAAAAGAGATATCTATAAGCCAAGGAGAGAAAATTCAGTATAAATAATCCTGCCAACACATTGATCTAAGAATTTTAGCCTCCAGAACTGTAAAAGAGTTAATTTCTGTTCTCAAACCATCTAGTCTCTAGTACTTTGCTGTGGCAGCCCTAGCCTACAGGGTCTCCAAATGATGACTTTTTAAATAATTTTTTTAAAGGTACAAATGGACTTATTTACAAAACAGATAGTGACTCACAGACACAGAAAACAAATTTATGGTTACCAAAGGGAGAAAAGAGGTGAGGGATAAGTTAGGAGCTTGGAATTAACATATACACACTTCTGTATGAAATAGATGGGCTTCCCAGGTGGCGCTAGTGGTAAAGAACCTGCCTGATGATGCAGGAGACATAAGAGATGCTGGTTCAATCCCTCAGCCAAGAAGATCCCCTGGAGGAGGGCATGGCAATCCACTCCAGTATTCTTGCCTGCAGAATCCCATGAATAGTGGAACCTGGTAGGCTATAGTCCATAGTGTCGCAAACAGTTGGACACAGTGGAAGCAACTTAGCACAGTTCACACATAAAAAATAATCAAAAAGAACCTACTGTATAGCATAGGGAACCACAATCAATAATTTGTAAAAACCTATAAGGGAAAAGAACCTGGAAAAGAATTGAGTCACTGTGCTGTACACCTGGAACCAACACAATATTTTAAATCAGTTATACTGCAATAAAGACGTGTCATAAATTTTCAATTAACACAGTGCATTTATTTTCAAAAATTTAAAAAATTTCTCAATTGTTATTTCTGAATCCAGAGGCCCAGATGAGTTTTAAACTAAGGTTTACGTTTACACATAGTAAATTTTATTTTTGCAGTGTACAGTTCCATGAGTTGTGATTGGTTTAATTCCAGAAACTG
Source organism: Oryx dammah (assembly GCF_014754425.2). Taxonomy (NCBI): domain Eukaryota; kingdom Metazoa; phylum Chordata; class Mammalia; order Artiodactyla; family Bovidae; genus Oryx; species Oryx dammah. The sequence continues at coordinate 101,551,272 of NW_024070213.1, forward strand.
GGCAAGAGAATATAGCTTTTTATTGGGATGGCTGCCTTCTACCTTTTGAGCATCCATGACGATTTCTTTTAGTTTGTAAATTAAACTCCACATTTGCTGGACTCCATTGTATAATTTGCTGCTGGTTTCATTCTATTAACTACCTGAATAGTCTCTGTAGGTCAGACCTCTTTGATCTACTGCTTGCCAATGATAATAATTGCACCCACTTTGCTTCTGGTAGTTAAAAGCTGTAACTTTATTTTCTGCTTCCCTGGTGCTTCAGAAGGTAAAGAACCTGCCTGCAATGAGGGAGACCTGGATTCAATCCCTGGGTTGGGAAGATTCCCTGAGGAGGACATGGCAACCCGCTCCAGTGTTCTTGCCTGAAGAATCTCCATGGACAGAGGAGCCTGGCGGGCTGTATTCCATGGGTACTTTACTTTATGTTCCTATCTTCATAATTACTATCAGGGAGTCTATTACGACCACTAGTCTTGAACACAAGAGGAGAACCCACTTCAACAACAAAGGCAATCCTCTTGCCAGTGCCTTTCTTATGGCTTTAGTTAAAGGAGTCTTACCACCAGTTCTCTCACAGAACATAGGTGGCTCATCCTACTATGCTAAATTTTATGAGCTTTTTTATTCTATCTTCCACCATCTGCCATAGTAATTCTGCTAAATAGACTTACTTAATGTGAGCTATTGACTTTTCATTTTTTTCTAATAATTATAAGAGGCATTGCAACAGCCAAGAACAATCCCTTCTATGTGTTATCTCATCCCAATTTGTCCTCAGTAAAGATTTCAGCAATTATACCACTATAGCATTCCAGGAGCTGTCAGCTACAATAAGTGATGAATCTTTATTTCTAACTGGCTTTCCATTTATAAAACCTCATTTTATAGCCTGTTTTAGGATTCCTGATACAATATATTTTACATTTCCTGGAATCAGATCTAAGATGGATATTTGAGGAATTCACCCAGGAACATAATACAAATGGATGAGGGAGGTAGGGTTAGGCAGAAGAGGTTGAACCACAATACCACTGGATCAGAGGCATTGTTTGATACCATAAGGAAATCTAAACCTGAGATGACCTTTTGAATTAAGGAAAGGTTACCAAGTCTTTGTACCCTAGGATGAATTAGCTATTGGATATAGATTAGCTCCAAGAAGAGGCATAAGCTTGGGCAAGGCAGCTCCTTCGAGTGTAGGTCCTGAAGAGGGTCTCGGCTTTTGAGCCATCTGTACTGAACACTTTTTTGACTACTGGGGATATCAGTGCCTCTGAACTGAAAATGTTATGGGCAGCTCATCACAACATCCATTTAGAATATAGTTTAAAATGATGTGAGCCATAATCTCAGAATCCCTAAAGTTTTCAATGAAATAGAATACAGTTGTATCTCTTAATTTATTTAATAAAGGTATAGCAATTCATTATTTGCTTACTAATTACTATGCCAGATACTACAAATATTTTTGCTTTGATATGAGAATTAGATTTCACATAGAGATTCATTTTCACAGACTGAAAGTAATTAAGATATAGCATCTTTATTTTCTAAAAAACAAAGTTAAAATTATTTCTAGAAACAGAAATTATTTAATATTTTTAAACTAATGCGATTTTAATCATTTTTAAAATGTCCAGAACCATTATTTATTAACTATGAGTGTGAACATTGTTGTTTAGTCATTCAGTCATGTCCAATTCTTGGTGACCCCATGAACTGCAGCATGCCAGGCTTCCCTGTCCTTCACCATCTCCCAGAGCTTGTCGTGTATGAACATTACAACTCTCTTATTAAGATTGCTGTAAACATTAATAATATAATACAAATCTAACAATTCAAAAGGCCTGAGTTTTGGTACCAGTTAAATTTATGGTGATTCTAACATTTATATCAATATAATCTTTGGTCCAAGATTAACTAACTGTGCAAAAGTTATTTAAGCATTCAGGCACTGTGGTAAAATCACCTTTTTAGATCAGAGAGATTTGATTTTGAGGAGAAGGGTTGTTCAGTTCAGTTCAGTTGCTCAGTTGTGTCCGACACTTTGCGACCCCATGAATTGCAGCACGCCAGGCCTCCCTGTCCATCACTATCTCCCGGAGTTCACTCAAACTCACGTCCATCGAGTTGGTGATGCCATCCAGCCATCTCATCCTCTGTCGTCCCCTTCTCCTCCTGCCCCTAGTCCCTCCCAGCATCAGAGTCTTTTCCAATGAGTCAACTCTTCGCATGAGGTGGCCAAAGTACTGGAGTTTCAGCTTTAGCATCATTCCCTCTAAAGAACACCCAGGACTGATTTCCTATGTCTGCATTTTTACTTGAAAATTATTATTTTTATGACATTTTATAATCAATATCAAACTCATCTGGTTCCATCAACCTTTGAATATTATAGACTATGGACTAGATTATCTGTCATAAGCAAAATTCATGATCTTTCATCTATTATAATGGTGAACATACATTCCTTTCATTCAAAGATTTTTATAATCCTCACAGTTTCATCACCTGTGATAGACATGCCTTTCAAATGGCAATATTTCTGTGTGCTTCTGTATCTATTTATAGACTATGAGGAACCATTGAAAGCATGCTTTATCCACTAGTTAACCCTACCACTATCAAAACAAAGCAAAAGAAAATGACATAAGCTAAAATATTAAAAGCCAAAATTGTGCTGATTATGATTCACACATTGGTTTCCCTGGTGACTCAGCTGGTAAAGAATCCATCTGCAATGCAGGAGACCTGGGTTCCATTCCTGGGTTGGGAAGATATCCTGGAGAAGGAAATGGCAACCCACTCCAGTATCCTTGCTGGAGAATTCTGTGGACAGATGAGCCTGGTGGGCTACAGTCCATGGGGTTGCAAATGGTTAGACATGACTGAACAACTGAGCACAATGAACATTCTCACATTAAAGATAATTTTTAGTACTCAACTGTGGTTTAAATTATGGTCAGCAATTGAACATTTGATTAATACTTGCTTACTTTAACTTTAGGTCTCTTAGTTCCCCTGCTAGCTAATTTGTAATGGCAAACCTACATTCAAACTGCAAACATTTCTTATGCCTATTACAATTTGTCTTAGAATTAATAGTATTTATATTGAGTATTTATATATTTTGCATATTTACAATACAATAGGCAGTTTCAATACATGGTATATGGTGTCTGACATATGATATGACATCACATAGTATATGTTTTTTTTCAGTTGCTAAATCAGTTCTGACTCTTTGTGACCCCATGAACTTCAGCATGACAGGTTTCCCTGTCCTTCACTGCCTCCCAGAGTTTTCTCAAACTCATGCCCATTAGGTCGGTACCTAGTATACCCCATATTGTAAATTAATTACATATAATGATAATTAATAATAGATTAAATATTTATATATGATTATATATGGGCTTCTCTGATAGCTCAGTTGGTAAAGAATCTGCTTCTAAGCAGGAGACCCCGGTTTGATTCCTGGGTCAAGAAGATCCTCTGGAGAAGGGATAGACTACCCACTCCAGTCTTCTTGGGCTTCCCTTGTGGCTCAGCTGGTAAAGAATCCACCTGCAATGTGGGATTTGGGGTTCAATAATTACTGATAGATTATATATTTATATATGATTGTATATATTAAATTCATTAATCACAAAACTATAGCTGGTTACCACTGTTTTACAAAATTGTATAGTTCTCAGAGAGGCTTTTTAAATTGCCTTAATCATAAATGATAAAACAAGAATTTGAACCAACATGTGTCCAACTTGAAAGCTTTTGTTATGGTGTATGATTCACAAGTAAGGTCTGCTTCCTTGGTATTTGAGCCCTGTCATCTTCCCTCGGACATTAATCTTTCTAGTCGTCTACAATGTGCTTAAAATTTCTAATAGATATGGCATCAGTTCAGTTCAGTCACTCAGTCGTCTCCGACTCTTTGCGACCCCATGGACTGCAGCACGCCAGGCCTCCCTGTCCATCATCAGCTCCCGGAGTTCACTCAAACTCATGTCCATCGAGTTAGTGATGCCATCTAACCATCTCATCCTCTGTCGTCCCTCTCTTGCCCTCAATCTTTCCTAGCATCAGGGTCTTTTCAACTGCATCAGCTCTTCTCATCAGGTGGCCAAAGTATTGGAGTTTCAGCTTCAACATCAGTCCTTCCAATGAATATTCAGGACTGATATCCTATAGGATGGACTGGGTAGATCTCCTTGCAGTCCAAGGGACTCTCAAGAGTCTTCTCCAATACCACAGTTCAAAAGCAGCAATTCTTCGGCGTTCAGCTTTCTTTATAGTTCAACTCTCACTTCCATACGTGACTACTGGAGAGTATTTATCATTAGAACTTTTTGGAAAACAGATATTGGAAAGAAAAAGAGAGGTTTGACAACTTTGATCCTCCCATTAAATGCTCCAGGGCAATGGTGAAATATTGATATAAAACTTCATTTCATCCAAAGAGGATAGCTAGAGAAGGATGACAAACAGAAAAATTATATACATAGTGAGAGATTCTTATGTATATATACAAAATTAAGAAAGTATGTGATATGAAATGTCAAGAATTCTTTTCTGAAGCTAAATACAGTAAATGCAAGTAACTGGATAGAAAGTAAGTCAAATAATCACTGACTCTATTAGAATAAAATTCCCACAATAACTTCTCTGATATGTAAGCTATTAAGTTGATGATTGGTTGACTGACAAGCATCCAGTTTAGTTTTCTGTACAGTCAAGAGAAATATAATGTTCATTTCTGTTTTTATAAACCCCATATAAAACCATTTCTACACTTGAGAAAGTAATGCATTATTTACACAGGAAAAACAATCTGAGAATTTAAAGCAATATGCAGTTTGGTATCCATTTACTAGAGTAATGTTTTCTCTATAAACATTTATTAATATTGTGCTAACTTTCAAAGAAGAAGCCTCCCCACTTGTTATAAATAGCAAATAAATGTATTTGATGACATAGAAAAAAAATGAATGAACATAAATACCCTCATAGGGTTTATATCAATATAAACATTCCTCATAAAGTTATTTTCCCTTGGTAAAATTTTATAACACTTTTAATTTAAGAACATAGTTGAACTATATATATATATATGTATGTTCAGTTCAGTTCAGTTGCTCAGTCGTGTCTGACTCTTTGCGACCCCATGAATCGCAGCACGCCAGGCCTCCCTGTCCATCACCATCTCCCGGAGTTCACTCAGACTCACGTCCATCGAATCCATGATGCATCAAAACGGAGGAAGTGCTCAGTTCAGTTCAGTTCAGTTCAGTTGCTCAGTCTTGTCCGACTCTTTGCGACCCCATGAATCGCAGCACGCCAGGCCTCCCTGTCCATCACCATCTCCCGGAGTTCACTCAGACTCACGTCCATCAAATCCATGATGCCATCCAGCCATCTCATCCTCAGTCGTCCCCTTCTCCTCCTGCCCCCAACCCCTCCCAGCATCAGAGTCTTTTCCAATGACTCTTCGCATGAGGTGGCCAAAGTACTGGAGTTTCAGCTTTAGCATCATTCCTTCCAAAGAAATCCCAGGGCTGATCTCCTTTAGAATGGATTGGTTGGATCTCCTTGCAGTCCAAGGGACTCTCAAGAGTCTTCTCCAACACCACAGTTCAAAAGCATCAATTCTTCGGTGCTCAGCCTTCTTCACAGTCCAACTCTCACATCCATACATGACCACAGGAAAAACCATAGCCTTGACTAGACGGACCTTTGTAGGCAAAGTAATGTCTCTGCTTTTGAATATGCTATCTAGGTTGGTCATAACTTTTCTTCCAAGGAGTAAGGGTCTTTCAATTTCATGGCTGCAGTAACCATCTGCAGTGATTTTGGAGCCCCCAAAAATAAAGTCTGACACTGTTTCCACTGTTTCCCCATCTATTTCCCATGAAGTGATGGGACCAGATGCCACGATCTTCGTTTTCTGAATGTTGATCTTTAGGCCAACTTTTTCACTCTCCTCTTTCACTTTCATCAAGAGGCTTTTTAGCTCCTTTTCACTTTCTGCCATAAGGGTGGTGTCATCTGCATATCTGAGGTGATTGATATTTCTCTCGGCAATCTTGATTCCAGCTTGTGTTTCTTCCAGCCCAGCGTTTCTCATGATGTACTCTGCATAGAAGTTAAATAAGCAGGGTGACAATATACAGCCTTGGCGTACTCCTTTCCCTATTTGGAACCAGTCTGTTGTTCCATGTCCAGTTCTAACTGTTGCTTCCTGACCTGCATACAGATTTCTCAAGAGGCATGTCAGGTGGTCTGGTATTCCCATCTCTTTCAGAATTTTCCACAGTTTATTGTGATCCACACAGTCAAAGGCTTTGGCAAAGTCAATAAAGCAGAAATAGATGTTTTTCTGGAACTCTCTTGCTTTTTCCATGATCCAGTGGATTTTGGCAATTTGATCTCTGGTTCCTCTGCCTTTTCTAAAACCAGCTTGAACGTCAGGGAGTTCACAGTTCACATATTGCTGAAGCCTGGCTTGGAGAATTTTGAGCATTACTTTACTAGCATGTGAGATGAGTGCAATTGTGCGGTAGTTTGAGGATTCTTTGGCATTGCCTTTCTTTGGGATTGGAATGAAAACTGACCTTTTCCACTCCTGTGGCCACTGCTGAGTTTTCCAAATTTGCTGGCATATTGAGTGCAGCACTTTCACAGCATCATCTTTCAGGATTTGAAACAGCTCAATTGGAATTCCATCACCTCCACTAGCTTTGTTAGTAGTGATGCTTTCTAAGGCCCACTTGACTTCACATTCCAAGATGTCTAGTTCTAGATTAGTGATCACATCATCATGACTATCTGGGTCGTGAAGATCTTTTTTGTACAGTTCTTCATGTATTCTTGCCACCTCTTCTTAATATCTTCTGCTTCTGTTAGGGCCATACAATTTCTGTTCTTTATCAAGCCCATCTTTGCTTGAAATGTTCCCTTGGTATCTCTGATTTTCTTGATGAGATCTCTAGTCTTTCCCAATCTGTTGTTTTCCTCTATTTCTTTGCATTGATCGCTGAAGAAGGCATTCTTATCTCTCCTTGCTATTCTTTGGAACTCTGCATTTAGATGCCTATATCTTTCCTTTTCTCCTTGGCTTTTCACTTCTCTTCTTTTCACAGCTGTTTGTAAGGCCTCCCCAGACAGCCATTTTGCTTTTTTGCATTTCTTTTCCATGGGGATGGTCTTGATCCCTGTCTCCTGTACAATGTCACGAACCTCATTCCATAGTTCATCAGGCACTCTATCTATCAGATCTAAGCCCTTAAATCTATTTCTCACTTCCACTGTATAATCATAAGGGATTTGATTTAGGTCATACCTGAATGGTCTAGCGGTTTTCCCTACTTTCTTCACTTTAAGTCTGAATTTGGTAATAAGGAGTTCCTGATCTGAGCCACAGTCAGCTCCTGGTCTTGTTTTTGTTGACTGTATAGAGCTTCTCCATCTTTGGCTGCAAAGAATATAATCAATCTGATTTTGGTGTTGACCATCTGGTGATGTCCATGTGTAGAGTCTTCTCTTGTGTTGTTGGAAGAGGGTGTTTGCTATGACCAGTGCATTTTCTTGGCAAAACTCTATTAGTCTTTGCCCTGCTTCATTCTGCATTCCAAGGCCAAATTTGCCTGTTACTCCAGGTGTTTCTTGACTTGCTACTTTTGCATTCCAGTCCCCTATAATGAAAAGGACATCTTTTTTGGGTGTTAGTTCTAAAAGGTCTTGTAGGTCTTCATAAAACCGTTCAACTTCAGCTTCTTCAGCATTACTGGTTGGGGCATAGACTTGGATTATGGTGATATTGAATGGTTTGCCTTGGAGACAAACAGAGATCATTCTGTCATTTTTGAGATTGCATCCAAGTACTGCATTTCGGACTCTTTTGTTGACCATGATGGCTACTCTATTTATTCTGAGGGATTCCTGCCCACAGTAGTAGATATAATGTTCATCTGAGTTAAATTCACCCATTCCAGTCCATTTTAGTTCTCTGATTCCTAGAATGTCGACATTCACTCTTGCCATCTCTTGTTGCCCACTTCCAATTTGCCTTGATTCATGGACCTGACATTCCAGGTTCCTATGCAATATTGCTCTTTACAGCATCAGATCTTGCTTCTATCACCAGTCACATCCTTATATATATATATATATATATTAAATCATTATAAGAAGGTTTGCTTCCCCATAATTCAATAAATGGAACCCATCAAAATGAGATTTGTTTATTCATGTTTTTAAAGGCACTCCAAAGTGACCTTTATTCATTTAATTGACAATTATTGAGCATTACTACCCATTTCAGCATGACTATGAGGGTGGGTTCAACCTGAACTCCATTGCTTATTAACATTGGCAACTTAACTAAATTATTCACCATCTTGGAGGATCTTACACTTATTTTCATAAAACCTAGACAATAAATTTACCCGATAGCATTGTTTTGAGGGTTAAATGAGAACACATAGAAAGACCTGAGAACAGTAAAAGCTATTACTTGGTAAAGTAAGGGCAAAGGAAAAACTTTTCAGAAATCTTAACTACCATCTTCCAGCCATTGTACTAAATGCTAGGCTGCACATATGTGGGCCATAGAAAGGAGGAATGCGGCATCTTCCCCCAGGGAGCTTGTGGAGTAGCAGGGTGTTCAGAAAAGGAACAGAGTGACAAGTAGCCTGACAGAGATGCCCTGAAAGTAGTCGAAAGGCTATCTGACTCTATATACGAGAAATATCTGAGTTAGACACACAGCTTCAATAATTGTGCAGGATAGTGTCATTTCTAAAATAGCACAGCATACTGGGAAGAAGTCAATCTTAGCTCTCTCAATAATTAAATGAGTATAAGTCATTTAAACTTTCCAGGTTTTCTGAACTTTGCCTCTAAACTATAATTTTCCATTAATCGAGAAGTTTTGTTTTTAATGTTCTGACACACACTGTTCTTCCTTACTCTCCAGGGTTTATGTTTAGGTCATGGCATTGCATCTGAAAATGCTTGCTATTTAATTGCATTTCTTCTTGAATATTTGACTTTTCAGTATGTTGCTGGTATTAATACTTATTACAGTTGTAATCTCCTTATATTTATATTGTCATATTTATTCTGATTTTCCAAAGCACTTCAGATATTAGTTCTAAAACTGTGGTTCTAAGAGCCTTTCAGGTTCCAGAGAAATTTTCAGAGGATCCAAAGGCAAAGCTATTTTTAACACTATTAAGACACTGTTTATCTTTTTCATTATATTGACACTTATACTGATATATTAATAACAAAGTAATGGTAGAAATCAAGGCATGGCCTGAAACTGTACTGGTAACCATTGCACTCTTCACTGCCAGGCACCAATAGGATGGCCAGTGTCTCTTAAAAAAAATCCTTGATTGAAGCATAATAATACATACTATTAAATAATAGTATGTATTATTATTAAAGCTTTAGCTTGATGTCTTTTAACATTCTGCACGATGATTTTAAAAAGTGTATAAAATAGACAAAATGTTCACTGTTGACAAACCTTAAGGAGAAAATCAAAGAAAGGGGTACAGTGAGTGCCTAAAGGCAACAGAGGACTGGATTGTTTCTGAATGGGTAGTTAGAGGAGGTGTCACTTAGAAGATGGCAGTTGAGTAAACATGGAAGGAGGTGAAAAAGAAAGTCACGTGTGTATAATTGAAGAAAAGAGCAGATTTCTGCTAGGGAAGAATGTCTGAAATGTACAAGGAGCAAAAAAAGGGAACAGTCAGTGTCGGGGAAGGAAAGTCATAGGAGAAGAGGTAAAAGAAGTCAAGTAGAGCCAGGTCACCTTATAGAAACTTAAGACTTCTACTCTTAATGAGTTGAGATGCCAATGGAAGAATTTCAGCAGAGGCCTAACTGTGTTTTTCAAAGAAAACTAATTTCTATATGAAAAAACAGACTAGCATGGTAAGAGTAGACATATGGACACAATTAGGAAAGAAACACGCACAACCAGGTGGATGGGAACGGAAGAGGGATGGTCATGAAGAGTGGTGAATTCATGGCTGTGGCAAACAAGAGACTCTGTGGAATGTGTGATAAGCCATCAGACAAGGAACGGAACGGGATACCTGAAATGGGACAACTATGGGTAGAGAAAGTTGACAATGGGGGAAAGTGTGAGAATAGGAGTGGGATGGAGGGGGCATATTGTGGAGGGAATGGAAGTGGGAACAGGGTACAGGAGAAAAAGACTAGGAACTAAGCTTGAACGTGTTCAGTGTGAAGTGCAGATATACAGTAAGCAATTGGACGCATATGGTTGTAGTTCAGAGGAGAGGTATGGGTTGGAAAAAATTTTATTTTATTTATAAATCTGTATATTGATGTTATTAGGCTGCCTACATGAGACCACATAGGGAGTAAATATAAACAGAAAAACATAAATATAAGGAGAAGAGGTCCGAGAACTGAATCCTGGAATATTCTACTGCTTAAAGGTTGGAGGAAATGTGGAGGAATCACAAAATAGACAAAGACAGAGCTGTCTGAAAGTTAAGGGAGAAACCAAGTGAGGATGGCATCTTGAAAGAAAAAAGTGAAAAATAAAGTATTTTAAGTTTTAAAAACTGTTGATGAGTCAAAAAGTACAATGGCTAAGAATTGGTTTTTGGATTGAACAATGATCAGTGGTGAAGCTGGATATTGTAGTTCTGATCCAGTACTAGGGGTAAAGACCTGAAGTAGTCCAAGGAGAAATGGAAGAGGATAAACTGGTGATAAGTGTAGAAAAATGCCTGTATGGAAGTTTTACTTTAAAGACCAGGAGGAAAATGGGGTGGTATTTACAAAGAGAAATGGGAGTCATATAAGTTTTGTACTTTTTGAGAAGAGAGAGATAAAACAACACATTAATAAGTTGATGTAAAATATCAAGTAGGGATGGAAAAATTGCTATGCAAGGAATTATTTATAATTCACCATGGAATTTAAGCCTGGTAAAAAGGAGATGGGACTTCCTGGTGACACAGTGGTAAAGAATCTGCCTTCCAGTGCAGGAAATGTGGGTCTCCTCCAACAAGAATGTAAACTAGGTTTCTGAAGTAGAAAGCAGTAAGTAGAACATGGCCCCGGTACTGACCTGCTGCACGCTTTCAATTTATTGTAACTCAAACTCCTCAGCTATAGAACAAGTAATAATAAATCTAAGTCCTAGTGGTTTTTGAATAATAACTGAATAAAGCATACAACTGCTTTGTCCAGTACCTGTAACCTGGTATACACTTAATTAAGAAGGGCTATTAATATTGTTATGCTACTTTTACATTTTGGCACCTTAACTGATATGGATACACTATGGAAAGAGTGAAACTCACTGAGATTAAATTTCTTTCTTTTGCCAGACTTTCCCATTCTTCTTATCTGTATTTTATGTAGAAAGATAAAACTTAAAAAGCATTATATTCACCAGGGAATGAAAGAATTTGGGTCATAATGACAGCAACAGACTTCTTAGTCCAAAAATGATCATTATCAGTGATGGATGCTATAATATTTCTGGTTCTGGCAAGTGGATTGGCATGTAGTCAAAACCATTTATTGCTAACAAAACTGTATTAAATATTTAGTAATTTCTGCATGTGAGGTTTATATTTGTTGAATCAAACATCTCTAAATGACCTGATAATAAATGCAAGTGTGTGGTAAGGATGAAATACAAAGCAAAATAAATACAAAGGACTGAATGTTCATATGTTGAAATCTTAATCTTCAATGTGATGGTGTAGGCAGTGAGAGGGAATTAGGTCATGAGGGTGAGGCTTCATGAATGACATTAGTGTCCTTTCTAAAAGAGACCCCCAGAAGACTCCCTTCTCCCTTCCCCCATGTGAAGACACAGAGGAGACCATCTATGAACCAGGAAACAGGCTCTTACCAGATAGTGCATCTGCCAGCTCCTTGAACCTGAACTTCCTAGCCTCCAGAGATTTGAGGAAAAAATGCTTGTGTTTAGGCCACATTCTATGGTGTTTTTGTTGCAGTAGACCAAATAGGCTTAGGCGATAAGATATTTACACAAATTACCAAGTAACAGAAAACTAAGTGGTCAATGAAGAATCACTTAACAATGTCTATACAATAGATGGAGAAGGCAATGGCACCCCACTCCAGTACTCTTGCCTGGAAAATCCCATGGATGGAGGAGCCTGGTGGGCTGCAGTCCATGGGGTCGCGAAGAGTCTGACATGACTGAGCAACTTCACTTTCACTTCTCACTTTCATGCATTGGAGAAGAAAATGGCAACCCACTCTAGTGTTCTTGCCTGGAGAATCTCAGGGACAGGGGAGCCTGGTGGGCTGCCGTCTATGGGGTTGCACAGAGTCGGACACGACTGAAGCGACTTAGCAGCAGTAGCAGCAGCATACAAGAGATAGGACTTCCCTGGTGGCTCAGATGGTAAAGCCCCTGTCTACAATGAGGAAGACCCGGGTTTGATCCCAGGTCGGGAAGATCCCCTGGAGAAGGAAATGCCACCCCCTTTCAGAACTATACAGTATAAAATAGATACTGCTGGACTAAAAGTCATCAGGGCCCAAATTACATGGGCCAGTTGGGCAGTGTCCTCAAGATACTTTAGGTGTGTAGCCAACAAGCTTCCATACTGGGACTTGCTCAATTTGACACATTTGGGGCTAGGTTGCTAGTTAGGAGGAGAAGTCCTGAGTTGGCTAGTTTATACATAATTAGGACATAAAAATGAACTTGGGCAAGAGAAAACTTAGAATTGACTTTTTTTTTATTCAGCTATCATCTGAAAAACATCTTCAAGGGTTTTTCAAAAGGGAGGGGATGTATGTATACTTACGGCTGATTAATATTGTTATATGGCAGAAATCAAAATAATATTGTACACCAATTATCCTCCAATTAAAAAAATACAAAAAAGGAACAAAAAATTAAGCACTGATACCAATTAAAAAAAATCATCTTGTGCATCAGTTAAATGATTTTAACAGTATTTGCTTTAAAGTTATTGCAAATATTATAAGTCACTGTAAATGGTCTAGCAAAATATTTGGCACATAGGGGACTCGATGGATATTTGTTGTTTTGTGGAGCAGTACTGTAATATAATTCATATATAATAAGGAAATTCAAGGTAAGTGGGGACCAAGTGTCTCCAACAATGAAAACTATATTGGAGCAATAACACTTTTTTTCTCAGCTCCTGGTAATTAGAAGCTATTCATGTGAGCTAGGTGAAACTAATTGGATGTCCCTGTCTCATATTTGAATTTTGAAAGAGGTAAGCAAAGGTGTAAGAAAGAGATACTTGTGAAGCACAGTGTTTCTAAACTGGGGCCTTCATATAATGTTTGGAGAAATTTTTGATATCAAAACGGAGGAAGTGCTCAGTTCAGTTCAGTTCAGTTCAGTTGCTCAGTCTTGTCCGACTCTTTGCGACCCCATGAATCGCAGCATGCCAGGCCTCCCTGTCCATCACCAACTCCCAGAGTTTACCCAGACTCACGTCCATCGAGTCAGTGATGCCATCCAGCCATCTCATCCTCTGTCGTCCCCTTCTCCTCCTGCCCCCAATCCCTCCCAGCATCAGAGTCTTTTCCAATGAGTCAACTCTTCGCATGAGGTGGCCAAAGTATTGGAGTTTCAGCTTCAGCATCATTCCCTCCAAAGAAATCCCAGGGCTGATCTCCTTCAGAATGGATTGGTTGGATCTCCTTGCAGTCCAAGGGACTCTCAAGAGTCTTCTCCAACACCACAGTTCAAAAGCATCAATTTTCGGCACTCAGCTTTCTTCACAGTCCAACTTTCACATCCATACATGGCCACTGGAAAAACCATAGCCTTGACTAGATGGACCTTTGTAGGCAAAGTAATGTCTCTGCTTTTGAATATGATATCTAGGTTGGTCATAACTTTCCTTCCAAGGAGTAAGTGTCTTTTAATTTCATGGCTGCAGTCACCATCTGCAGTGATTTCGGAGCCCAAAAAATAAAGTCTGACACTCTTTCCACTGTTTCCCCATCTATTTGCCATGAAGTGATGGGACCAGATGCCATGATCTTCGTTTTCTGAATGTTGAGCTTTAAGCCAACTTTTTCACTCTCCTCTTTCACTTTCATCAAGAGGCTTTTTAGTTCTCTTCACTTTCTGCCATAAGGGTGGTGTCATCTGCATATCTGAGGTTACTGATATTTCTGCTGGCAATCTTGATTCCAGCTTGTGTTTCACCCAGCCCAGCATTTCTCATGATGTACTCTGCATATAAGTTAAATAAGCAGGGTGACAATATACAGCCTTGATGTACCCCTTTTCCTATTTGGAACCAGTCTGTTGTTCCATGTCCAGTTCGAACTGTAGCTTTCTGACCTGCATACAGATTTCTCAAGAGGCAGGTCAGGTGGTCTGGTATTTCCATCTCTTTCAGAATTTTCCACAGTTTATGGTGATCCACAGTCAAAGTCTTTGGCATAGTCAATAAAGCAGAAATAGATGTTTTTCTGGAACTCTCTTGCTTTTTCCATGATCCAGCAGATGTTGGCAATTTGATCTCTGGTTCCTCTGCCTTTTCTAAAACCAGCTTGAACATCTGGATGTTCACGGTTCATGTATTGCTGAAGCCTGGCTTGGAGAATTTTGAGCATTACTTTACTAGCATGTGAGATGAGTGCAATTGTGCGGTACTTTGAGGATTCTTTGGCATTGCCTTTCTTTGGGATTGGAATGAAAACTGACCTTTTCCAGTCCTGTGGCCACTGCTGAGTTTTCCAAATTTGCTGGCATATTGAGTACAGCACTTTCACAGCATCATCTTCCAGGATTTGAAATAGCTCCATTGGAATTCCATCATCTCTACTAGCTTTGTTCGTAGTGATGCTTTCTAAGGCCCACTTGACTTCACATTCCAGGATGTCTGGCTCTAGGTGAGTGATCATACCATGATGATTATCTGGGTCGTGAAGATCTTTTTTGTATAGTTCTTCTGTGTATTCTTGCCACCTCTTCTTAATAGCCTCTTCCTCTGTTAGGTCCATACCATTTCTGTCCTTTATTGAGCCCATCTTTGCATGAAATGTTCCCTTGGTATCTCTCATTTTCTACTTGCATCTAATGAGCAGAAGACAAAGTTGCTGCTAAGATTCCTACAGGTTACCAGGAATACCAAAACCCAAAGTCTGGTCCAAATTTTCAGTCATGCTGAGGTTGAGCAGCCCTGTGGCAGAGTGGGCAATGCAGTATCTTAGCAACGGGTTTCAGGAGGTGGCAGGGAATGTCTACCAGTCTAGCCAAGGTGCAGTGTCC
The DNA here is from genome assembly GCF_014754425.2 of Oryx dammah. Taxonomy (NCBI): domain Eukaryota; kingdom Metazoa; phylum Chordata; class Mammalia; order Artiodactyla; family Bovidae; genus Oryx; species Oryx dammah. The sequence goes on from NW_024070213.1 coordinate 101,566,576, forward strand.
TGAGCAGATGGCTTCTGTGACAATCTTTTGTCATCTTGACTATGCCTTGTCTCCTGCAATGCGTGCTTGTTCTCAGCATCTTAGTGTTTTACTTAATTTTGTAAAGTACATGACACACGCTTCCAATAAATTTCCTTAGTGTTTCTTAGTGCTTACATTAATTATATTTCATATTAGACATCAAGAAAACCTGATTAGTAAAGACATTCTGTCAGCAGCATTTAGCATTATTATTATGATCATGAGTAATACCATTGTTAATAATAAAGTCATTAGAAAGAGAGAGGATCTAAGCTCTGTTTTAGCAGTATCAATAGCTACCATTACTTAGTACTTAAAATTGGCTAGTGAGAGTACACATGCTATTTAGTTTATTCCTTAAAGACACCTTAAGCATTAATGTCTTTATTTAAAAAAGGATGACACTGAGGCAATTATTAGACCCAAATTAAAAATTCAGATCTTTTCAACTCTAAAGCAGTTTCTCATTTGACCATTTGGCTTTTCATGCACACACACGCACACGCACACACACACAAATATTATTATATAACATTCCATCACACTGTCCTCACAGATCACCAGCGGTATTCCAGATGTCAGTATGGCCACTTTGACTACTTTCTCCTTTTGTTTGCTCTACTTTCCATCTGCTCCTTCTCTGCCTAATTAGCAAGCTCTATCTAACTCCTGAAATTCAGTGTTCATGTATTCTTCATATCTGTCCCTTCTCCTCTCATGCCACATACTCTCTGGATAATCTCATCTACACCTTATGTGGTATCATGATGCTTTAAAAGCTTAATTTACATCAATAGTCATTTGGACTTTCCTGGTGGCTCAGATGGTAAAGAATCTGCCCCCAAAGCAGGAGACCTGGGTTTGATACATGGGTTTGATCCCTGAGTTGGAAAGAGTCCCTGGAGAAGGGCATAGTAACTCATTTCAATATTCTTGCCTGGAGAATTCCATGGGCAGAGGAGCCTGGCAGGCTATAGTCCATGTGGTCACTAAGAGTAGGACACGACTGAGTGACTAACATTTTCACTTATAGAACTAATTTAAATATCACAATTAAACATAAAAACTTTCAAAATTCATTTGGCTCCTTATCAAGCAACTTAAGAATTCTACGAAATTTTAGAAATAAAGTTATGTGAAATAATACTTAGTCTTGAGGGTTCTACTTTCCCAGTTGCAACTGTATTATTCATTTCCTCCAAGGTTGACTTAGGGGTTGCTATAAAATGTTCTATTTATCTTCAGGCTTCCCTGTTGGCTCAGATAGTAAAGAATCTACCTGCAATGCAGGAGACCCAGGTTTGATTTCTGGATTGGGAAGATTCCCTGGTGAAGGGAATGCAACCCACTCCAGTATTCTTGCCTGGAGAATTCCATGGACAGCTTATTTAACTTCTATGCAAATTATATCATGAGAAATGCCAGGCTGGATGAAGCTCAAGCTGGAATCAAGATTGCCAGGAGAAATATCAATAACCTCAGATATGCAGATGACACCACCTTAATGGCAGAAAGTGAAGAGCAACTAAAGAGCCTCTTGATGAAGGTGAAAGAGAAAAGTGAACAGGCTAGCTTAAAATTCAACATTCAAAAAATGAAGTTCCTGGCATCCAGTCCTATCATTACATGGCATTAGATGGGGAAAAAAATGGAAACAATGATAGACTTTATTTACTTTGGCTCCAAAATCACTGTGGACAATGACTGCAGCCATTGAAATGAAAAGACGCTTGCTCGTTGGAAGTAAAGCTATGATATACATAGACAGGGTATTAAAAAGCAGAGTCATCACTTTGCTGACGAAAGTCTGTCTAGTCAAAGCCATGGTTTTTTCAATAGTCACATATGGGTGTGAGAGTTGGACCATAAAGAAGGGTGAGCACCAAAGAATTGATGCTTTCAAACTGTGGTGCTGGAGAAGACTCTTGAGAGTCCCTTAGACAACAAGGAGATCAAGCTAGTCAATCCTAAAGGAAATCAACCCTGAATTCATTGGAAGGACTGATGCTGAAGCTGAAGGTACAATATTTCGGCTGCCTGTTTTGAAGAGCCAACTCATTGCAAAAAACCCTGATGCTGGCAAAGATTGAAAGCAGGAGGAGAAGGGGATGACAGAGGATGAGATGGTTGAATGGCACCACCGACTCAATGGACCTGAGTTTGAGCAGACTACAGGAGATGGTGAAGGACAGGGAAGCCTGGTGGGCTGCTGTCCATGGGGTCACAGAGTCAGACGCAACTGAGGGACTGAACAATAACAATGCATCTTCAGCCTAGAAGAGCATAATATGAGACCATTCAAATTAAGTCATCTCAGGCTCCAGTTTACAGGTAGAGCGAAAGGCTTTTTTTCCTTGCCTGCATTCTTTTTTCCTGCCTTACGAACGAAATTGGCTATGTTGTCAGAGAGTCGTGATCTTTTGTTCTGTGATTATAGCCACAGAATGAGAACTATGCCAGGAGAATTAGTAAACCTGTGTCACTATGGCTATTGTTCAATCGCCAAGTCGTGTCCAACTCTTTGTGATCCTATGCACTGAAAACCACTAGGCTCCTCTGTCCATGGGATTTTCCTGGCAGGAATACTAGAGTGTGTTGCTATTTCCTACTCTAGAGGATCTTCCTGATCCACGGATTGAACCTGCGTCACTTACGTCTCCTGCATTGCAGGCAGATTCTTTACCACTGAGCCATCTGGGAAGCCCCAATAAACCTGTAGAGAAATATATATTTTTTTTCTATGGAATATTTGCTAGCTTGTAACAGTCCTGGAGGAAGGCATGGAAACTCACTCCCGTATTCTTGCCTGGAGAACCCCCATGGATAGAGGAGCCTGGCGGGTTACAGTCCATAGAGTTGCCAAGAGTAGGACATGCCAGTAGTGACACAGCATACACCCACAGAAGTTTCTCAGAGAGTAGATAGCATTAGAGTAGAAAACCTCTCTTCCCCCATACAATGATTAGCAATAGTTATACTCTGATAAGGGCTTCCCTTGTGGCTCAGTGGTAAAGAATACACCTTCAGTGAGGAGAGGCAGGAGACATGGGTTCACCCTGAGTTGGGAAGATCCACGGGAGTAGGAAATGGCAAGCCAGTCCAGTATTCTTGCTTGGAGAATCCCCAAGGACAGAGGAGCCTGCTGGGCTACGTTGCAGTGACTGAGCATGCATTAACACCATGATAAAGAACAGGCAAGCTTTTATAACAGTTCTATATCACATTTATAAATTTGAGCTTACAGGTTGCATTTACCTGAAGGGCACCATATTAGTGCGAGTATGCTAGGTCAGAAGGGGAATCTTGTCTCAGCTACACCGTATTCTAGAAATTGGTTCTGAGCCCAGGTCCTGAATACATAGTTTTCCATCCTTTCAGTAAATTCCACTTTATGAGTACCTGCTGTCCACATCTACAAGATGACCTCAGTCAAGCAAGCCTTCTCATTTCATCAAAGATATTTTAATAATGTTGAACTTCAAAAGGCAAGGGGCCAGACTCTATATTGCTTTGCTTTGAATTAAAAGGATCTGTTCATATTAATTATGGTATACCAGAAACTGAAATGGCTGTCAATTTTTGAATCGGTTTATCTCACTTGGCAATCAATCATAATATGAAACATCCTTCTGTAGAAAATAGTTTTGTTTAGGGTTTAATAAATAATGGTGGATAGAATCATGATCCTTGGTTGATATTTTCCATGAGCTTTGGTTATGTGAAAGAGATTGGCTTGTGAATACTATATTTAAAAATAAACTGTACCTTCATAAATATTTAAATTTTCTTTCACCAAATTATTAAAAATAGGTCAAAATATGCTATTTACATGGATTCCATCTGGATTCTGGTACTATTTAGGGACTAAAAAAGCATGACATTTGTGTTTAATATCTATAGTACCACATGTTGTGAAAAGATGTCATATTGTAGCATTTTTAATTTTATACTTTATCTGAATACAAATTGGATTTTTCAAATTCACCTGGCATTGTGAAATCCAGGGCTGGACATAATCACAGTATGATCACATTACTTCTTACATACTTAGAACTGTACTTATAAATTATAAATGCAATGTGTTTTCCTTTGTATGGAAATACACAAGCTACATTTAACCAGAATTCCTATATTTGTAGGACATAAACACTGCTACAAATGGGGAATTCATCTGTGTGTGAACTCACATGTTTTATGTATTACAATTTATCTTGGTATAGCTGATGTGTAATATGCTTACAATTTCATATATCCTATTATATTGATCTTGCCTTGATCACATTTCAGTAGTCACAGGCATATTTTTGGATCTCTATAAAGGGCAATTGAGTTGAGTTGACAGTTAATTGGCTTCACACTGATATTATTCTTTGATTTATAGCCATTTCTTGCCAGAATTAAGTTCTTGCCTGTCACAGATAGAATAGCCTCAGAAAGACTTCCAATCACTTCACCACACTGACTTACTTAGTAGGTGCAACACATGAACTCAAAAAGGTGACAGCCAGAAGCATGTGGGTGGCAGAGGAGAAACAAGTTTTGAAATATACAGAACCAGAATCAGAACTACTCTGTAGAAAATTTTTCTAGTCATTATATGTGCAAAATATTAAGCAGTAGATTTTAGTTGTTCCTGTGCCTAGCAAACACAGAAGTTCTGTTTTGTATATTCACTTAAGCAGTAAATTATATGTGCAAATTCTTTTCTTTAATGAGAATTGTATAAAATGGAAATTATCAGTTATTATATTGGTAGGATGGGTACTGCTTAGAGCAGTATGACAAATCCCAAGTATGTCTGGACATGAATTCTCATGTTTTATGTATAACGATCAAGTCTTAGCCTATCTAACACATTTTGTCTTGATAGAGTCTCGCAGGTTCAGGTAGAATGATGTGTAAAGCTGACACCAGTGTAGCAAACAGCCTGAAGAAACAAGTGTTCCAGTGATGTCTCCTACACATTTGTCAATAATTTAAACTATGTACTGTAAGAGTCATTTGTTTACAGAACTGAGTGGCTTAATACAATGCAGAGGCAATTAGAACATGCATTTGAAGTGCTCCTGAGTAGGCCAAAATTTCAGATTAGGTTTTTACATTTTTTTCCTATTAATCTTGCTAAAATCTATATATGACAAAAAGTATTCTGGTGAAAGTCAGACACATAAACTAAAAAAAAAAAAAGAATCAGAAGAGTTTCACAATGTTAACTATTTTATTATATCACAGGGCAACTTAAAACCTTTGATGGTTAAAAATTACAAAAAAAATTGTTCAAATTCTCAATTATAAAAAATGATATTTCGGTGACTAACTAAAGAAAGCCTACATTATCTTTATACTTACCCTATAGAAAAAGATGTTTCAAAATTGTTGTTATATGAAGAGATGTATGTGTGCTAAGTTGCTTCAATTGTGTTCAACTCTTTATTATGGTCCTGTGGACCATAGACTGCCAGTCTCCTCTGTCCATGGAATTCTCTGGAGTGGTTTGCCATGCCCTCCTCCAGGGGATCTTCCCAACCCAGGGATCGAACCCGTGTTTCTTATATCTCCTGCATCGGCACGTGGGTTCTTTACCACTAGCACCACTTGGAAAGCCCATATGAAGAGATAATAAAAGACTATGCTAGAAAGAGTAAAAAAGCAAAGTAGATACAGATGAATATTCTATAATATTATGTAATAATATATAGTATAACAAAATGCCTTGCATTATTTTTCTATTTAAAATTTGTACTATTTTTGCATGTACATAACTTAATGTGGTCCCTTGCAAATACAAATTATTATTAATAACATTTCTATCCATAGCCAAAGCAACAAAGGCCAGGTAGTGATCTGTTTATTATGTCACATTTAAAACAGGAAAAGTTCAGTTAGAGGCATCAGTATCCTATTCTCTACCCAGATCTCATTACTCTTTCCTTGTCAATAATAATCTCCCCATCTGAGTAATCCTGTTTAATAGGTGTAGCTTAATAATTTCAATACAGTTTTAGAAATGTTTGCTTGATTCTTGTATTACAAAGGATATACATTTATAGTGGGCTGAATGAAAGCCTCCAGTTCTTGACTTCCAACAGCTTAACCCAATACTCTTGGCAAAATTTTTTGCTGATCTCTTTTCCTCACTCCTTTTTCTGGTCCATCTGCAAGTCCTACTAACTCTAGCTTCAAAAGATATTCAGAATCTCACCATTTCTTACCACCTCATTGCTATCTTCCTGGTCTAATCCATCATTGTCCTTCACCTGGATTATTCCAAGAGCTCCCTAATTGATGAGCCTTTTTCCAGCTTTGTCCTCCTTTCCTTCCACCAGTCTATTGTCAATACAATAGCCAGAGTAATTTTATTAAAAATGTCAGATCATATCATGCTTATGTTCAAATGATTCAATGCTTCTCCCTTTAATTCAGAATACAAACCTAAATCTTGCCATTATTTACAAGACCCTGTGTGATCTGGACTCATCTTCTACTCTTTCACTTACTTTACTATTCTTCAGTTATGCTGACATCTCAGGGAATACCGCTCCTTGCCTAGGAGAAAGAGTCAGTGTGTTCTTGCCTGAAAGCAAATCTAGTCATGTCCCCCTCTACTGAATACACTTCAGTCATTTTAATGCTATGTTCTCACTATAAGGCACTAGCTTCCCTCTCATTCAAGGGAGAATATTGAAAAGATGTAAATAGGAATAATGTATTATGGTATGGGATGAACTTAGATCTACATAAAATTACTTAAGAATTATTTACAGTTAATACTATAGTTCTTGTTAGTACAAAATGTTTATGATATGCACCATAATCTGTAACAAGTTACAAATGTGTAGAGAAAATGACATTGAGAACTACGGTCTTAAGAAGTCAACAGAACAAAAATGCTTTTATTGCTTTTCTTGTTGTGGAGTTGAACAACCTGATTCATTTCTGTTTTCTATGTATGATGTTTTGACCAGTTTCAGGAGTTAGAGGTATAACCTGTGGTCCTGGATCAACTTAAAAGTAATTAACTTTTTAAAATACCTGCAATTTTAATTTTATTTCATTTTGAAATACCTGCAAGCTAAGCAACAGAGCTGATTCATATTTTTGACTGATTATGTGGTTTATACCTAATCCTTTCTAAATTTGTCAAACTGAAAAATTAATGTATGGGGATGCTACATAATCTTATAATTTCATATAGTAAAGATCCCAGAGCAAGAATCCAAGCTGTGTCTGCATTGAATCTTTAGGTGATTCTGGGTAGGTATAAGTTGCCAAGGATAATTTTATTGGCAGGGATTTTATTGCCTGTGAACCGTGTGAGACAGGTAAAAACTGGAAAGACCGTGCTTTGGGACTTGAATAAAGGATGGAACAAAGATCTTAATAGAATGCTCATAGAAACCTTATTTTTAATAAATAAAAACTGAAGGCATCCCAAATATTATTCAGCTGGGACATAGGCAAATTGGGATGTAGTCATAGAGTGGAAAAAACTGAGCAATAAAGATGACTGAACTGCTTTTATGTGCAACAGTGTGGATAAACCACATGAACATAACTTTGAATGAAAACAAAACAGACTCAAAAGACCACATACTCTGCAATCACATAGATATATGTATGTATGTATACTGTTCAAGAACAATGAAGGTGCTTCTGTGATGAAAGAAGCCATGGTAGGCTCAGTGCTGGGATTAGGGAGACCTGACTGGAAACCAGCATGAGGTAACTCTGTCTTAACTGAGGAGCTGACTTGCTATTCATTGCTAAGTTATGTCCCACTCTTTGCAACCCCATGGACTGCAGCACGCCAGGCCTCCCTGTCCCTCATCATCTCCTGGAGTTTACCCAAGTTCATGTCCATTAAGTTGGTGATGCCATCCAAATATCTCATCCTCTTCTACCCTATTCTCCTTTTGCCTTCAATCTTTCCTAGTATCAGGGTCTTTTCCAACAAGTCAACTGTTCACTTCAGGTGGCCCTCGGCATCGCTGTTTCAATGGACATGAACTTGGGTGAACAAGGGCTTCCCAAGTGGCACTAGAGATAAAGAACCATGCAGGAGACACAAGAGACATGGTTCCCATTCCTAGGTTGGGAAGGTCCCCTGGAGAAGAGAATGGCTATCCACTCCAGTATTCTTTCCTGGAGGACCCCTAAGACAGAGGAGGCTACAGTCTATGGGGTCTACAAATAGTAAGACATGACTGAGACGACTGAGTGACTAACACTTTCACATGGGTACATATATTCATCTAAATTCATCCCACAAAAGATATGTGGTATTACTTTTATTTAAGTATTAAAATCAATAAAAAATTGAAGACAAAAGTTCCTCAAATACTGATAACTTCCTGAGTCACTGCACATTTAATACATATCTTTAGACAGACTGAGATTTGAATTTTTGCTTGTCTACTTGGAATACCATTCTTCTTTCTACTGGTATCAGATAGGATATTGAAAGAGGAACTTCCCAGGTTAGTAGGTGTCCAATATGCTACAGGAGATCAATGGAGAAACAACTACAGAAAGAATGAAGGGATGGAGCCAAAGCAAAAACAATACCCAGTTGTGGATGTGACTGGTAATAGAAGCAAGGTCCAATGCTGTAAAGAGCAATATTTCATAGGAACTTGGAATGTTAGGTCCATGAATCAAGGCAAATTGGAAGTGGTCAAATAGGAGATGGCAAGAGTGAACGTCGACATTCTAGGAATCAGCGAACTGCGGTTTCATGCTGATGTATGGCAAAACGAATACAATATTGTACAGTAATTAGCCTCCAATTAAAATAAATAAATTTATATTGAATAAATAAATAAAATGGACTGGAATGGGTGAATTTAACTCAGATGACCATTATAGCTACTACTGTTGGCAGGAGTCCCTTAGAAGAAATGGAGTAGCCATCATGGTCAACAAAAGAGTCTGAGATGCGGTACTTGGATGCAGTCTCAAAAATGACAGAATGATCTCTGTTCATTTTCAAGGCAAACCATTCCATATCACGGTTATCCAAGCCTATGCCCCAACCAGCACTGCTAAAGAAGCTGAAAATGAATGGTTCTGTGAAGACCTACAAGACCTTTTAGAACTAACACCACAAAAAAGATGTCCTTTTCATTATAGGGGCCTGGAATGCAAAAGTAGGAAGTCAAGAAACACCTGGAGTAACAGGCAAATTTGGCCTTGGAATACAGAATGAAACAGGGCAAAGGCTAGAGTTTTGCCAAGAGAATGCACTGGTCATAGCAAACACCCTCTTCCAACAAGACAAGAGAAGACTACACATGGACATTACCAGATGGTCAACACCGAAATCAGATTGATTATATCCTTTGCAGCCAAAAATGGAGAAACTCTATACAGTCAACAAAAACAAGACCAGGAGCTGACTGTGGTTCGGATCATGAATTCTTTATTGCCAAATTCAGACATATATTGAAAAGTAGGTAAAACCACTAGACCATTGCTGTATGACCTAAATCAAATCCCTTATGATTATACAGTGGAAGTGAGAAATAGATTTAAAGGACTAGATTTGATAGACAGAATGCCTGATGAACTATGGATGGAAGTTCATGACATTGTACAAGAGACAGGGATCAAGACCATCCCCATGGAAAAGAAATGCAAAAAACAAAACGGCTCTCTGAGGAGGCCTTACAAACAGCTGTGAAAAGAAGAAAAGCGAAAAGCAAAGGAGAAAAGGAAAGATATAAGCATCTGAATCCAGAATTCCAAAGAAGAGCAAGGAGACATAAGAAAGCCTTCCTCAGTGATCAATGCAAAGAAATAGAGGGAAAGAACAGAATGGGAAAGACTAGAGATCTCAAGAAAATTAGAGATACCAAGGGAACATTTCATGCAACGATGGGCTCAATAAAGGACAGAAACAGTATGGATCTAACAGAAGCAGAAGATATTAAGAAGAGGTGGCAAGAATACACAGAAGAACTGTACAAAAATCATTCACCTAGAGCCAGACATCCTGAAATGTGAAGTCAAGTGGGCCTTAGAAAGTCACTATGAACAAAGCTAGTGGAGGTGATGGAATTCCAGTTGAGCTATTTCAAATCCTAAAAGATGGTGCTATGAAAGTGCTGCACCTAATATACCAATAAATTTGGAAAACTCAGCAGTGGCCACAGGACCGGAAAAGGTCAGTTTTCATTCCGGTCCCAAAGAAAGGCAATGCCAAAGAATGGTCAAACTACTGCACAATTGCACTCATCTCACACACTAGCAAAGTAATGCTCAAAATTCTCGAAGCCAGGCTTCAGCAATACATGAACCATGAACTTCCTGATGTTCAAGCTGGTTCTAGAAAAGGCCGAGGAACCAGAGATCAAATTGCCAACATCCACTGGATCATGGAAAAAGCAAGAGAGTTCCAGAAAAACACCTATTTCTGCTTTATTGACTATGCCAAAGCCTTTGACTGTGTGGATCAACATTCAGAAAATGAAGATCATGGCATCTGCACCCATCACTTCATGGGAAATAGATGGGGAAACAGTGTCAGACTTTATTTTGGGGGGCTCCAAAATCACTGCAGATGGTGATTGCAGCCATGAAATTAAAAGATGCTTACTCCTTGGAAGGAAAGTTATGAGCAACCTAGATAGCATATTCAAAAGCAGAGACATTACTTTGCCAACAAAGGTCCATCTAATCAAGACTATGGTTTTTCCAGTAGTTATGTATGGATGTAAGAGTTGGACTGTGAAGAAAGCTGAATGCCAGAGAATTGATGCTTTTGAACTGTGGTCCTGGAGAAGACTCTTGAGAGTCCCTTGGACTGCAAGGAAATCCAACCAGTCCATTCTAAAGGAGATCAGTCTTGGGTGTTCTTTGGAAGAACTGATGTTGAAGCTGAAACTCCAATACTTTGGCCATCTCATGCAAAGAGTTGACTCATTGGAAAAGACCCTGATGCTGGGGAGGACTGAGGGCAGGAGGAGAAGGGAACGACAGAGGATGAGATGGCTGGGTGGCATCACTGACTCAATGGACGTGAGTCTGAGTGAACTCCCAGAGTTGGTGATGGACAGGGAGGCCTGGCGTGCTGCGATTCATGGGTCGCAAAGAGTCGGACACGACTGAGTGACTGAACTGAACTGAACTGAACTGAACACTTTTCAAAATCCCAACTATTAATAATGAGACTGTCAAGTATCAGAATGTTTCTTAAACTGGAAAGCCTAGCATCAGGCTTTCTCTCTCTGGGAAACAAATTAAGAAAATACTTGACTTACACACACATGAGTTTTCTTTTTGTCTTCCTAATTGAGCGAGGTCTATTACAATCATGCTGTGGCAAGACTCTTGCTCTCTGGGCTATGTTTTACATTGTCATTTGGAACCTACAATTAGTGGAGCATTTCTTCAGCACAGTTCAGAGAATGTTTCTCGGAAACCATCTTAATGTGGTTTACTAATCAGGCTATACACAGATATATAAACTACAGAAAGCTTTAGTTCTAAAATTATTTGATTCATAATTGCATTTCTTTTCTAACTATGCAGAAACTTTAAGGTTATCTTGATATACAACCAATCGTGTGGAAAGATATGTCAATGGATGTGAACCAGTGGTTAAAACAAATGAACAAATGAGTTAGTACAAAGTAAACAGCACATATGTTGAGGTACATAAACAAGTCTTTTGAGTCAGAAAGGACATCACCAAAGTGGTCTATACCCTGAAACCAGAGGATGGACAGGAACTATGTCATCCGCTTCTACAACATGTTACTTGCCCAAGCATCTTCTAATCAACAGGCAAATCAATACTGTATTTCTCTAATGCTGTCTTAAATACTGAGCTAGAAATCTCATTTCAGTTAGAGACTGGAGAACCTGAAGGTACAAGATGAATTTCATTCTAAATAACCTACTTAAGTCTCAAATATCTTTCTTTTGAGAAAATTGTGGTTTTGTCTCTTCTTCACAATATTTGATGTTCTAACTTTTTTTAATGTCTCCTCAGTTTATCATCTGGGTTTCCTTGGTGGCTCAGAAGGTAAAGAATCTGTCTGCAATGCAGGTGACCTGGGTTCAATCCCTAGGTCAGGAAGATCCCCTGGAGGAGGAAATGGCAACCTACTCCATTGTTCTTGCCTGGAGAATTGCATGGACAGGCTACAGTCCATGGGTAGTTCAAAGAGTCAGACTTAACTGAAGTGATTTAGCACCACACACTGGATTTAAATCTCCAAATTTTGAATCTTGTATTTAAATATATATTTCCCTAGGAAACTATCTGTATATTAATTGATTAATAGATCAAATTTGTATTTTTCTTTCCCTACCTGGTGATAATTTTTTATCTGACAAGTAAATTAGATTGTTCAAGAGGGGAGGGAGAAGAAGATAAAGTTATAGAAAACACAGCAGAGTTTGAAACACTTAGCTTATTTAGATGAAATCAATAATGAGATCTACTCAGCAAAGACTTTTTAATGTCAACTACATTCATTTCTTATTTGTTCAGCTCTCAAAATACTATCAGTATTTTAACTCAGCCATTTAGTGAGGACTGGAAGCATATTTTGATCTTAAGGCCTAATTTTAAACTGTTTCTGCCTTTTTATCTGTGTTATTAATTTTGAGAGAATTTGGAAACTAATTATAAAACTAAACTTTTAAAAATAATTAACATAGTTTAGAAAGTCTTGGGTTTCATGTTTATTGCTGAACTTGCAAAAACATTTAATTTTTTCAGTGATGAATTAACCCTTTGATCAATAAAAGGTTGCAGGGTATCAGTTTGTAGGTTACATAAATAGGACACAGATAGAAATTTCAACTCAGTGTGAATATTTTAAACACAGCACTATTTTTCAGAGGCCAAGAAATAGGAGGAGACAATAGTGCCGGCTGACTGAAGAATTAGCTGCCCATCACCTTTTGAATGGCTTTCAATAGCTTTTCTGGAAGAGCAGAAGAAAGTTAAACTGAGCTCTTTATTAGTTTTTATCAATAAGTCTTTGTTACCAATTGGTATAGCATTTCAAGTGATTCTATTGGAAAAGGTATCAGTAGAGATTGAATATATACCAGTTCCATACTAGCAGAATTTTATTATTGTAATGACCTATACTTTTTCTTCCCAAAGTATTTCCTGATTCAAATACTTTTAGTATTTAATAGCTGAAGTGATTTACTTTGGAGAATTTAGGAAAACATTTCTGAAATAAGATCTTCATTGAAGAAAGCAACATTTACATAAAACAGATATTAATATTTTATAGCATCCGAGTTATTCAAATCATATTGCATATTCAGATATAATAACTAGAGGACAATAAAATTCCCTCAAGTTTTCATTTTAATTCCAATCAAAAGACTGAAAAAAAAATTTAGTAATCTGATAATTTTATTTGAGATAATCATTCATCAACATAATTGAGTAATGAAGTGGATCACTTCTGTCAAAATTATTCAGCATTTCTTTCTAGTCTAAAACCTACATAAATTGGCCATTAATATGACTTACGGTTAATACAGTTATCACCTGAACTAAATATATATGACACAATTACGTGAATTCATTTAAAATTTCTCTGACAATAAAGACATTTACATTCATATATATGTTTTGGGGGGATAGGGGGACTAATATCTGAAGGAACACCTAAAATAGACTGCCATTTTGTGTGAGACATTCTTCAAATCTGCATTTCCTAAGAAAATAGATGTCAGACTGAGTCATTTGGAATATAGACAGAAAACTCCTGTATTAATATGATCACTTTGCTTTAATAGATTTAAGTGTCATGAACTGTTAAAAAAATCAGTATATCATTCCACTTTTCACCCAATTAAAAAATGTCTATGGCACTAAATCACAAACAAACTGCAACTATCTTTTACTTTGAGATAAAAGCATAAACTGTCCTGAGAATACAATATCCAGGAAAACATTTATGATATCAGAGGTATCTAAAACCCTAAAACACTTTGATTACCATCTCCTTTGATGAATACATAGGAAATAACTTCCCAATATTTTTGTGCAATACTCATGTATAAACAAAAGATAAGTAAATCTTTTCAAAATAAAATTATTAGCACTAATTATGAACAGGTTGTTCACTGGGGAAGGAAATGAGATAATTAGAGGGTTACTTGGAGGTATGTTATGGGAGAAGCAAATAAAAGCTTTATTCATCATTCAGAAGAATTCTTTGGTGTGAGAACTCAGCAAGTAGAAAGGATTTGGCAAGACTAGTAAAGTGAAAATGTAATGACCTTGATTTAGACTGGTTTCTGTCATGAATTCCCCACCTTCAAGAGCAAAGGAACTGAAACAGCATGATAACATTGCCCCTTTCTAAAACCATGTTGATAAGCTTCTTCCAAAGTGCCAGTGAAAGTCCAGTGCAGGCCACTGAACAACTGATGGAACTGCCCCAAGTCCAGCTTCACAGAGCATAACAGCATTAGAGAAACACAGAAGGAAGTTGGCCTTTTATGAGGCTATCACAAAAGAAAGCTACATGCTTCAGAAGCAAGTTTATCTGAAAGTGAACAGACAATATTCTTCAAACATTTCAATTGTGGTAATCTTGGTGTATTTATTTCAAAAGCATAAAATAACTTTTGATTTCAGTAACTGTAAAAAGCATTTTAAACATCCATAACCTTAATTACTAATGTTCTCATTTTAAAAAAAAGTGTTGATTACTCACATGTGAGTGTGTATTTTCAAAAGGACTGGCTTATTTCCAATAGAGTAAAGATACAGGGGGAAAATTTATAAGCATCAAAATAGGCAGTTTCCTATAAGAACATAAACACAGATGTTAATGTATTTCAACTGAATCTTTCCATAATGAAAAGTAAAATGTAAGCACATTATTATCAATTCTACTTCTTTACATGTGCCCTCAATCCCTGGGTCAGGAAGATCCCCTGGAGGAGGAAATGGTAACCCACTCCAGTATTCTTGCCTGGGAAATCCCACGGACAGAGAAGCCTGGCTGGGTACAGTCCATGGGGTGGCAAAGAGTTGGACACGACTGAAGCAACTTGGTGCAATTCTTGGTGTATTTCTTGGGAGGTTATTGAAATAAATTGAAATAACTTAGACTTTGTGGGTAAATATTATTAAAAGGAAAATATGCTAAATAAGGTGGTAATTCAAATTATTAAAAGACAATCCCTATTGTTTAATAGATGCAGATAAATTTACCCATAAAGCTAATTTACTTCATTGTACAGCAGACACAACACTATAAAGCAAGAATTCTCCAATAAAGAAGAATTAACATATTTGTTTAATATAGCCAATATCTGTGACAATCACCTCTCCTTGTTATCTACATACCATACTAGAATCCTCATTAAGGAAATACTCGCTTTTTGTACATGTTACCAAGGATCTAATTGAGATTAGGAATTTTGCTTGAATGTTTCCTCAATAATGCATTGCATTGAACTATGTATCTAAGTTATTTAATAGTTAACAAAGTGAAGTGAAGTGAAGTCACTCAGTCATGTCCGACTCTTTGTGACCCCATGAACTGTAGCCTACCAGGCTCCTCTGTCCATGGGATTTTCCAGGCAATAGTACTGGAGTGGATTGCCATTTCCTTCTCCAGGGGATCTTCTGACCCAGGGATAGAACCCGGGTCTCCTGCATTGTAGACAGATGCTTTACCATCTGAGCCACCAGGGAAGTCCAGTTAACAAAATCTATATTTTATTTTGTTTTTTAATTCTGTTTTCTTTCATTTTTGTGTTCTTATATGCATAGAACAAGAGGACAATTAGTAACTTTATTGCTGATTATATATGATTCCAAGAAATTTTCAGTCAAATTCCCTTCATAGTTATAATTCCCACTGACCTAAGGATTTCCCTGAGGGAGAGGGATATAACAAACAAATCGTGAAGAAGGGTCGACCAAGATGGTGACATAGAGGCCCCGAACTCTCATCTTATGGACACATCAAATATGCAACAAGGAGCAATTGTTTCTGAAAGAAATTCTGAAACTAGCTGAGTGACTCCTACACATTCAGCAAATAAATAAATGTTCACCTTGGAAGGGATAGGAAAGGCTGAGACACACTGTCACCACAAACCCCACCCCCACCCCCCACAGTTCCATACAGTCAGGAAGGAACTCTTAACTCTCAGCTTCTCCCTGAGGAGTGAAGGGCTTGGAGCCCGTATTTAGTACCCCAACCCTTAAGACTCCCACCCATGGTACAGGTCCTCAAAACAACCAGCTCCATAAGCCAGAAGCTGTGTTAAGATACCTATAAAAATCAGTGAAGGTAAACGTCACTCAGTCCTGTCCAACTCTTTATGATCCAATGGACAGTAATTCACCAGACCTTCTGTCCATGAAATTCTCCAGGCAAGAATACTGGAATAGGTAGCCATTCACTTTTCCAGAGGATCTTCCCAACCCAGGGATTGAACCCAGGTCTCCTGCACTGCAGGCAGATTTTTTACCATCTGAGACACCAGAAAAGCCCCACGACACCTATAAGTATAGCAAATTATGCAGCAGTTGTTAACAGATATAAAAGCACTTGCTACATATATCCCCTCAGGGCTTAACACAGAGATAACAGGCAAAAATGCACACGTCTCAGTCTTTCTCTGAAAGAAGTTCATTGGCAAACTTTGAAACCTGCAAGCCGAGGGTCAGACTTCTAGTTTAGCACATGTAATAGGGGCTGGCTATGATCCTCCCTAGAGACCAGGGAAACAGGGGACACCTTACCTGTTGTCCCCCATTATTTTGCTCCCAGTTGCCAGCTTCTCCCTAGAAGGAGTTCAAACACATGTTTGCATCCCAGTGTATGGACTGCTGCCTAAGGTTAGATCCCCAGATCATATGGCTCTGATAATCAGTGGTGCTTGCTTTCCTGATTCCCACAGGACTGTAGCAAACAGAGCAACAATTCTTAACAGGTACAGGAGGATTTGCCTCCTTTTTCCCCCAGCTATATACCCAGGCCCAGTACAGAGCTAACAGGCAAAACCCCTCATCTCCCAGCTACTCTTCTCTATCAGATGTTGCTTGAGTTTCAGCTTCTTAGAAGCATTATCTAGGTGCTCAATGTGACCCTCCACTTTGGGACACAAATTCATATAACATGATCAACCCGGGTTTATTTTAAAGATGCAAGGATGGTTCAATATTCACAAATCAATAAAGAAATGTGATCATCACTTTATCAAAATGAAGAGTAAATTATCTCAACTGATTAAAAAAGGGATCTGACAAAATTGAAGATTCTTTTATGATAAAAATTCTGAATAATATGGGTATAAAATGAATTTATCTCAACATGATAAAGAACGTATGTGAAAAGCCCTCAACTAATATCATACTCAACAATGAAAAACTCACAGGTTTTCCTCTAAGAACAGAAATAAAACAAGGATGCCCACTCTTGCCACTTTTATTCAATATAGTACTGAAAGTTATAGCCAGAATAATTAATTGAGAAAAAGAAATTAAATGTGTCCAAGTCATAAAAGAAGAAATACATTTTTTTTTCTATTTGTAGATATCATGGTATTACATGTAGAAAAGCTAAATACCCCATCAAAAACTAGTTGGAACAAAAATACAGATTCAATAAATTACAAAAGACCTCAAATAGCCAAAACAAATCTTAAGAAAGAAGACTAGAGCTGAAGGAACTATGCCCCTTTTGACTTCGGACTATACTACAAAGCTACAGTAGTCAAACCACTATGGTACTGGCATATAAACATACACATAGATCAATGAAACAGACTACAGAGCCCAGAAATAAACCCACAGACCTATGGTCAATTAATCTGTGACCAAGGAGGCAAGAATATACAAAAAGACAGTCTCTCAGTAAGCTGGAAAAATAGGACAGCTATATGTCAAAGAATGAAATCAGAACATTATCTAATACCATATACAAAAAAAACTAAAAATGCATTAAAGACCTAAATATAAGAGTGGAAGCCATAACCTTCTAGAGGAAGACATAAACAGAACAGGTTTTGTTATAAATTGTAGCAATTGTTTATCTGTCTTGTAAACCAAAGTAAATAAAAGCAAAAATAAACAAGTGGGAGCTAATTACACTTAAAAGATTTTGCACAGCAAAATAAACCATTGACAAAACAGACAAACTACTGAATGCAAGAAAATGTTTGCAAATGATTTGACAGTAAGAAACTAATATCCAACATGTATAAACAGCTCACACAACTCTACATTTTAGGATTAGCAGATGCAAACTAGTATATATAGAATGGATAGACAACAAGGTCCTACTATATAGCACAGGGAACTATATTCAATATCCGATGATAAACCATAATGGAAAAGAATATGAAAAAGAATAACTGAGTCACTTTGCTATAGAGCAGTAATTAATACAACATTGTAATTCAACTATATTTCAATAATTTTTTTTAGAAAAATTAAGGAAAGAGTAGAAACTCCCAATCCACCATAGGTAATCAAAATTTTGAAACTTGAAGGTATCCTTCTCTTTTACATATCCATAATGTTACTTCATGTATAATATGTCAGCAAATTGAAATCATAACAAAGTAATCATAGTTCAGGCATACAAATGAGGTTGATTGGCTACTGAGGATTCAGTCTTACACATGTCCCTGCACCACTGAGAACATGATTCTTCCATTTTGACAAATCTTACTGAAAATTTCAAAGTGATCTTTATTAACCTAAGTAATATTTCTTACAAAAGAAGGCAGTTCAGCTGCTCAGTCATGTCTGACTCTTTGTGACCCCATGGACTATAGCACACCAGGCTTCCCTGTCCATCACCAACTCCTTGAGCTTGCTCAAATTCATGTACATCAAGTTGGTGAAACCATCCAACCATCTCATCCTCTGTCATCCTCTTCTCTTCCTGCCTATCTTTCCCAGCATCAGGGTCTTTTCTAATGAGATGGCTCTTTGCATCAGGTGGCCAAAGTATCAGAGCTTCAGCTTCAGCATCAGTCCTTCCAATGAATATTCAGAATTGATTTTCTTTAGTATTGACTGATTTGATCTCCTTGCAGTCCAAGGGACTCTCAAGAGTCTTCTCCAACACCACAGTTCAAAAGCATCAATTCTTCAGTGTTCAGTTTTTCTTATGGTCCAACTCTCATATTCATACATTATTGTATAGCACAGGGAACTATAGTCAATGGGAACTATAGCAATATCTTATAGTAAGCTATAATGGAAAATAATTTCAAAATCAATATATGTGTATGTATATAATTGAATCATCTTGCTGTATACCTGAAACATTGTAAGTCAACTATACTCAACTATGCTATACTTTTTACTTCAATATATGCAAATTATATATGTATTTTGTATATATTTATAAATAAAATGAGAAAAATAATATTATCTGCACAGTGTTGACTTCCCAAGTAAATGAAATGACATCTTTAAAGGGATTAGGAACTTTTTTCTTCCTTCTTTGTGTTTGTGAGTTTTGAACTTATTTGTTATGGGTCAGTAATTTAAATCTTCCTCTTAGGATCCAGTCATTGTGAAGTCGCTCAGTCTTGTCCGACTCTTTGCGACCCCGTGGACTGTAACCTACTAGGCTTCTCCGTCCATGGGATTCTCCAGGCAAGAATACTGGAGTGGCTTGCCATTTCCTTCTCCAGGGGATCTTCCCGACCCAGGGATCGAACCCGGGTCTCCCGCGTTGGAGGCAGACACTTTAACCTCTGAGCCACCAGGGAAGCCCCATTTAATAAACATTAAGCCTACATTGCTTGCAGAAGTTTTAGACATTTTGAAAAGTTTTAGAGATCTAAACTACATGATCTCTTCATTTTCCCTCTGAACTATTCTTTGTGTTCTTCCCTCTTCCATCTCTCCTGGGACTCCCTGAAGTAAAATTTTATTATCCTTACTAATTATCATTTCAAATTATTTTTTCAACTGAGAGGTAACACGGGATATGTACAAATGTCGAACAATAACATTTCCCTTGTTGGGGACACATATATTTTTTCACTGTAGTTACTCTGGTTTAGGCATTGTTCATATCATGTTTTTGATGGTTTGCCTTATTCCACCTCAGGGAAACCACACACATAATAAAATAACCATATAATTTATTGTGGCAAATGTTACTTAACTAGATTACAACATTCTACACTAAGACTTTAAAACATTCTTAAATTAAGGCCGATCATTATTTTATTTGCCTAAGGTCATAAGAATTCTTGCCAGAACTCTAAAACACTTGGTTTGGGTGAGTCTCTTTTCTTTAGACGTGATTTAGCTCACTGTTTCAGTAGAGTAAAAAATGGATCTTTTTCTTAAGATCATAGACTTCTGCTTATTCTCTGAACCTTTTCCTAAAAATATCACACAAGTAAAGCCAACAGTATTCTTGCCTGGAGAATCCCTTGGTCAGAGGAACCTGGTGGGCTACAGTCCATAGTTTTGCAAAGAGTCAGACATGACTGAAGTGACTTAGCACAGCACAGCACAAAGCCAACATAGCAGTACTGTGCCTGTCACAATTTATATTAAATTATATTTTTAAATCTTATAGTACTGAAATCCTAAGATAGAATTATTTTACTTTTTTTTTAATTCACTGAATTACTTTTGAATTTTTGAATTCATTCCTGGAATAAAATATTGAGAGGGAATAATTTTCTAAACTAAATGCCTTGTTTTTTAAATATCAGTGATTATTTTGTTACTTGCTGTAAAGAAAATATCGTTTTTAAAGTATCAGTGGTAATTCTGTTGCCTGTCCACGACTTTTAAAGCATTATACTTTATTAGAGCCAAGAATAAGTAATCATCACAAAAGTATATTTTCACAAACTCTAAAATAAAAACTTTAAAGTGCCAGCCAAAGGGTCTGTAATTTTCAAAAACATAGACCCAAGCTTATTGCTATAGCAGCAGTAAATTATTGTAATTTTAGAACAATTTCTATAATAACATACTTGCCTTTTCAGGCAAAATTTACGTAATTATATAACCTATGAAATGAAATCATTACGTTGTTAGATATTAAATATAAGGTTTCCTATAAGCTGATTAGTTACTAGTTAGAAAATATCATCTTTTAAAAATGTTTTAGGTTTAATTATTTGGCTTTGCTGGGTCTTAGTTGAGGCACAGGGCATCTCTGTTCTTCCTTATGGTATTTGGGATCTTTAGCTGAGGCCTGTGAACTGTTATGGCATGAGAACACTTAGCTGTGCAGCATGTGGTATCTAGGTCCTTGACCAGGGATTGAACCTAGGCCCCCTGCACTGGGCCACGAGGGAAGTCCCAAAAAGGTACCACCTTTTTTATCTTAACATATGTAAGTCAATATCATCATAGTCTTTATTTATTATCTAGCATGCCAGTAAATAAATGAATTACTGATAAAGAATATTGGCAGGAAAATAATTTAGCTGTTAAACTCAATTAGTTTTTCTTGTGGGTCCTTCTGCTTTTGTGGCTTTAGCACATAATACTTCATTTGCCGTTTCCTCTTTGGACTTTCCCCCTTTTTCTTTAGGTCATTTCCACATCTCATTCTGCTTAGAGGGCATCTTGACTCAAGTGTCAGTCTTCTTTCTGGATTGTAGGCTCACCTTGCCTCTAACCATATAGTTCTTCCATCTCTTTATTCTCTGAGCTGGAAATTCCAGTATTACCTCCTCATAGACTTTCCTCCATTTTCTATTTAGTCAGCTTAGTCCTCTTTATAATTTGGTGCCAGAAAAATGTAAAACCTGTTTTTTTTTTTTGTTTGTTTGTTTGTTTTACTGTAGAATTTGCAGTAGGCAGGAAGTTCATAGATCTGATTTCTACTTCTTCCACTAAACTCTGCTTGGAAGATTATATTCTTGTTCAGGACTTAGAATTGTCTCTGCTAAATGAAGGATCTGAAATAGGTTATTTTTAAAATCTTTGAAACTTTATGAATATGCTCAGTCTACAAATACTAAAAGATTTCATTATATTCCTGCTTCCTCTAAGTGAATGTAATAGAGTGAAAACAATTAATTTTTCAGATTATCTCGACTCTATCAAGCATGAGTCCTTTAGGAAAATTCTCTAAATAGGGCATGGGAACTGCTCCCCAGTCATCACTTTGTGACTGTATTTCCTTTCTACCAGGTATAGACTTGGCTAATATCTTTTCTCCACTGAATCAGTTCAGTTCAGTTCAGTTACTCAGTCATGTCCAACTCTTTGCAACCCCATGGACCACAGCATGCCAGGCCTCCCTGTCCATCACCAACTCCTAAAGCTTGCTCAAACTCATGTCCATCGAGTTGGTGATGTCATCCAACCATCTCATCCTCTGTCCTCCCCTTTTCCTACTGCCTTCAATGTTTCCCAGCTTCGGATCTTTTCTAATGAGTCAGCTTTTCACATCAGGTGGCCAAAGTATTGGAGTTTCAGCTTCAGCATCAGTCCTTCCAATGAATATTCAGGACTGATTTCCTTTAGGATGGACTGGTTGGATCTCCTTGCAGTCCAAGGGACTCTCAAGAGTCTTCAACACCACAGTTCAAAAGCATCAATTCTTTGGCACTCAAGTTTCTTTATAGTCCAACTCTCACATCCATGCATGACTACTGGAAAAACCATAGCTTTGTCTAGATGGACATTTGTTGGCAAAGTAATGTCTCTGCTTTTTTATATGCTGTCTAAGTTGGTCATAGCTTTTCTTCCAAGGAGCAAGCTTCTTTTAATTTCGTGGCTGCAGTCACCATCTGCAGTGATTTTGGAGCCAAAAAATAAAAATCTCTCACCGTTTCCCCTGTTCCTCCATCTATTTCCCATGAAGTGAAAGGACCAGTGCCATGATCTTAGTATTCTGAATGTTGAGTTCTAAGACAACTTTTTCACTCTCCTCCTTCGCTTTCATCAAGAGGCTCTTTAGTTCTTTTATGCTTTCTGCCATAAGGATGATGTCATCTGCATATCTAAGGTTATTGATGTTTCTCTGGCAATCTTGATTCCAGGTTGTGCTTCATCCAGCCTCGCATTTTACATGATACACTGAATGAAACTAGTGTATATCCTTCATTCTTTCTATTCTTTTTCAAATTCTTTTCTCATTTAGTTTATTACAAAGTTCCCTGTGCTACAGAGTAGGTCCTTGTTGGTTATCTATTTTAATTATAGCAATGTATGCATGTCAATTGAGTTAGACAGGGCCATGGTCCATGTGATCAGTTCAATTAGTTTTCTGTGAATGTGGTTTTCATTCTGTCTCCCCTGGTAAGGATAAGGATAAGAGGCTTAAGGAAGCTACTTG
This sequence comes from Oryx dammah, assembly GCF_014754425.2. NCBI lineage: Eukaryota > Metazoa > Chordata > Mammalia > Artiodactyla > Bovidae > Oryx > Oryx dammah. The sequence goes on from NW_024070213.1 coordinate 101,589,879, forward strand.
GGAGAGACTGACTGTGGGGGAAACTGGGTCTTGTTCTGATCGGTGGGGCCATGCTCAGTTCAATTCAGTCGCTCAGTCATTCATGTCTGACTCTTTGTGACCCCATGGACCGCAGCACGCCAGGCTTCCCTGTCCATCACCAGTTCCCAGAGTTTACTCAAACTCATGTCCATTGAGTCAGTGATGCCATCCAACCATCTCATCCTCTGTCATCCCTTTCTCCTTTCGCCTTCAGTCTTTCCCAGCAACAGGGTCTTTTCCAATGAGTCAGTTCTTCACATCAGGTGGCCAAAGTATTGGAGCTTCAGCTTCAGCATCAGTCCTTCCAATGACTCTTCAGGGTTGATTTCCCTTAGGATTTAGTTTGATCTCCTTGCTGTCCAAGGGAATCTCAAGAGTTTTCTCCAGCATCACAATAAAAAGCATCAATTCTTTGGCACTCAGCATATTTTATGATTCATCTCCCATCTGTACACGACTACCGGAAAAACCATAGCTTTGACTAGATGGGCCTCTGCCAGTAAAGTGATGTCTCTGTTTTTTAATATGCTGTCTAGGTTTGTCATAGCTTTTCTTCCAAGGAGCAAGCATCTTTTAATTTCATGGCTGCAGTCACTGTCCTCAGTGATTTTGGAACTGAAGAAAATAAAGTCTGTCACTTTTTCCTTTGTTTCCCCCTCTATTTGCCATGAAGTGATGGGACCAGATGCCATGATCTTCTTTTTTTAAATGTTGAGTTTTAAACCAGCTTCTTCATTCTCCTCCTTACCTTCATCAAGAGGCTCCTTAGTTCCTCTTAGCTTTCTGCCATAAGGGTGGTGTCATCTGCATATCTGAGGTTATTGATATTTCTCCCTGAAACCTTGTTTTCAGCTTGAGATTCATCCACCCTGTCATTTCACATAATGTACTCTGCATATAAGTTAAATCAGCAGGGTGACAATATACATCCTTGACATAATCCTTTCCCAATTTGGAACCAGTCTGTTGTTCCATGTCCTGTTCTAACTGTTGCTTCTTGATCTGCTTACTGGTTTCTCAGGAGGCAAATAAGCTCTTCTGGTATTCCCATCTCTTTAAGAATTTTCCAGTTTGTTGTGATTCACACAAAGACTTTAGCATTATCAATGAAGCAGAAGTAGATATTTTTCTGGAATTTCCTTGTTTGTCTATGATCCAGCAGATGTTGGCAATTTGATGTCTGGTTCCTCTGCCTTTTCTAAATGCAACTTAGAAATCCTCGGTTTACATACTGTTGAAGCCTAGCTTGAAGGATTTTGAACATTACTTTGCTAGCATGTGAGATGAATGCAATTGTGAGGTAGTCTGAACATTCTTTGACACTTCCCTTCTTTGGGATTGGAATGAAAACTGAGCTTTTCCAGTCCTGTGGCCACTGCTGAATTTTCCAAAGTTGCTGGCATATTGAGTGCAACACTTTAACAGCATCACCTTTAGGCTCTGAAATAGCTCAGCTGGAATTCCATCACCTGCATTAGCTTTGTTCATAATAATGTTTTTTAAGGCCCACTTGACTTCACACTCCAGGATGCCTGGCTCTAGGTGTGTGATCTCACCATCGTTGTTATCTGGGTCATTAAGACCTTTTTTCAACATTCCTTTGTGTATTCTTGCCACCTCATCTTAATACCTTCTGTTTCTGTTAGGTCCATATATTTGTATTCAGAATTCTTATTTAATTCTATATATACTCATTTCTAGATTGAATTTTACATATCTAGCTCAGTTGAGTAGGTTTGCTTTTCGTTTTGTTATGTTTTTGTTTGTTTGTTTTTGTTTTCATTCCCTAAATGTGATGTACCTCTATTAATATTTACTTGGGGAACATCTTGATCTCTGTTTTAGAAAGCCATAAACTGCACATGTAACGGGAAGAAACATTGTCCAGCTGAATAAATATTTTCAAGGATTAATGATATTTTTACAAGCATACATATGTTTAACACAGGAAAGAAAACAAATTTGAAGCAAACACCTCCTGCTTCCAACTGGTAGCAACCTGTAACTCAATTCAGCTTGTTAACTGGCTACCCTTGCAATAAAGAACTCCATAAAACACCTATATAATCTCAGAAAATAATAACACTGTCAGCCTGAATGAAAATGCCATCAGCAGACTCAGTGTGCTAAAAATAAGAAGAAAAAGTAAATATAAGGATCAGGGCCAGTTTGGGGGGATTACTGAAATTTCACCATCTGGGTTATTGCATGCATGAATGCTCAGTTGCCCAGTGGTGTCTGACTCTTTGCTACCCCATGGACAGGCTCCTCTGTCCATGAAATTTTCCAAGCAAGAATACTGGAGAGGATTGCCATTTCCTCCTCTAGGTGATCTTGCCCACCCAGGGATCAAGCCAGTGTCTCCTGAGTGCCCTGTATTGGCAGGCAGATTCTTTGACCACTGAGCTACTAGGTAAGCCCCTGCTACTTTTAGTAGTAGGAAACAATTTTAAAATCTAAGGTGTATAAGAGTATACATATTCAGCGGTATATTATAGGGCAACAAAATTTGCTACCCTCAAATGTGTGGATTATTTGGAGCTAGAAATAATCAAGGCTCAAAAAACTCACCAATAAGTTTGACCTTCTCCCTAATTGCCTCTGAAAAATTTTAGCTAGAGGGCATATTCCTGAAATAGAGCTACCACCAGAGTTATCTGCAAAGAAAATGAGCTAAGTGTGGTGGGGAGCAGAAGCAAGGTTCCCTAGAGATCAAAGTTCGCTCAGTGTCCCATTGTCTCGGTATGGCCCCAAAACATATATTTACCAAATATTTGTCTAACTCCATGTTCACTATCTTCCTCTTCTTTGAAGTCCCAAACCCCTTCCCCGTACATCCTATTTTGTCTTTAGCTGAATATGATATTTAAGTGAGATTTTCAGCCTCTTGGATAAGTTACTCAGCTTTCCTGGATCTCTTCCAAGTATACATGTTATTAAATCTTGTTTGATTTTCTTCTATTAAATCTGCCTCATGTCAATTTAATTCTTAGACCAATCGGAAGAACCTACAAGGGTAGAGGAAAATTATTTTTCCCCCTAATAACGTCATGACCTTTTGTTAATTGAAATACTTTTCTGTTTAGCACAGTTCTTAAAGACTATAATTTAGGAATTCAATCATGACAATTTAGATTTCAGCCTAAGTGTGTTTAGCACTTATTTGGATTCGAGAAGAAATGCTTATTTGTGAAAATGATATTGTAAAATACCAATATCTTATTGGCATGTCCAATAAGATATAATTGAAAATAGGTTAACAAACTATTCTAGTTATACTTATAGCCATGTTACATTTAAAAAGTACTGTCAGAGCATTCTAAAGTTTTCACAAATTAGTATATAACTACCTAAAGGCATATAAAACAATTTAATAGACTGTTTATAAAAAGATATAATCCATTTTTTTCAAATATGCAGTATGCAAATCTAATTTCTTTCAGACTCTAATTAGATAATAATTATTGGCATTAAAAATTGAGAATGATAAAAGAGATTTTTGTTGTTGTGTTGTGTTAGTCATTCAGTAGTGTCTAACTCTTTGTGACCCTATGGACTATAGCCCCCCATGCTCCTCTGTCCATGGGTTTTCCCAGGCAAAAATACTGGAGTGTGTTGCCATACCCTTCTCCAGGGGATTTTCCCAACCCAGGGATTGAACTCAGGTCTAATAGAATTTAATGAAGGCTAAGAAACAAATATACTATTACTGGGCAAGAAAAAGTGTATCTAATTATGTTAGGAAAAATCAGAATGGTAACATTTGAGTTGCCTGAGAAAATTACACTTAACTTTCAAAAACTGCCTTGAGCATAATTGTTTACAGAGGTTTGTACCTTTTCAGAGACTATGCTTATTATAGTCATCATTATGAAAAGAAACTTTTAAGATGACATGCCTATAAATAGCTAAGCCTTTCAAGAGAGCACTATTCTAGTTTTTCTAAATAATATCACTCCTAGAAAAAAATATGACCCCCAAGATTCAACAACACTTTTCATGAAGTAGCATGTGTTTATTTCAGGGCCTGTCATTCATGAGAGATATGAGTCCAAGCCTGCTTTGTTTGTGACAGCTAATAATACCGCAGAACTGAAAAGAATTATTATTTTCATTCTAGTCGTGCTCTGTCCGTGTTCAGTGAATTGAGTCTCAAGCTTTGAGAGTCTTACTTCATGTGCAAGCGTCAACTTTTGGACATCAAAGGCAATTTAACTGTAGAGCAACTAAAGTTGCATGAAAGTGAAAGTCGCTATCTTGTCTGACTCTGCGACCTCATGGACCACATAGTTCATGGAATTCTCCAGGCCAAAATATTGGAGTGGTGGGTAGCTGTTCCCTTCTCCATGTGACCTTCCCAACCCAGGGATCAAAGCCAGGTCTCCCTCATTGCAGGAAGATTCTTTACCAGCTGAGCCCCCAGGGAAGCCTGGAAAAAAGTAGTGTGGTTACATGCAAATCCATTGAAGTCTGAGAAAAGGAGAGTGAGACTTTTTAATTTGAATGAGATATGAGTGGTGGGCAGCCATGCTAGTGTAAAAGGATGAGGCTTAGCAGAGGTCTTGTGAAAATTTCATGGATACAAAGGAGCCTTAGTAAGAGATTTATTTGAGAAGGTAGAGACTTCACTTGAAGGAGGGGCCAAATCACACCTGTAGTGGTAAGGCCACCTGCTAGTAGTAATTCCTCTTCACAACAAAGGATAAGAGAACTGATCTTCAAGGAAAGCCCAGTTGGGCAAGTTTTCTGGGAAAGGTGTTGGCAGTGGTCGAAGTATCAAGGCACCCATGTTACAGAGCCCTGTCTGAATCAGTGAGACAGTTTCAATTTAATAGAAACACAAATCAAATGATGATCTTGTCCCAGGTGGCTGCCTAAGCAGTATTATTTGTTCAAAAGCTTTAAAAAATTCATTGACACTATAAAACACCAAAGGCAAATTCACTTGTTCATCTTGAACTTGAAAAGAAAGATCGGGGTGGGGGGGGGGGCAATAATTTGAGCACCTTCGTGTCAATGGGGAGTCGTAAATCACTCTGATACTTAAAACATGAAAGGACCTTATTTCATTGCAGAACGTCTCTTAATTTTGTAGTTCTAAGGATGAAAGGCCTCTCATAGAAACTGAAAGGAATATTGTAATAGGGCTGCTAGCATAAAAACATATAAATTTAATTCTTTCATATGGCTTTTTTAATGTACTTATAAAATTGGGTAGTTTCAACCACCTTGTAAGCAAGAATTGCAGAGTAATTTTAAAGTTTTCATTATCCAGTTCTTATGACACTTAAAGACAAGAAAGGAGTAGGATTTAGTGGGGGGAGGCGCGGGGGGAATCTTATTAGACCAGGCTTGAAAATTGCAATAAACATAATGGGACTACATAAATGGCAAAGAATTCTTAGCAAGATGTAACAGGGTAGAATTAATGTTGGAGCAATTATTTTAGCAGTATGCTCATTTTCTATGTGTAATTTATGGCCTTAATCACTGGTATGCAGATCTAATCATGAGGCAGTACTCCCAATACTTAGGAGCGTGCACCGTGCACGGTGGATGAAAATTTTTCACACATGGTTTCTTCCTCCACAAAGAAAGTTTCCTAGAGCTTTTTTGTTGTTGTTCTTGATTTTTCAGCTCAACAAAACAATGGAGATCTGGCTTTTGAAAGTAAGCACTTGGAAAGAAGCCACAGATGTCAACAAGCCTAGGCCTGCTTTCTCATCCACAAAGTAATGAATTTATTTTCTTTAACTTTGTGCTAAACAATATGTGTGGAGAAACAGACCCTGGGTTAGTGTGAAATAAGAACTGAAATGGATTGCTAATCAGCATTCTGAGTTATGCTCAGGGATGCTCTGACCGTATTATATTGACCCCAAGGAGACAGCAACGGCAAAAACGTACATCTAAGAAAGCTGGTGCATGAACATAGGTGTGGGTAGCTGTTCGATGTCGATGGGCCAAGACTGGTCTGACAAAATGCCTCCTTCAAGCGTTTGCCTCAAAACAGAATATTCCATGTAATGAGAAAAGTTTCAGACAAAACTCTGTATAAATGGTCCTAATTTGAGAACACTATGAAATTTTTTAGACTTAGGTTCCAGCAGCCACCTGTTTCAAGTCTTATATATTCTCATATTATTTACACTTGTTACCATGAAGTGTCTATTTAAATATCTATTTCTGTCATTAGACTATGAGCTCCTTAAGGATAAAAACTAAATCATATTCACCTGTGGATTTCCAATATTTGCCAGGGCCTGGTACATATAATATTCAACAAAAGTGATTTCAATATAAATAGGACAGTGGTGAGTCTGCTGATGAATAAATAACTTGATTGAGCCTTGAGGGACAAAAAGATATTATTGTCTTAGGCTATTTATAAGTTGGAGCACTAGCTTCTATTATTATCCAAGATCTTCCACTGGAGAGCTCTCCTCTCTCCAGTCAGATATGATTCTAGAAACTTTGTATTAAAATCTTTAGTTAAACTACTTGTCTCAGAGGGCTTCCCTAGTGGTTCACGATTAAGACTCCATGCTTCCACAGCAGGGGGCGCAGGTTCTATCCCCTGGTTGGGAAACCAAGTTCCTGCATGGCACACAGTGCCATCAAAACAAAACAAATAACAAACTTGTTTCCAAAAACTAACTGACAAAAGATTTAGAGTTTTGAGAAGTATCAAGGAGAATTGGGGGAATAGGAAAACAAGGGCAAAAGCCTTCAGAGGATGGATTTATCAAGATACTTTCACCACACCACATAAATTCTAGGAAGTGCTGAGTTATGGAATTTTGGGGGTCAAGTAAAGAGACTGTAGGGCTTCCTGGGTAGCTCAGCTGGTAAAGAGTCTGCCTGCAATGCAGGAGACCCTGATTCAATTCCTGGGTCAGGAAGTTCCCCTGGAGAAGGGATAGGCTACCCACTCCAGTATTCTTAGGCTTTCCTGGTGGCTCAGATGGTAAAGAATCTACCTGCAATGTGGGACACCTGGTTTGATCCCTCTGTTGGGAAGATCCCCTAGAGGAGAGCATGGCAACCCACTCCAGCATTCTTGCCTGGAGAATTCCCATGGACAGAGGACCCTGGTAGCTATGGTCCATGGGGTCACAAAGAGTTGGACACGACTGAGCAACAAACACACACAAAGGGACTGCATAGTGCTAATTAAGCTGCCTGCAACATTTTTCATGGTACACGTATTAATAATACACAAATGTGGAAAAGATGATAATAGTTATGGTTGAGTGGCTTTTAGGTGAACAAACCACGACACATGGAGGATATCAGCCTGAAAAGAGATCTTTAATATCATGCCACAGGCTGTATCTTTGTGCCTTATTTCATATTTGTAATCAACACTGGTGATTCCAACTTACTAAAATTTTCAAACCACCATATTGGGAAGGAAAATCAGTACCTTGAAATCATGATGTTAAATAATAATTACAGCCTGAGCAAATCTAAAATACATATATATCATATTGAAAGAGAAAAGTACTGGGCTATATTGGAAGTTGCTTTTTAACAATAGTACAATAGTGTCCAGTGAGCTAACACAGTATTCCCTCGCATTTACACTCACGTGTGCATTGGGAGTATCTTAGTCCTCTTCGGTGTTTAGATCAGAACATAAGTGTATACACTATTTCTGGGTACCACATTAAGAACACTGAGGAAGCCAGAGCTTGCTCAAAACAGGATAAAAAGGAAAATCATGCCATTTGAAGATGCTTAGTGGGGCAATGAGGAATATCCCAAAATCGTCCATAAAGGCAGACACTGTGCTCTAGTTTAGACCCCAACTCCATCAACGCTCACTCCAAAAGCCTTAGGCTTCCATGTGAGTATCCCTTTCTGAGACACCAGGAAGTTGTAACCAAGTTGACATTACAGTTCCAAACTCTATGGCCAGATCATTAGAGTACCCTTTACAATTTTGCTCCTTACATCTTGCTCAACATTCACTATGGAAATCTCTCTTTTATATATTACTACCTGATCGCCTCTCACACACAACTGTTTTTCTCACCTTCTGTTCTGCACTTTAAAATAGATCTAATGAATTACTAGTCTAATATTTTAAAATATTCATAAAATAAAAAAGAATTCTTTCTTAACAATATTAATACTTGCTTTCCACCTCCCTTATTAGAAGAACAGTTTTCCCTTCAATTTTTCACAAAAAGTAAATATTTGTTTTCCTACATACCATAAGGCCTTGTGTGGGTGATTTCTACTACTAATTCCCAAACTTTTACTCTCAACTTTCATGCAATATTTCCTTTTTATTTGAAATTCACAACCTCTGAATACATCATTCTCTATTTTACAATAATCTAAAAACATTTAGTCACTTTCTCATATTGATGAAAGGTTTTGGTATCTGAATCAGTATTTTTCCTTATTCAGTGTTCTATAATTAATTGTGGTGATTTCAAAGTCCAAAAGAAGGACCTATCTATAGGCCTAATTTCACAGATTCTTATTACTTTAAACTCAGTTAACTTTGAGTCAATTCCACTTCTCTAATCATAAATCTCAAATTTCTCCTCTCCTAAAATTCCTGTTTTCACAAACCCTCATTTCCAGAAGGTATTCTTTGACTTCTGGTCCTTTTCTTCCCAGTATATTATTCTCAATTGAACTTTCTTCTCTGATGTACCTAGATGTTTGGTTAATCACTGAACCTGATTCTAACAAGTATTCTCAACCTCTTAATACACACATCTGCCACTACTGAAGAAAATCATGGAGTTGCCCAGATTTCAACACCAAAATCAAATTGATTATATTCTTTGCAGCCAAAGATGGAGAAGCTCTATACAGTCAACAAAAACAAGACCAGGAGCTGACTGTGGCTCAGATCATGAACTCCTTATTACCAAATTCAGACTCAAATTGAAGAAAATAGGGAAAACCACTAGACCACTCAGGTATGACTTAAATCAAATCCCTTATGATTATATAGTGGAAGTGAGAAATAGATTTAAGGGCCTAGATCTGACAGATAGAGTGCCTGATGAACTATGGAATGAGTTTCGTGACATTGTACAGGAGACAGGGATCAAGACCATCCCCATGGAAAAGAAATGCAAAAAAGCAACCCTTCCTCACTTGCTTTCCACTTCTCAGATATTTGCAGGCCTCCTCAGACAACCACACTGCCTTCTCGTGTTTCTTTCTCTTTGGGTAGTCTTACAAACCTCCATCCGCAGTTGCTCAGGCGCCCTCTCAGGCCTGGTCCCTTGAATCTGCAGTCATGAGAAGCCCCGCCCACTGTGCCACCGTGAGCAGCCCCGCCCTTTGTTCTTCTCAGAGCTGTTGGTAGTGCCCTCTGCTCTTGCCCAGTAGCACACCAACACTTCCCACCTGGGGGCTCATCTTCCAGAATCATATTTTTTTGCCTTTTCATGCTCTCCATGGGTTTTCCAGGCAAGAATACTGGAGTGGGCTGCCATTTCCTTCTCCAGTGGACCATGTTTTGTCAGAAGTCTCCACTGAGACCCGTCTGTCTTGGGTGGCCTTGCAGGGCTTCATAGCTTCACTGAATTGCATAAGCCCCTTCGCCACAACAAGCTGTGGTCCATGAAGAGGGATCATGGTGTTTGATCTTTTTAACATTTATGGGATCTGGTTTGCTCGTATTTAATTGACAGTTTTTACATCTATGTTCATCAGGGATTTCAGCCTGTTGTTTTCTTTTTGTGTGTTATATCTGTCTGGTTTTGGTATCAAGGTGATGCTGGCCTCAGAGAATGAGTTCAGCAGCATTCCTTACTCTTCAGCTGTGAAAAGAAGAGGGGCGAAAAGCAATGGAGAAAAGGAAAGATATAAGCATCTGAATGCAGAGTCCCAAAGAATAGCAAGAAGAGATAAGAAAGCTTTCTTCAGTGATCAATGCAAAGAAATAGAGGAAAAGAACAGAATGGGAAAGGCTAGAACAAAAAAGATCTTCATGACCCAGATAATCATGATGATGTGATCACTAATCTAGAGCCAGATATCTTGGAATGTGAAGTCAAGTGGGCCTTAGAAAGCATCACTATGAACAAAGCTAGTGGAAGTGATGGAATTCCAGTTGAGCTATTTCAAATCCTGAAAGATGATGCTGTGAAAGTGCTGCACTCAATATGCCAGCAAATTTGGAAAACTCAGCAGTGGCCACAGGACTGGAAAAGGTCAGTTTTCATTCCAATTCCAAAGAAAGGCAATGCCAAAGAATGCTCAAACTACCACACAGTTGCACTCATCTCACATGCTAGTAAAGTAATGCTCAAAATTCTCCAAGTCAGGCTTCAGCAATACGTGAACCGTGAACTCCCTGATGTTCAAGCTGGTTTTAGAAAAGGCAGAGGAACCAGAGATCAAATTGCCAACGTCTGCTGGATCATGAAAAACACAAGAGAGTTCCAGAAAAACATCTATTTCTGCTTTATTGACTATGCCAATGCCTTTGACTGTGTGGATCACAATAAACTGTGGAAAATTCTGAGAGAGATGGGAATACCAGACCACCTGACCTGCCTCTTGAGAAATCTGTATGCAGGTCAGGAAGCAATGGTTAGAACAGGACATGGAACAACAGACTGGTTCCAAATAGGAAAAGGAGTACGTCAAGGCTGTATATTGTCATCCTGCTTATTTAACTCCTATGCAGAGTACATCATGAGAAACGCTGGACTGGAAGAAACACAAGCTGGAATCAAGATAACCTCAGATATGCAGATGACACACCACCCTTATGGCAGAAAGTGAAGAGGAGCTAAAAAGCCTCTTGATGAAAGTGAAAGAGGAGAGAAAAAAGTTGGCCCAAAGCGCAACATTCAGAAAATGAAGATCATGGCATCCAGTCCCATCACTTCATGGGAAATAGATGGGGAAACAGTGGAAACAGTGTCAGACTTTATTTTGGGGGGCTCCAAAATCACTGTAGATGGTGACTGCGGCCATGAAATTAAAAGACGCTTACTCCTTGGAAGAAAAGTTATGACCAACCTAGATAGTATATTCAAAAGCAGAGACATTACTTTGCTGACTAAGGTCCGTCTAGTCAAGGCTATGGTTTTTCCTGTGGTCATGTATGGATGTGAGAGTTGGACTGTGAAGAAGGCTGAGCACCAAAGAATTGATGCTTTTGAACTGTGGTGTTGGAGAAGACTCTTGAGAGTCCCTTGGACTGCAAGGAGATCCAACCAGTCCATTCTGAAAGAGATCAGCCCTGGGATTTCTTTAGAAGGAATGATGCTAAAGCTGAAACTCCAGTACTTTGGCCACCTCATGTGAAGAGTTGACTCATTGGAAAAGACTCTGATGCTGGGAGGGATTGGGGGCAGGAGGAGAAGGGGACGACAGAGGATGAGATGGCTGGATGGCATTACCGACTCGATGGACGTGAGTCTGAGTGAACTCCGGGAGATGGTGATGGACAGGGAAGCCTGGCGTGCTGCGATTCATGGGGTCGCAGAGTCGGACATGACTGAGCGACTGAACTGAACTGCACTGAAGTGTTACTTAAACCACTATAAATTACTGGAATCCCATTTCAGCTGGACTAGAGAAACACTCAACCATCCCTATATTTTTCTTGGTCAGTTACTTTTTTTTTCCCTTCTTTTTAATACCTTTCATATACTTGTTTTTCTCTTTAGAATTAACAAAAATTATTGGGGTGTCGTTTATTTACAATGTTGTATTAAGTTGAAGTACACAGCAAAGTGAATCTGGTGTACATATAGTTGCTCTTCTTCAGATTCTTTAAAAAGCCTACTCTGACACATTTAACAAGTTTACCTGCATTTTTTAAATAAAATTGAGGTCATCAGGCATGAACCATATCAACCACTTGCCTATTTTGTATAAAATAATTTATATCTTCAGATGCTTTTATATTCTTCTTCCAGGATCTTTGTCCAGCAAGTTTATCTTCTTTCTCCTAAATATTTAACTTCTGATTTCTATTGGTCTATGCCTTCAGGATGGATAGGTACAGCTATAGATATAAATGTATGAATATACGTATATGTTCAAGGCTTTCGATTCTTCCAATAATCTAATTGACACCAACTTATCCACAGTTTTTCAACAAACTCTTGACTTAACTTTCTTAGTTTCCTTTTTGGCTCAATTATCAGGTTTCATCCTCTTAATGATCAGTCTTTTCTTTCCATGTATACACTGTCTTTGGCAATATCATCACTGTGGGTTTAACTAAAGCCTATAAACACAATAACCTCAATTGTGTATTTCCAGTTTCCAGATTCTGAACTACTTTCCAGAACAGTTAATAGAATTTCAAACTCAACATTATCAATGTCAAATGTCATAGCATCGCTTATTTCCTACATCAACTGTTTAGGTAATAAACCTCAATTAATGAATTTTCTGTCTATGGAAATATTGACTCACAACATGGGTTATGGGAGCAAGAAGAAAACAAAGCACCTGCTGCTCAGTGGCTTCTAGAAGTTTCCAGCCCATGAAGTGCTACTGATGTGCAATGAATCTTACTATGCTGCGAGGACAATATGTCTCCTCCAAGAACCACAAAGCCGTTGTGGAAAGAGCAGCCCAGCTGGCCACCAGAGCCTCCAGTTCCAATGCCAGTCTGTGCAGCACAGGAAATGAATAGAGAGTTTGTGTGCATATTGTATTTTTGCTAATAAAACTCTGAGAAAAAAATTAAGCCAATTTATAGCCTACATTTTCCCTCACACTTGGGTCATCAAATTCTGATAATTATGCTTTTGAACCACCTCCTTTCCTATAGCAACTACCCTCATTTCAGTCTATCATTAAATCTTACTTGGACCATTGAAATGTCCATTTAAGCGGGCTCCTTGTCTTTACTGTTACCTATAATTAATTCACCTTTGATAGCACTGCTAAGTAATAGAACATGAAAGCATACTTGATTTATACAAATGAAGTGTGATTTGACTATTTAAAGATGGTTTCAAGGAGTGAAACTACGTCCTTATACTTGGCAAATGATTTGGCATGTCATTCTTCAGGTCACCAAGTATAGAATATGATTAGTTTCTAAAGTAACAAATTCATCACCTACATAGCTCTTCTCCCACAAACTGATTCTTTGGAAATCTAACTCTTTGAAAATGCTCCCTATGACTTGAAGTGGAAAGGTGCTTTCTGAAATGTTTTGCTTTTTTTTAAGTGTTATCACTCTCTCTTTGGCTAAGATATGGTTCTAAGGCATATTTAGAGGGCATATTTAGCCCTCACCACTACCCCCAAAAGTAGAATTACTCCTGTCTTTCATCAAAGAATAAGTGATCTATTGACATACCCTGGTAGAGAAGATCTGAAACGCCTTCTTCTCCACTCAGCCTTATTCGACAGCAAAGAAACTTATCCTGGTCTGAGAACAATAGGACTCAAAGAACTTCTGGAAATGGAAGTTAAGAAAATAGAATGAGTTTCTGATCTTGGAAACTGGAAATAGCTTTGAACTTAATTTGGACCTGTAGTTTAAATCAGACCACAAACCCTTAGATGCTAGAGAAGCAGAGAAAATAATGTAAAGCTTCAGCTTAAGAGGGTTGAGCTCAGAAAAGTCATAGAATGAGAAATTCCTGAGTCACCACCTATATCAAATAATTCTGGTATCTAGCTAAATTCTGAACCAGTCTGTTGCCATGAAAAGTTTATATCCTTAAAAAAAATTAATCATACTGTTGAATAACATTAAAACAAACTGTAATAGGCTCCACTACTGAGAAAAATCCTAGAAAAGATTAAATATCAAGATCACATTCCAAAATTAGATATTCTTTCATAAAAAGAAATGCCCAAATTTACAAAGGAGAGTATTGGATACACTTTTATCTTCTGGGTTTTATCTGATTCTATAAAGGTGTGCTTCCCCAGTGACTCAGTAGTAAAGAATGCTGGAGCCTCAGGAGTCACAGGTTTGATCCCTGGGTCTGGAAGACGCCTGGAGCATCCACTCTAGTATTCTTGCCTGGAGAATCCCGTGGATAGCGGAGCCTGGTGGACTACAGACCATGGTGCTGCAAAGAATCAGACATGACTGAAGCAACTTAGCACATAAAGGTGTGTAGCTATTACTGGCTTTCTCTCAATTAGGTCATTTTATATCACTCTAAGAGTAGATGATAACTTATTCAAAACAGGATCATAGGGCAAATAAATATGGCCCAGGGAGGAAAGAAACTTCCTTTTTGCCCCATGGAAAATATGACTTCAAATATGACCTAATGTTGCATGGAAGATTAAAGAATTTTAAAACTATTAGGGAATTAATTTGAAGAATTAATTTCAATCAGGCCTTCTGAAGGCCTGATTGTCAAATTCTCCTTTGAATTGATTATAACATACTGATTTCCCTGTTAATTAATGAGTTAAATAAAATTTTGGCCCATGTTTATTTTATATGTCATTATTTTATCTTTCTGAAAATTATAATTCAGTAATGTTATAGTCAAAAGAATACCCCAGATAGACCAATCAATTAATTCAATGAATCCTCTGATAATAAGAGTACAAAGGTTTTGTCACATAACCAATAAGTGGTAATTGAATTATTTCACACAAATATCTATACATCAAAAAGTTGAAGTGAGAAAATCTTGCCAAACAAAATTTTACACTTTCACTATCTAGATGTGTAGTATTTCTAAACAAGGGAAACTTTAATTTAGAATTTGCCTAAAGGCAGCAGGTGCTGAATATGTTTTATCATTTGATTTCTACATGAACATCTCATTTCTTAACAGCAATGAGACTTGACGTTTTTGATGAGAGGTGGGATTTTGGTATAAGAATTTTTCTGATAAAGATTAACATTGATTGGAGTACGCATTTCTAAATTTAAATTGTTTTAACCTTTTATTGAATGTTGTAATGTATAATCACAAAACAACAACATTCATAAATAGACCTCCCCTCTCCTCAAAATAACTACCCAGTAATTGTGCTCCATGCTCAGTTGCTCAGTCAT
The DNA here is from genome assembly GCF_014754425.2 of Oryx dammah. Taxonomy (NCBI): domain Eukaryota; kingdom Metazoa; phylum Chordata; class Mammalia; order Artiodactyla; family Bovidae; genus Oryx; species Oryx dammah. Next base: position 101,604,886 of record NW_024070213.1, read on the forward strand.
GTCTGACTCTTTGTGACCCCATAGACTCTAGACTGCCAGGCTTCTCCATCCATGGTTTCCCAAGCAAGAATACTTGAGTGGGTTTCCATTTCTTACTCCAGGGGATCTTTCCAATCCAGTAATTAGATTTAATCAAATGTAGTTTGATTCAACATTTTTAATGTACTTACTCTTCTTAATAAGGCAATGTATTTGACTTTTTCAGTGCTAAATGAAATAGACAAGGTAGGCATTTTACCTACAGGAGTTCCAAATCAAGGAGAGAATGAAATGCATAATTATAAATAGAATGCATGGTAGAATATAATAATCCTAATATACCTTCCTCTCACTTATGGATGATTAATTGATATGCTTTTGGAAATAATCTAGTGATGATATTTATTTCTTTCTTTAAAATGTGCATTCAAATTAATAAGAGAAACTCAGAAAAAAAGAAACTCCACCAATATCTTGTGAATTAAACATCAGTACTTTTTAGGAACTCGTTCCAGTGCTCCAGTGAATGAAGGGGCAAAATAAATACCCAAAGCAAGAGGACCGGTACTTTCCTAAGTGGGACTGACCTTGTCAGATGACATTGCTTTGTTTGGTAATATAGGTTTAGAATTTAGAATTATTCCAGGCGATTTTTTTTCTTTTAATTTTTAAGTCAAAACTAAAAACAAATATTATTTTTAAAATTCATTTAAAAGGAAGACTCTGATGATAACTGTTGAAAGGTAATTACAATGAAGGAAAAATAGAGTTCATCAGACACAAGGCAAACAAGAATGTACTGTTGCTATAAACTTGCTTCACCATAGTGAAAACACAATGAGAGTAACTCAAGACAATGCCAGTGCAATCTGAGAAAGAGCTAAATCTGGAAAATCCTTCAGCATGATGGATACTTGGGTGCAAAACTTTCTATAATGGAGAAGCAAAATAATAAATTCATGATTATAGGCTAATGCCATCTGAAGTTTTACTTTTCTTTAAAGACATGTTATTCAGTTTCATGTGATATGAGAAAAATAATACAAATGTCTTTTCTCTTATTTTCTACCCTTTTTGAGAAAATTCAACTAGATTTTATTTGTAATCACCTTTCAATTTTTAACAATGTCTATCATATAAAATTAAGAGGTGAGTCTATGAGATATAAAAATTAAATATAATGGTAAGAAAAAGTAGGGTAGAGATGAGGGCAAAGGACATTCTAGAAGGAACTTAGAGGATACACAATATGAGCTATATCAGAAAATGACAAGTCATTAGTTTTTGTTCATGTTTTTCTATTAAAAAATATACTGGATTCACACCAGGTCTATGTGACTATAAAGCTTGTGCTGACTCTTGCCTATAGAACCCCATCTATGGAAAAGATAGTTGAATGGAAAAGTGGAACATTTTTTATGGTTATGGACACAAGATGGATTTCATCAAGAAAGTAGTACTTGAGCTGAACCTGATGCCTAAAAACATTTTCTCTATGGTCTGTTTGAGGAACTCCATTCCTCATTCAAAATGTTGATTTAAACTTTATAGAACAAATTAAGTCCTAATCTTTGTGTAGAATGGAATTTTGAAAAAAACAAATGTGTTTAGTAAGATCCAAAATAAATATATTTGCATTCTTTCCACCAGAATAATAAATTTTCTATCTAAATAATACAGATATAATATATTCTATCCAAATACATATATACAGATACATGTATGTGTATATATACATATGTGTGGATAACATATATAATATATATAGTATATACACACATACATGTAAAAATAGAGATATTATCCAAGTATATCTGTTAGGCCAAATACTTATTCACTCAAAAAGTGCTTAAGGGCCTACTGCATGCCAGGTACTATATAAAGTGTCCTTGATACATCTGTGGACACATAACAGAGGAAGATGCCTGCCCTAGTGGAGCTCACATTGTAATAGAGAATACAGCAATTAAATAATTAAAAGTGATTATTTTTTTTTTAAAGTAATGTTCACTGTAAGATAAAAAAAGACAGATATAAATAGGAATATCAGCTTATGGTCATTTCAGATGACAGTTTGGATCAACAAAATGAGTCAGACTCCATATATTTTTGGAAGTTAAATTAGCAGGATTCCTGACAAAATAAGTGTAGAGTATGAGAATAAGAAAAGGGTCATAGACGAGGCTAAGGTTTTTGACCAGAACAATTATAAGTTGATAGAGCTACTTTCAAACAAACTATGGAAAGCTGTGCATGTAACAAGTTTGGGAGGAAAATACAAGAGAGCAAATTAGGAAATTCCAAAATAAATATGATTGAGGATAAGCCTATTACATAGGTGAGATGATTCATACATTTCAGACCACAGAAAGAATGTGAGCAAGAACTAACAGATTTTGTTCCAATGAATTAGAAAAGGATGGTGTTCTTCTTTATGTTAATTTACATAAATTTATAGGATGTCTAACATTTCTCTTTTTTAACTACAATATTACACACGCAATTAAGAAGTTATTCTTTATATGGCACAAAACTCCAAAGGGAAGACATTCATCAAAAGAGTTAGATACTTTTATGGTGTTGGTGTTAAGGATTCACTATGTTCACCATTGAACTGTGCTCTTTCCAACGTCTGCTGATTCTTCAGGTTTGTAGAGAATCTTGCCCACTGGATGATAAAATACCATTAATTTTCATTTTAGTTGAGTGGAGTATACCATTTTATTGACCAAAACTGGGATTAAATTGATCTTTACATTACAGATAAAAAATGACTTGTTGAGAAAATTAATTCCATACAAAGGACAAAGAATATTTTTAATCTACTAAAGGAAACACATGTTTCCCAAGTACATGATGGCACACAGCTTCGGACAGGTGAAAAAGTGTACTGTGTTCTATGCAGTGCAGGAAAACAGTACTTGGTTCCAACCCCCAAATACACACAGTCAGAGGACATTCAGTAGTTAAGAGAAAATAAAAGAAAGATTGTGCTAAGAACTTTATAGGAAGAATAACCTTCACTGGGGTTTAACGAGTGTGATTAATTTTAATAATGTTACTATAATAGCAGGGACTAGAGCTGTGGAAAATTCTGAAAGAGATGGGAGTACCAAACCACCTGACCTGCCTCTTGAGAAACCTATATTCAGGTCAGGAAGCAACAGTTAGAACTGGACATGAAACAACAGACTGGTTCCAAATAGGAAAAGGAATACATCAAGGCTGTATATTGTCACCCTGTTTATTTAACTTATATGCAGAGTACATCATGAGAAACGCTGGGCTGGAAGAAGCACAAGCTAGAATCAAAATTGCCGGGAGAAATATCAATAACCTCAGATATGCAGAAGACACCACCGTTATGGCAGAAAGGGAAGAGGAACCAAAAAGTCTCTTGATGAAAGTGAAAGCAGAAAGTGAAAAAGTTGGCTTAAAGCTCAACATTCAGAAAACGAAGATCATGGCATCTGATCCCATCAATTCATGGGAAATAGATGGGGAAACAGTGGAAACAGTGGCAGACTTTATTTTTCTGGGCTCCAAAATCACTGCAGATGGTGACTGCAGCCATGAAATCAAAAGACACTTACTCCTTGGAAGGAAAGTTATGAGCAACCTAGATAGCATATTCAAAAGCAGAGACATTGCTTTGGCAACAAAAGTCCGTCTAGTCAAGGGTATGGTTTTTCTAGTGGTTATGTATGGATGTGAGAGTTGGACTGTGAAGAAAGCTGAGCACCGAAGAATTGATGCTTTTGAACTGTGGTGCTGGAGAAGACTATTGAGAGTCCCTTGAACTACAAGGAGATCCAACCAGTCCATTCTAAAGGACATCAGTCCTGGGTGTTCTTTGGAAGGACTGATGCTAAAGCTGAAACTCCAGTATTTTGGCCACCTCATGCGAAGAGTTGACTCATTGGAAAAGACTCTGATGCTGGGAGGGATTGGGGGCAGGAGGAGAAGGGGACGACAGAGGATGAGATGGCTGGATGGCATCACGGACTCGATGGACATGAGTCTGAGTGAACTCCGGGAGTTGGTGATGGACAGGGAGGCCTGGCGTGCTGAGATTCATGGGGTCACAAAGAGTCGGACACGACTGAGCGACTGAACTGAACTGAATAGCAGGGGCTAGCCAGGTAATGCTGGGCTTCTCTGTGACCATTACGCTTTATTAAAATTATATCTTTATGAAGCATTCGTTCTCGATTGACTTCTATATTACTTATGCATGCTCAGTTGCTTCAGTCATGTCCAACTCTTTTGTGACCCTATGCACTAGCCTGCCATGCTCCTTTGTCCGTGGAGATTCTCCAGGCAAGAATACTGGAGTGAGTTGCTGTGCACTCTTCCAGGGGATCTTCCTCACCCAGGGATCAAACCCACATCTCCTATGTCTCCTGAATTGAAGGTAGAAGCTGAGCCACTGGGGAAGCCCTCTGTATTACTTTAGAACCAGTTTATTGAACCAGCTGGACTAGGTTGGGCACAGGCAGAATGCAACTCTTATTTTCTTTTTTTTCACCTCTATCTTTTGGGTTTTATCTGAAGATTTGTTGTTGTCATTTCCTTTTACCCGAAGAAGTTCAGTAGACTCCATAGTTTTTAGAAAAGTTTAAAATAACACAAAAGAATCTAGGTTTTTCCCATCAAAATATAGACCATTATTCAATTTAAAACATCTCTCCAACATCTGCTCAAGACCGCCACAGGCTGTACTGGGGGAAAATGTCACAGCTGACTTCACTTTTTTTCTCTTGATGCATTTCTTACCTCACGCTCTGTCGCTTCTTATCTCACATTTCTGTTCTCTACAGTGTCAGGCTAACAGACCTGAAGCAAATAGACTGCCAGCTATTTCTCCAGCATATATGGGTTTATTCAGGATTAACTGAGAATTGGACTTTGCAGTCTGCAACCATGGTGAGCCGTGTGTGCGGATCTCCCTGCACAGCAAGAGAAGGGACATGCTCTCCCAGAGAGGGAAAGGAAGTTGGGAGGGCTTAGGAAATAAGGAGTTCTTGGTTTTTCATTGACTGGCTCCCTCCCAGGAAAGAAAAGTGTTAAAGTCTTTCTTCTCTGCTGGCCTCTGCTACTGTCACAGGATGTAAGAGCTCCTCCTCCAGGTCTCTCAGTTTATTTGAGGTTTCTGCTTATTGCTTGTGTGCTAAGTCGCTTCAGTCCTGTGAGACTCTGTGATCCTATTGAACTGTAGCCTGCCAGGCTCCCCTGTCTGTGGGATTCTCCAGGCAAGAATACTGGAGTGGGTTGCCAGACCCTCTTCCAGGGGATCTTCCCGAACCAAGATCAAACTCACAACTCTTATATTTCTTGCATTGGCAAGTGGGTTCTTTACTGCTAGGGCCACCATTAAATGTCAACAAGGTGTAGGGGAATAGAGAAGTGGTGAAAGGGTAAAAAAGACTCATCGATCGGTTCATTTGTAACTTAACGTTGAGTCTTTGTATTGGTGATGATGGTGGCTTTGTTTTTCTTGTAGGATGCTTCAGCCATTTCTTCTGATAGCCTCACCTCCAGAACTTTAACTGTTAAAGATAATGCTTTCTGTAGGAATGTAGCTTGCTCCTAGGGCTCATGAAAGCTGATAGCATCAATTTCCAATTCAGTGTTCAGTAACTTCACGGTGGTAACTTGAAATCCACCATAGTGCACATACTTATATGATGGTAATCAGCAAGTCCTACAAATCAGGGTTTATATATGTATATATATATATATATTTTTTTTTCCCCCCTCCTGGAGGGTCTGACAATTGGTAAACATATACCAGCACATTACTCCACATATTGCTTCCTCAGGATTCTTTGGCTGGCCTTTTCTTTGAAAATGCTTTGGGGGAGTGAGTTTACATACCATCATTTATTCCCTTAAGTTCAGGAACATGATGTAAACCTTTAGAGTTTGTCTCTTGGAGTCCCTTGCTTTGGGGGTATGGGAAGGGAAATAGAATACAAACATAATGGCAAACTTACCACAGAATTCCTTACTGTCAGCATCGAAGGCCATTTTCTTAGGCCTTTCTTATAAGACTAAACTCCTGACCCCTGTAGTGCCTCCTTAGCACCTTGCCTGAATTGTGTAAGACCAGCTGGAAAATGAATATTTTAAAAGCCAGACTTTGGAAAATATAATAACTGTTATTTGTTTTAGTTGTGACTAATACTACTGTTTCTGGGGGCAAATAATATCACAGTAATTATTATTATTATTATTTTATTATTATCACGCAAATAGCTCCCATTGATTCCAGGACTACTCCAAGGGCTTTCTACACACTATAAATTTTCACTCCATTAATCTTCACAACATTTATTGTTACAATAATAATAAGGTACTATTATTAACCTCACTTTATAGATAAGAAAACAGAAGCACACAGAGACTGAGTTACTTGCCCTAGATCAATCTAGAATATATGTATTGTTAATCAGTCTGTTCAGTCCTCAGAGGAAATAAAAAGAATTAGTACTCTGAATTCATCCTGCTTCTGTATGCAAAGTATAGCACATGTAAGACTCATTTATACCATACAGCAACTTCTGATTTACATATTATCACTTTATTTCACAAACTGAAAGTGCTATATGTGGAATATCATGAGTATGAGCTTGCATTAGTAAAAGATGAGTCTAATATTTGAAATGGTTATGCATGACCTCAAAATTCACATTTTTATATTTCACCACAGCTCTTTGGTAGGAACTGACTGTAAGTCTGTTTAACCTCTTCATAGCGTCTCACACTCTCAGTGCTATTATATGAAAAATTACTTACTTAATATTGAAAACTGAGACTACTTGAGAAATTAATATACAAAGCATAAAAATAATGTTAAAAGAAAGTGAGAGGTATACCATTAAGAATCCTAACATTTGAGAAATAAGGCGATATGTATTGAGTGTTATGGTATGTTGGGCATTGCTCTAAACACATCCTATTTCATATTTTTAAAGAATTCTAATACAGAGTTTCAAGTAGTCTTATACTGCTAGCTTCTGATCTGTATATTTTAGAATTACCTATTTGCTTAACAACTGTTTAGATTTCTTACTCCTCCCTCCTCATGCCACGCGCTTAATGCCTCTCCCTCATACGCTACACTCTGAGAGAGTCTGCAATGGTTGGTTTGATGTATCAACTTGACTGGGAAATAGGGCACCCAGGTAGTTGGTGAAACATTATTCTAGGTATTTCTATAAATGTGTTTTGGGAGTAACATTCAACTTGGTAGACGGCATAAAGCGGATGGTATTCCTAAAGTTGGTATGCCTCATCTAATCAATTAAGGGTCTGTCTAGAACAAAAGGCTGACCGTTTCAAGTAGGACTCTCTGATGGCTTTCATGCTTTTAAACTGTGGTGTTGGAGAAGACTCTTGAGAGTCCCTTGGACTGCAAGGAGGTCCAACCAGTCCATCCTAAAGGAAATCAGTCTTGAATATTCATTGGAAAGACTGATGCTGAAACTGAAACTCCAATACTTTGGCCACCTGATGTGAAAAACTGATTCATTGGAAAATAACCTAATGCTGGGAAAGATTGAAGGTGGGAGGAGAAGGGGAAAACAGAGGATGAGATGGTTGGATGGCATTACCAACTCACTGGACATGAGTTTGAGTTAGCTCCAGGAGTTGGTGAAGGACAGGGAAGCCTGGCGTACTGCAGTCGATGGGGTTGCAAAGAGTCGGACATAATTGAGTAACTGAATTGAACTGGGTCACTCGATTTTTCCTGCTTTCATATTTGAGTTGAGTATTGACTCCTCCTGGGTCTTCAAACAGGTAGCTTTTTGACTAAAACTAAACCATTGGGTCTCCTAGTTCTCCCGCTTGCCAACTCACTCTGCAAATCTTGAGACACACCAGTCTCCATAATTGTGTGAATTAATTCCTTATAAAAATATTTCTTTCAGTTCAGTTCTCTGCTTTTTAATATGCTATCTAGGTTGGTCATAACTTTCCTTCCAAGGAGTAAGCCTCTTTTAATTTCATGGCTGCAATCTCCATCTATCTGCAGTGATTTTGGAGCCCCCCAAAATAAAGTCAGCCACTGTTTCTACTGTTTCCCCATCTATTTCCCATGAAGTGACAGGACCGGATGCCATGATCTTAGTTTTCTGAATGTTGAACTTTAAGCCAACATTTTCACTCTCCTCTTTCACTTTCATTAAGAGGCTCTTTAGTTCTTCTTCACTTTCTACCATAAAGGTGGTGTCATCTGCATATCTGAGGTATTGATATTTCTCCCAGTAATCTTGATTTCAGTTTGTGCTTCATCCAGCCCAGCATTTCTCATGATGTACTCTCCATATAAGTTAAATAAGCAGGATGACACACTCCTTTTCCTATTTGGAACCAGTCTGTTGTTTCATGTTCAGTTCTAACTGTTGCTTCCTGGATGGATATATATATATATATATATATATAACTGTTTATACTTATCTATACCTACATCTGTATCTATAACTGGGTTTTCTTGGTGGCTCAGATGGTAAAGAGTCTACCTGCAATGCAGAAGACCCGGGTTCAGTCCCTGAGTTGGGAAAATCCCCTAGAGAAGGGAATAGCTACCCACTCCAGTATTTTTGCCTGGAAAAGTCCATGGACAGAGGAGCCTGGGGGGTTACCGTCCATGGGGTCACAAAGAGTTGGACACAACAAAGCACAGCACGGAACATCTGTATCGATAACTATGTATAGATAGATATCTATCCTATTGAATTTGTTTCTCTAGAGAACCCTGATTAATACAGATTTCAATGTAGTTCTAGCACAATTTTTTTTTAAATCAATATCTAGCATTTGTGTTATTATGACTATGTAACTATTATTTCCTGCTGTCAGGGTAGTTTGTAATTTCCTCAGTTCTGTCTTGCCACAGCAAAAATTTGAAGTGATGGACAGACCAGTGTTACAGCTCAGTTTTATTTGACAAGCAAAGGAAAATACACCCTCAATGCTTGAAGGCAGGCTGACCCAAAAGACACAAAGAGAAGTCCCCAGCTGAATTTTGGCTCCTTTCTGTATATGTTTTTTCTCCTCCCACTGAGCCTGCCTAATGTAAATTGGACAGCCAGGAAGGCTTTCTGTTTTCCCTGAGGTTCTCACACAGGTCCTTGGACCTTCCTTTGTTCAGTTTGCAGGCTTTTCCTTTCTTTCTCTTTTAGCCACCACCATTATGGACTCCTTTTTCCTATTCTAACTACCTAACATTCCCCCCTTGAGAGATGGGAGGCCCAATTCTTTAGGAACAGGGGCATAGATGTCTCTGGTTATTTCCTGCTGACCTGCGACAGCGAGGGGCATTGGGCCTCCCCTTCTTAGTCTCAAGCCTCAGAGTCCTTAAAGTGGTATCCATCTAAGGGTGACTGATATTTTCCATGGTTGGGTGTAGTTTTATTTATCCTTGTTAAACTGGCACTGCATGTTGTAGCTTGTTAACCTGGGAAGAAACAAAATGGGTTAGTGCCGGGGTCCAGCCCCGGTGGATCCAGGGAATTCGAAGGTGGAGACGGCGTTGGCGTCCTTGGAAAAATACATATTTAATTACAGATATATAGAGAGATTAGAAATGGATAGTGTAGTAGGTAAATTAGTGGAGAAAAAGAGGCTGAATAACTTGGTTTACGTGGAATAGCATCCATGCTCCAGACGGGAATTCAGCCAGAAAAACGGGGAGCAAGAAAGAAATGACATGGGGGAATCAGTCTTTCTGGAAACTGATCCAATTTCTTTATTTTGGGGTTTGCTTATATACCTTTTGTTATACATAGGGATGAATACAGAGTCACGTGGGGGTCAGCAGTCCTGACCTTTATCAAAATCAGGTGCTTCACATAAAAAGGTCTTAGGGATTTTACATCATCTTCTGGCCATGAGTGAGACCTGCTGACATTTTATGATCCTTTTTTTCTGATAACCAAAAAACTTATTTCTTCCAAGAGTGTTTTTTCTTAAACCAGGCACCACCCTCCAAATAAAGTTACATTCTTATAGGGTGAGGGTGTAGTGAGTTACAATCAAGAAAGGAATTTATTTAACCCTAGGTTAACATGATTAATCTTAAAGGTTAATCCTTATTTCTCCTATATGCTAGTTATATTCATTATAAGGGCAGGGAATATGGAGATTTAGCAGCAAACATCAGCCCAACAAATGAAAATCCTTTCACCAATGCTCCCCTTAAGATCTATTTAGTTTTAACATAATGATAAAGTTACATTTTTACATAGCAAGGACACAGTGATTTATAACAAAGTACAGTGATCTATTACAAAAGAGAAAATTCATTAACTCAAAAAGTCTAGTATTGCTAACCTTAAAAACTACTATATTTCCTTTTCTATATTCCAAATACATTGATTAATATATTCCCAGGTGCCTAAGGATATGGAGGCCTGGTGGCAATCATTTACTCAACAATGAGAAAAGCCCTATGCTAATTAAGACTTTCAAAATACTCTAAAACTCTCTGTGCTGTTTATGGTTGAGAGGCAGTAAACAATCATGTGGCAGGAGAATGGATAATCCTGTCACACAAGCTAGTCTGTCAGCAGAGAGGTTTGACCTAAGACACCTTTGTCACACCCAGGGCAGGGAATTAGCAGCAATTATTGGCACAACAAATGAAAAACCCTTCACCAATATAATTCCTAACCAACCCACTATACTAATAATCTCCAACTCCCCAAAAGAAATTGCCTTTAGTAAGTCTAAAACATCTCATGCCTCTCAGATTGGGAGGCTGTAAACAATCACATGTGGCCAGACGAACCTCTACAGGTGGGCTAGATAACCTTCAGAGGAGTCAGTAAGCTGAAACACTCTTGTCACGCCCAGGAATTTTTATTGCCTTGGAGCTGCAGGTTAACTCCTTCTCCGAGAGAAATGGTGATGGGGGAGAGCCCCCTGTAAAGTCAGAGGTGTAGGTGAGAGCATAAAACAGACTCTGGTTTTGGGGTATATGCTCGGGAACAGGGGGTTTCCTGAGGCTTGTTCACGCCTTTGCGTATGCCAAGCCTCCTTCTTCATGACCTTTGCCATGCACGGAGTTCCTCACGCTGGCCCCCGACAGGTTAGACAATTGATAATACATGGAGCAATCATAAGCAGCATCAATATGGTTATGACAGGGATTAATAGGGGCATTAGCCAACTCCAAATTTCCCTTGCCAGGAGAAGGATCCCCCAATAGAGATTATAGCCACCTGAGAACTCTCCAGCTCATTTTTTGAGATCCTATAGGATCTGAATGTTTTTCTTGAGCACTGTGAGACTTTTTAAACTTGGCTGGAGGTATTTTCCCAGAAACAACAAGTCTTGTTCAAGATGGCTCAAGTCCCTCCTTTTTAGGGATCAGGAAATCTATCTCCTGTCTATTTTGTGTTGTCTCTGCCAAGCTGTGTTGGCTCTTTAGAGCTATCCTGAGAAATCTGATCCCCAGAAGCTTAATTTTGGGGGTGTTTATTAGAATGGCACTCATCTGTAGTCCAGAATAGGTATCTGAGATCTCCTAGGGGCTCACAGGTGTATTGAGCATCCTCTTCTATTTTCTTCCATGCTTGACTCATGAGTATTGAATCCAAGAGTTGTGTGCTGGTACCTTGACTGCTGTGGGGGTAGAAAGTATTACAGGGTAGAGACCCTTCCATGTGGGCTGGAGTTGAGCCTTTGGAGACCCATCTTTCCAAACTTTAATTAGGACATGAGTCCCTGGACATATAGTGGTGGCTCTTTAGAATCTTTTGGGTCCTGGTTGACACCACAAGCATATATCCTGTTGGAATTGCCCAATGGCCATTGTGTAAGATCAGTAGGTCTGAGCCTCTAGATCTAGGAAGAGAGAATTGACATAAACAAAAGGTCTCCCATATAGCATCTCATAAAGACTAAGAACAACCTGTTCTTTGGGGGTAGTACAGGTGCAAAGGAGAGCTATTGGTAAAGCCTCCTTCATCCCAGGGAGGTCTCCTGGGTTATCTTTTTTATCACTGATTTTAAGAATTGGTTCGTTCTTTCTACTTTTCCTGAAGACTGAGGCCTCCAGGCACAATGAAGATAATAAGTAATGCTCAATGCTTTAGAGACCCCTTGGGTGACCTTAGAAGTAAATGATGTCCCATTGTCACTTTGTAATGACCTGGGCAGACCAAATCTTGGAATGATTTCACGGAGCAGTTTTTTTACCACCTTTTCGGCCTTCTCAGTCTGAGTGGGAAAGCCTTCAATCCATCCTGTGAATGCGTCTATCACTAACAGGTATTTATACCCTTGAGAAACTGGCATCTGGGTGAAGTCCATCTGCCAGTCTTCTGGGTAGGTCCCATACCGTTGGATGGGCTGGGCCAGCTGGGGTCTTCGAGCTCCTTGGGGATTGTTTAATTGACAAGTGGGACAAGAGGAGACCGCTTGCCTTATAGATGTTTGGAGGCTTGTTCCTCTGAAGGACCTTTTTAGTAATCTTTGGAGGGCCTAAATGAGTGGTGGCATGTAAGAAGTTAACCAACTTCCACTGGAGGTTCCCAGACAGAAAAAGGAGTCCCTCCTTTCGGAACCACCCCATGTGATCTTGAAAGCTCTCACTCTTAGCTTTAAGACTCTCACCTTCAGTATATGAAGGAGTTTCTGGTCAATTAGTCTGTGGAACTAAGGTGGCAACCCCTATGAGGTCATGGTTCTGTAATGCTGCTCTTCCAGCTGCCTGATCAGCCGCTTGGTTCCCTCATACCACTTCTGTGCTCCTTTTTTGGTATCCTTTACAATGGGAGACTGAAACCTCAGCAGGGAGATGTGCTGTCACCAAAAGCCTAAGGATTTGATCACCATATTTGATTGGGGACACTCGGGTGGTCACTTGTCCTCTTTCTTTCCAAATAGCAGCATGTGCATGTAGCACCAGGGAGGCATACTTGGAGTCAGTGTAAATGGCTACTCTTTTTCCTTTTCCCAGCTCTAAAGCTTGAGTCAGGGCTATGAGCCCAGCTAATTGGGCTGAAAATGAGTATGTCAATGCTATATATTGTCACCCTGCTTATTTAACTTATATGCAGAGTACATCATGAGAAACGCTGGGCTGGAAGAAGCACAAGCTGGAATCAAGATTGCCGGGAGAAATATCAATAACCTCAGATATGCTGAAGACATCACCTTTATGGCAGAAAGTGAAGAGGAACTAAAAAGCCTCTTGATGAAAGTGAAAGAGGAAAGTGAAAAAGTTGGCTTAAAGCTCAACATCCAGAAAACGAAGATCATGGCATCTGGTCCCACCACTTCATGGGAAATAGATGGGGAAACAGTGGAAACACTGTCAGACTTTATTTTGGGGGGGCTCCAAAATCACTGCAGATGGTGACTGCAGCCATGAAATTAAAAAACGCTTACTCCTTGAAAGAAAATTTATGACCAACCTAGATAGCATATTCAACAGCAGAGATATTACTTTGCCAACAAAGGTCTGTCTAGTCAAGGCTATGGTTTTTCCAGTGGTCATGTATGGATGTGAGAGTTGGACTGTGAAGAAAGCTGAGCGCCAAAGAATTGATGCTTTTGAACTGTGGTGTTGGAGAAGACTCTTGAGAGTCCCTTGGACTGCAAGGAGATCCAACCAGTTTATCTTAAAGGAAACCAGTCCTGGGTGTTCATTGGAAGGACTTATGCTGAGGCTGAAACTCCAATACTTTTTGGCCACCTCATGCGAAGAGTTGACTCATTGGAAAAGGCCCTGATGCTGGGAGGGATTGGAGGCTGGAAGAGAAGGGGACGACAGAGGATGAGATGATTGGATGGCATCACCAACTTGATGCACATGAGTTTAGGTGAACTCCGGGAGATGGTGATGGACAGGGAGGCCTGGCGTGCTGTGACTCATGGGGTCACAAAGAGTCGGACACGACTGAGCAACTGAACTGAACTGAACTGAACTGAATTGAGCTAAAGTCCCGGTGGCAAAGGTTTAGCCTCTATGGTCCCAATATTGGAGACTACTGCATATCCAGCTCTTCTTTTTCCATCCAAGACAAAGCTGCTTCCATCAGTGTACCAGATTTCCTTGAGATTGGTCAGAGGATCTTCTGACAACCCCTCTAAAGAGATTGTTCAATGGTCCAAAGTTTCTAGGCAAGAGTGAAAGGAGAGAGAGCCCTCAGGAGTAGGCAGGAGGGTAGCTGGGTTAAGAACCTCACAAGAGGATATAGTCACGCCTGAATTTTCCAGCAGCACTACTTAATATCTAAGGATTCTTTGATCAGACATCCATAAATGGCCTCTCCCATTTAGAAGCTGTTTCACTTGGGGGCTGGTAAAAATAGTTAGTTTACCCCAAAAGAGAGTTTTAAAGCATTTTCTATCAAGACTGCAATAGCTTCAAGGTTTCCAAAGGAAAGATATCTTTCCAAGAAGGAAGTAGAACAGTCAGGGACCACCAGAAACTGGTGGGAAAATATTTGTCCATCCCAGCAACAAAAAAGTGCTTGGGTGAATCTTTTTGTAATTGTTTTTCCTGTAACACCCAATATGGTTTGAAAGGAGAAGGCTCCAGAGTAGGAGGTCAGGTCAGAGTAGGTAACCCCTGTGTCAACCAAGAAATGCTTGGACTTACCTGCCACATCCAGCTGTACCCTTGGCTCCAGCCCCATGATGGTTATCTGTGACAGGCGGGCTGGCTGGAAGGGGCCATTTCAGTCCTGTTGAACCATCATGAGGGAAGGCTTGGTACTTGACCTTGAGGCTCTTGGGTCCTGAGGGCAGAGTGCCGCCCAATGTCCCAATTGATGGCATTTGTAGCAAGCTTTTTTAGGAGACTCATCATGGTTTGGACATTGTTTGGCCCAATGTCCCACCTGTCTACAGATTAGGCATTTGCCTCGTGCTTTGTCCTTTAAAGACTCAGTGTTTGCCATAAGGCTTCCCTGGAGGGTGGCTAGGATCTGGGTATGCCTCCTCTCCTTCCTTTTCTTCCTTTCCTGGGTCTTGGCCTTCCTCTCCTGTCCTCTGCTACAAAAGGTATTGGTGGCTGTCTGGACTATCTCATCTAAAGAGGCAGCAGGGTCCTGCTGCTGTAGCTGTTGTAACTTCATCCTGATATCTGATGCACACAGGGACAGGAATTTGTCCTTTAAAATCACCTGTCCCTCATAAGGGTCTAAGTCCAGATTGGTAAACTTTTGGAGGGCCTCTTTTAGCCTTTCCAGAAAGGCAATTAAGTTCTCGTTGGGGTCCTGAGTTACTGCTGAGACTGGGTACAGTCCAACAACTCATAGGCCTCCTTCAATTTCCATGGGTGGACTTCCTTAGGGGTGAGTCTTTCTGAAGCTTATCCTACCCAGTATTGTTGCAACCTGAGAGCCAGGCATCGCCAGGTCAGGGTGCAGATACCCAGGCAGACTGAAGCATGACAGCCTCCTGGAGATCAAGTCCCTGGGCAGGTTGAGGCAGGTCAGCCTCCCAAGAATTGGGTGCTTGGGCAGGTCGAGGCATGTCAACCTCCTGGGACCCCTGGACTGGTGGATCCCCAAGTAGGTTGAGGTGTGACAACCTTTCGAGGACCAGATCCCTAGGCATGTCGAGGCAGCTTGACCTCCTGGGACCCCCAGACTGGAGTTGGGTGTCCCCAAGGTCTCCAGTATGACCAGTGCTGGGTAGGATTAAGGGGACTTCCCCGGTGGCTCAGAGGTTAAAGCATCTGCCTCCAACGCGGGAGACCGAGGTTCGATCTCTGGGTCAGGAAGATACCCTGGAGAAGGAAATGGTAACCCACTCCAGTATTCTTGCCTGGAGAATCCTATGGACGGAGAAGCCTGGTAGGCTACAGTCCACGGGGTCACAAAGAGTCGGACATGACTGAGCGACTTCACTCACTCACTCAATCTTAACTCATTGCTGGTTTGTCCACTGCAGATGGGAAAGGATACCATGATGTAAAGCAGTCCAAGTCTGTGCCCTGAGGCTGGAAACCTGGGCAAATAGCCATAAGCCTTATCCTCTTATCGCTCTTGCTGCTAAGTCACTTCAGTCGTGTCCGACTCTGTGCGACCTCATAGATGGCAGCCCACCAGGCTCCCCCATCCCTGGGATTCTCCAGGCAAGAACACTGGAGTGGGTTGCCATTTCCTTCTCCAATGCATGAAAGTGAAAAGTGAAAAGTGAAAGTGAAGTCGCTCAGTCGTGTCCGACCCTCAGCGACCCCATGGACTGCACCCTTCCAGGCTCCTCCATCCATGGGATTTTCCAGGCAAGAGTACTGGAGTAGGGTGCCACTGCCTTCTCCACTTATCGCTCTTAGGGAATGTAAGTCACTGATTTCCTCCCCTAGTTTTTCATAAGAGCAGTTTAGAGTGTCTCCAATGGTAAAGATTTCATTGTCGTGGGCACACTTTAAAATAGATGTAAAAATAGATGTAATGACAAAGGAGTGGGTTATCTGGTCCTGTTAGGGACATTAAGAGTATTTTAATATTAAGCGGGGTGGAGCAATGTTACCTTCAAGGGGGCAAGGTCCTGGTTGTAGGAGTTAGTAAGTGGCTTAAGAACAAATTCATAAGAGGCAACAGAGTAAATGTTCTATAAAGGAAGAGTGGAGATTTGATCCAAGGATATGTTTATAACTTCAGGAGAAGGGTGGCAAGGGTTTGGGCCCAAACAGCCTGCAGGGCTAACTCCCAAATTGCAAACATTACCCCTGGAAGCCCAATTGCCCTTGAAGGGATCCCATCAACAGATGGACTTCTAGCAGGCCTTGTGTGCCTGTCATCCACCCTGGTGGGTTCACTACGAGATGCTGTTGTTGCACATGTTGTAGGAAACATGGAAGATGAAGGCTTGAATATCTAGAGGGATTGGATATCACACAGTATTTCCCTCCCAAGGGCCAGCTATTTTCTGGTTGTCCCTCCAGATGATTGTAGAGGCAACATTGTGGGCCTGGACAGGGCTCTGGAAAAGAGCATGAAACAGGAGGGAAGGAGGCAGGCACAGCTTTTGAAAGAATGATATAGCCCAAGGGCATAACATAAACTGATTAAAATCAAGTGGGTCCAAGAAGACAAGTCAAATCAACTAAACTTTGATCCTCAATCTGCAAACAAAATGATACACCCAGAGGTGTCAGAACAATTCAAATCACTGTCAAAAGACCCAGGAGTGGGTGGTTCCCCAATTGTTGGAATGATCCTCCCACTCATTAGCATATGAAATCACTGAGCTTGGGAAAACTAACCACACCACATTCAATGGCCCACCCTCTTGAAGTGTGCCTCTCTCTAAATCCGAACAAATCCACCTCTTACCTATTGCTGTGTCTCTCACCAAATTTTTTTGCAATGAGACATCAAGAGCCTGAGCTTTATTAGGTCCTAAAACCAGGCGCCATAGGTTTTGCCCAGCCTCAAGTCCCAGTGGGATACAACCGAGTGGCAAAGCGCAGCACAGAGTTGCTGCCATGTGGGTTTGAGTCCCGATCTTAGGTAAACGGTTTCAAGAACAACTTTTAGAAATGGAAAGATAATGACCTGCCCAATACTTTGTAAGCAGTGGCATAGATGGAGAGAGGAGCTGAAGGATGGGAGGGAAAAGCAGCGGGAAAAACGTGGCAAGGAATTCTCTTCATAACCTGCTGAAAAATCTGCTAAATACCTGACCTATGCTCACAGTTTTCATTGGTCTGATCCTTGGCACAAGAAGATTAAGGACAGAAGAACCCCCACCTGCTTGGGCAATAGCTACTACGGCACTGCAGATAGTAGAGCCTTTGGGACACCCTGGTTGCTTGTTCCCAGGGGGTTCAAGGAAACAAGAAAAGAGTCATTGTAAAGGTATTAAGATTTTGTTAGCCATATGTCCTTGCAACCATAGGAATGATTACTTGCTACCCCAACCAGAGCCTCCTGGTATCTGAGACTGAGTTGTGTGAGCTTTCTGTCGAGTTTGTTTCTGCTGTCGTGATTTCCAACACACTGGTCTTCTTGTCACTTCCACTGTGCTGGGTTTTCTTCGCGTTCAGCTTCCACTGTGGGGGCTTTCACCAAGTTGGGCTTCTGCTGTACTCAGCCTCTGCCTCACAGGAGCCGAGCCATGGTTGTTTCCGTTCAGTTCAGTTCAGTTCAGTTCAGTCGCTCAGTCATATCCGACTCTTTGCGACCCCATGAATCACAGCACGCCAGGCCTCCCTGTTCATCACCAATTCCTGGAGTTCACTCAGACTCACGTCCATCGAGTCCATGATGCCATCCAGCCATCTCATCCTCTGTCGTCCCCTTCTCCTCCTGCCCCCAATCCCTCCCAGCATCAGAGTCTTTTCCAATGAGTCAACTCTTCGCATGAGGTGGCCAAAGTACTGGAGTTTCAGCTTCAACATCAGTCCTTCTAAAGAAATCCCAGGGTTGATCTCTTTCAGAATGGACTGCTTGGATCTCCGTGCTGTCCAAGGGACTCTCAATAGTCTTCTCCAACACCACAGTTCAAAAGCATCAATTCTTCAGTGCTCAGCTTTCTTCACAGTCCAATTCTCATATCCATACACGGCTGCTGGAAAAACCATAGCCTTGACGAGATGGAGCTTTGTTGACAAAGTAATGTCTCTGCTTTTGAATATCCTGTCTAGGTTGGTCATAACTTTTCTTCCAAGGAGCAAGTGTCTTTTAATTTCATGGCTGCAGTCACCATCTGCAGTGATTTTGGAGCCCCCAAAAATAAAGTCTGACAGTGTTTCCACTGTTTCCCCCATCTATTTCCCATGAAGTGATGGGATCAGATGCCATGATCTTTGTTTTCTGAATGTTGACCTTCAAGCCAACTTTTTCACTCTCCTCTTTCACTTTCATCAAGAGGCTTTTTAGTTCCTCTTCACTTTCTGCCATAAAGGTGGTGTCTTCGGCATATCTGAGGTTATTGATATTTCTCCTGGCAATCTTGATTCTAGCTTGTGCTTCTTCCAGCCCAGAATTTCTCATGATGTACTCTGCATAGAAGTTAAATAAGCAGGGTGACAATACACAGCCTTGACGGACTCCTTTTCCTATTTGGAACCAGTCTGTTGTTCCATGTCCAGTTCCAACAGTTGCTTCCTGACCTGCATATAGGTTTCTCAAGAGGCAGGTCAGGTGGTCTGGTATTCCCATCTCTCTCAGAATTTTCCACAGTTTATTGTGATCCACACAGTCAAAGGCTTTGGCATAGTCAATAAAGCAGAAATAGATGTTTTTCTGGAACTCTCTTGCTTTTTCCATGATCCAGCAGATGTTGGCAATTGGATCTCTGGTTCCTCTGCCTTTTCTAGAACCAGCTTGAACATCTGGAAGTTCACGGTTCACGTATTGCTGAAGCCTGACTTGGAGAATTTTGAGCATTACTTTACTAGCATGTGAGATGAGTGCAATTGTGCAGTAGTTTGAGCATTCTTTGGCATTGCCTTTCTTTGGCACTGGAATGAAAACTGACCTTTTCCAGTCTTGTGGCCACTGCTGAGTTTTCCAAATTTGCTGGCATATTGAGTGCAGCACTTTCACAGCATCATCTTTCAGGATTTGAAATAGCTCAACTGGAATTCCATCACCTCCACTAGCTTTATTTGTAGTGATGCTTTCTAAGGCCCACTT